>NW_025999968.1:47217059-47393288 GCF_001458135.2 Marmota marmota marmota | reverse complement strand
GAGGGGAGGGGGGATAGTAGAGGATAGGAAAGGCAGCAGAATACAACAGACACTAGTATGGCAATATGTAAATCAATGGATGTGTAACTGATGTGATTCTGCAATCTGTATATGGGGTAAAAATGGGAGTTCATAACCCACTTGAATCAAAGTGTGAAATATGATATATCAAGAACTATGTAATGTTTTGAACAACCAACAATAAAAAATTTAAAAAAATAAAAAATAAATAAATAAATAAATAAATAAATAAAAAATAAAAATAGTGGTCTGAGTGGGTGAACATACTAAATTCCTCCTCTGAATATTATAGTGTTCCTCCATTATTTTTTGTGTTATAGACAACTACATCTGACATGGCGTAAGTTACCCAACTTATAGCAAAGCATTATATATTGGTTATGAAAGAGTTTCAAAGGCTCTCCACTGCATCCGCACATTTTTTCAAAGATTATTTCAGGTATAAAAAAGAACAAAACCTCTGAAGGTTAATCAAGAAGTCTATAATTGATTAATACCTTGAAAAGTTTATTTCCTAGTAGAACTTATTATCAGTAAGAAAGATAACAAAGTCCACCAGTATACAAGTATCATTGGAAAATATTTTCTAGCAACAGTTATGATAAAAATGCACCATGTTAATTTCATGATGAATCATCCTTAAAATACTAACTTTCAATATTATGTTATTGCTTTATCAAAATTCTGAGGTTATATGTATAAAAGAACACTGTTTCATACCTGAGATGTTCATGTTCAACATGCAGCTGTGGAAACACTAAGGATATCTCACTGAAACATCATCCAGCAGTTTTTATGCAGATGGCCCAGTGCAGACACTTTGTTATGGATACAGCAACACACACCAGGAGTCCAAGACATGGACTGGTATAGAGTCAATTGGCAGGATAAGTCAGAGTATATTCTTAAGCAGGAAGGGGAAAATCCTCAATGTACAGTTTTACTGTCACAGAAAGCTGTGGAATGGGGGTCAAATTGGACTTTACATGAAGGCTGTAGTGTTCCCTTCTTTGATTTGGATAAAGTTTTTCATAAACCTTTTTTATCTAAGTCCTCTTAAGACTTAATGCAGCCAACAAGTCGTAAAGTTCAGAGGGAAAGTGTGCGGTTATTCCACAGTGTTGTAGAAAACACAGCTTAGAGTAGTGCAGGTTGAAGGAGTGTTAGAGACTGAAAACGCCCTCATTGATTTTTTTCCAGAACTGAATCCTCTGCTGAAAGCCCTCAGCCTGCTCAGTGTCCACCAGGGACTTAGCAACCGCCCTCAGGAACATCTCACTTAGTTCTCTGGCTCCTTCTTCCCCTTTCTGTAGGTGACTCAGTCCCGCATCATCATATCCTCCAGCTCTAAGGAGGTCTGTAAATGGTTCCATGATCAAGCACTTGACAAAGAGGCAAGCCAGAGCAATCCAAAAGGAAACATACTGGCAGGAGCCTAGCAGTTGAGGCCCCATGTTTGTCTATCCCTGTTTAGCAGAACATGGCTAAGTTCTTAGTAGAAGGAGCACAATTTAGAAGACACTTAGAAATATATTTATATAGATAGTTGCACTCTAATGTTTAAGGCTTAGCCATTCATTTGCATTATCATGACACAGATCTTGAGACTGAGGCTGCATTCACAGTAACCAATTAAGGCATGTTGATTTCCAAACACAGCCAGGATCTTGAGGATGATTCAGCTTCTGCCATACCTTCAGAATGGCTGCTGAGGGGTTGCTCAGCTGGTGCAGAGTGATTAATTCCTCAAAGAGCTGGATGAAATTCAGCTTAAAGGGGAGTCTCTCTTCTGATCTTGGAGACAGGATTGAGATCACTACAAAATAGACACCCATACGTAGTCATCATAAAGTGTTTTAAGTGTGATTTTAAAACACACATATAAATAAATTCAAGACAATTTTTTCAAATATTTAGAAAATTAAATTCATCATTCCGAAACCTGCTTGTCACATAGAGTAGATAGATTGATAGATCAATGGAGCAATCATACTTCTGCATCTTTTTTCTCACTGTCATCCCTTTTTCCACATACCCAGGCATCCCCTAATCACCTAAGTACTCAAAATGCTTGGCTCATCAGGGCATATATGAATGTTTTCTCCTCATTATCATGAATCCCTTATTATTGTTTGACTGTGAGGGGTCCCCCAGGAGCTCATGTGTGGGACAATGCAAGAAGGTTTAGAAGAGAACTGATTGGGTTATGAGAGCCTTAACCCAATCGATGAATTAATCCCCTTGTAGAGATTAACTGAGTGGTAGCTGAAGGTGGGTAGGGTGCGGCTGGAGGAAGTGGGTCATTGGGAGCGTGCTTTGGGGGTATGTTTTTGTATCTGGCAAGTGGAGTCTCTCTCAACTTTCTGATCATGATGTGAATTGCTTCCCTCTTTCGCCATGATGTTCTGAAGAACATCACCTTGAGCCCTGAAGAACACAGTCTGATGTCTATGGACTGAAACCTCTGAAACTATGAGCCCTCAAATAAACTTTTTCTCCTCTACAGTTGTTTTGCTTGGGTCTTTTAGTCACAGCAGTGGAAAAAGCTGACTAAAACATCTCTTAGGTATGCTCCTAAATCAGTTCACCTTTTCTTCAGTTTTCCTGTGTCCGTGCTGCTTAAAGCATCCTCTTCCTGCCAGGCACAGTGGTGCATGCCTATAATCCCAGCCGCTTCGGAGACAGAGGCAAGAGTATTACAAGTTCAAAGCCAGCCACAGCAAAAGCAAGACACTAAGCAACTCAGTGAGACCCTTGTCTCTAAAAGAAAATACAATAAATAGGACTGGAGACGTGGCTCTGTGGTTGAATGCCCCTGAGTTCAATCCCTGGTACCCCTACCCCCCTTAAAAAGGAATCCTTTTCCCAAAGCATATTCACTAATATATTAAAAAACATCTCTGATAACTCTGCAGTGCACACCATAAAGACACTCGGAGCCTGCCATGATAATGTAGCCACACTCCACAATGTCTTTCCCTATTTCCCCTCCACAGGCATCTTGCTTAAACAACAGTGCTCTCTCCTGCTTCTTTGCTTTGGGTCAAACTTGAATTGTTCCTCATCTTTTTCTCTCTTTGCTCCTCAGCATCATACTTCCCAGGATCTCTCCCTATGCCTCCAATTCTAAACACCTCCACCCATTTGCCACATTTCACAACACTTATCCTTTCACAGTACGTATTTTTGACCTGAAAAAAAAATCTTTTTCAGACAAAAATTATGCTCCCTATCAAAGTATCCAGTCCAGTGGTCCAAGTACGACTCTTGAATACTCTCCAAATGCCTGATGGTCTCTTCCTTTTCTTTTTCAGTGCCACCACCCCCCTATGGTTACGACCACGAGATGGAATACTGTGCAGACATGCCTCCTCCATACTCCCCAACTCCACAGGCCTCAGCACAGCATTCTCCACCCCCTCCTTATCCTGGACATTCACGGAAATAATGTTTCTCCTGGAACAGAATATGTGTCAATCAATGATCTTACCTAGATTAAAATGCCTCTACTCCTAAACAAACAGGAGAGGAGTGCTCTAAGGAATACTTTTATGGGTCAGATACTATTTCTGGCGGACCCTCTGTGCTAAGAGGCACAGGGTTCCCACCCTGATCAGAGCTGATACCCATGTGGATTATTTTGCATGGTTCTTCAGAATCACGTTTTAAGGGATCTGATCCACTTAAGCACATTCAAAGAAGAGGAATGAGGATTGAGAGAACTTCTCATAACTGATGTTTAAAGACTAGATGAAGGAAGTTTCAGTATTGATCCTGTAAAAGAGAAGACTGCAGTAGCACAGGAGAATGGCCCGGACTACATAAGCCAACAGCTTTATTCTATGTAGCTTTAAAGTCAGAACCAGAATTGCTCCTTCTTTCTTTTATTAATATATGTATATTGAGTGTCTGAGGCCTAATATGTGCCTGGCACTGTTTGAGGCACTGGATGGAAGTTACCCGAGGGGACTTTGGTTTTTAGTACAGGCATACCTCATTTTATTGCACTTTTCTTTACTGTGCTTCACAAAAAAATGCATTTTTTACAGAATGGGGGTTTATGGCAAGCCTGCATTGAGTAAGTTCATCAGCACCATTTTTCCAGTAGTATACAGTCACTTCTTGTCTCTGTCTCACATTTTGAGATATTACAATATCTCAAACCTTTTTCATGATCATTGTATCTGTTATGGTGATCTGTGATCAGTCATCTTTGATGTTACTATAGCAGTTGTTTTGATACGCTACAAACTGTGCCCAAGTAGGGCAAGGAGCTTAACAAAGGGTAAATATTGTAATGTTCCAACTGCACTACCAACTGACTGTCCCCGTTGGGACTTCCTATTCCCTAAGATATAAAAAAAGTTGAAATTATGTCAATTAATAACCCTATGTGTTTAACTGAAAGGAGAAGTCACAGATCTCTCCTTTTAAATCATGCACTAGAAATAACCAAGCTCAATGAGAGGCATGTAGAATGCAGAGACAGCTGAAAGCTCAGCCTCTTGCAGTAGTAAACCAAGATGTGAATATAAAAAAAAAACAAATCTTGAAGGAAATTGAAAGTGTTACTCCAGTGAAGATAAGAAAGAAAAGTAGCCTTATTGCTGGTATGGAGGACGTTTTAGTGGGTAAAACTTTATGGATAGAAGATCAAACCAGCCACAACATTTTTTTTTAAGCCAAAGCCTAATCCTCTCATCAATTTGATAAAGGCCAAGAGAGTTGAGCGAGCTGCAGAAGAATAGTTGGAAGTTAGCAGAGCTCAGTACATGAGGTTTAAGGAAAGAAACCATCTCCATAACAAGACAGCACAAGCGAAGCAAGTGCCTATATAGAAGAAGCTGCAGCAAGTTCTCTAGAACACCTAGCTCAGGTAATTCATGAAAAGGCTAAACAGATTTTATTTTTAGTTTTTTAAACAATATATTTTCAATGTCAATGAAACAGCCTTATATTGAAAGAAGATACCATCCAGGACTTTCAGAGCTATTGAGAAGTCAATGTCTGACCTCAGAGCTTCAAAGAACAGGATGATTCAATTTTTTTAAGGGACTAATACGGCTGGTAACTCTAAATGGAAGCCAATGCTCATTTGCCATTCTAAAAATCCTAAATTCCTGAAAGTTATACTGAATATACTGTTCTTGTGCTCTATTCATGGAACAAGAAAGCCTATTTACAACATGGGTTACTGAATATTTTAAGCCCACTATTGAGATCTATTACTCAGAAAAAAAATTCTTTTAAAGAAATTATAGTTTACAGAGGTAGAATCAACTCCTGGTAAAGACGCTGTGACCATTGTTGAAATAAACACAAGGGATTTAGAATAGTACAAAAAATTAGTTGACAAATTAGCATCATTGTTTGAGACGATATACTGTAATTTTGAAAAAAGTTCTAATGTAGATAAAATGCTATCAAACAACATTATATGCTACAGAGAAATCTTTCATGAAAAAGTCAATCTATGTGTCAGACTCTACTTTTGCCTGATTTTAAGAAATTGCAACCTCCTCCCCATCCTTTATTAAACACCACTTTGATCAGTCAGCAGCCACCAAAGTTGAGTTAAAGACCCTCCACCAGCAAAAATATTATGATCCAATGCTGACTGAGATGATCCTTATCATTTTTAGCAATAAAGTATTTTTTAGACATAATGTTATTGCACAGTTAGACTCAGTACAATATGAACCTAACTTTAATAGTCACTGGGAAGCCAAACAATTGTGACTCACTTTATTATGCTATTCATTTTATTGTGGTGGTCTAGAACTGAACCCACAATATCTCCAAGGTATCCTTCTATTTAAAAACAGCATTTAGAGCTTTCTTATTGACAAAACTGTTTTGTAAAGCTTCCTGTTATGAAGACTTCAAAACGAACCTAATATATGATCTAGAAAGGATACCTAAATCAAATGGTAGATAAGCCCATTGGACACCCAAAAGTTCTGCTCATTTTTTTTTAATGCAAGTGAGTTTCTATGGTTTTAAAAATAAAAGCAACAATTGATTCTTACTTATTTACTTTGAGAGTTAAAAACCAGTTGATACAAGCCAAACACTCTTCAATGTCAGCTGCCACCTCCTGAAAAATCATCTGACTGGTCAGTGGATTTATGAGGTTTTTCCAATGATGAAAGAGAAATTGTATCAAGTTCTACAGGCAATAAAAGCTTCACTTTAAAGTAAAAGATAAGAAGGCAAATATTCCTATAGATTTTACATCAGTAAAATCTCAGAACTTAACCATGAAAACATACAATAGATTAACAAAAATAAAAGGGGAAAATACAATTTGGTTTGCCTTCTGTGGGAGTCCATTTAAATGTAACTGAGACAAATTTATATTCCTCTTTTGTAAAACTATGGTTATCTATTCTCTTGAAAAAGTTATATAGCAAATGAAAAAGGATAAGATATTGATATCACATGGTTGCCTTTTACCAAAATGTAAATTTTATGAAGTGCCTACCTTTAGATGTAAAAGCACTTAATAAATAATTCAAATGTGCCATATTTGGCTGGAAGTGACCTTAACATTTATATTTTATATGGATCCTTTCATATATTTAAAATTGTACACTGAACTTTGGGGATAGATGATAGGACTTTTGTGTCACTATACAATTAAACCTAAAATGCTTAATCCACTATCATCACCAATGTTTGGTGAAATCCTAAAATGTTGTTAAGAATTTTGCTAAATAAAACGATCAAAGGAAATTCCTTAAGGTATAAATTATAGTATCTGTACTTATAGTTAGGAAACTTAGTAGTTAATATAAGTGGTTATATAATATACATTCAAATATCTATACTAGAAATACATTTATCTGGCCTAATATAGCCTGCTTGTGAGGTCTAAAGGCTAAATTTGTTTTAAATCACTTGCCTGATTTTTAGGCACAGTTGATTTTCTTAGTCATGAACATGCACAGTATTCAAGAGTTCCAGTCTATCCTATTGAAAGATTCCCTGACTCACTATAGTATTTAGCACAATGTTAACAGCACATATGATTTAATTTATTTTTTCCTCTGCAAGTGTGATCAGATCCAATTACACTGCAGCTATGAAACTGAATGTGCCAGGGTCTCCACAATTTTGAGAATGTTGATTGCAAATACACTGTATATTCCTGAAGAAAACATGCAGAGGAAAGACCATTGGAAATTGATTTTCATCATCTCTGCCATCAACAGGTGTTGACTGGCTACATCTTATGTTCTACAAGTCCCGCCCACAGAAGCCCTTTCATTCCATACCATCTATCCTGTGTTTATGCCCTCCTTAAGGGATACAAACCTATATTCCTACAATAGATGAGTATTTTTACTACTTGTGTTTAGTGTAACAGTATCACAATTGTGCACATTATAGACTTTTGAACTTCAATGACTATTTTCACAGATGATGCAACTTCAAGGGGAAACAGGAAGTGACGTGAAAGCTTTAAATTATAGTGATTTACAAACTAACATATTTGCTGTGGCCAAACTGTTTACAATAAGCAATAAAATGAAAGAACCCATTATAACAAGGGTTATATTTTAGTTGTCTCGAGTCCATTTTTTTCACACACACACACACACACACACACACACTCACACACACACATAAACACACACACCCGCCCCATTCCTACTCACCCTCATTGTTCTGTACAGGAAATAAAGGTTAGAGCCAGACAGACTTTTTTTTTAATCCTATCTCCTGCTTCTGTGATTTGAAGCAGTTGACTTCATCTCTCTAAGGTTCAACTTTCTGCTCTGGAAAATGTAAGTAATATTATGGGCCTCATCAGGTTTTGTGAAAATTGTATGAATATATGCAAAATTATAAGTATAGTGCCTGACTCTTGGAAAATGTTCTACAAACATGAACTAAAAATAAATTAGTGAAAAATCGGTATAATGAGAACAGCCTCTAGAACTGTGCTAACCAACACAGTAGTTGCCAACTACATATAATCATATAAATTAAAATTAATTGAATGTAAATTGGGTGAAAATTTCATTTCTTGGTCTGGAGATGTAGCTCAGTGGGAAAGCACTTGCCTAGCATGCCTGAGTTCCTGTGTTCCATCCCTAGCACACATATACATCCCCCCCCCCCAAAAAAAAATTCTCTTCTTTAGTCCCACTAACCCCATTGCAATTGATGCCTAGTCTCATGTGGCTGGTGACTACCATATTGGTTAATGGTGCCCAGAAAAGCCTATGTAAAATGCAAAGAGGTAATGCTGTGGTGTGGCTCTGTGGCAGAGCTGGCCTAGAATATGCAAGGTCATGGGAATCCCCAGTATCCCAAGAGGAAAAAAAAAAAACAAAGCAATGAGGTAGCAGGAAGAAGAAGCCTCTCCAATCACCTCCTCCAGCAGAACCTATGGACTTTGTCAGTTGTTTGCGATGCCCTCTAGTAACATAAGAAGATATTGACATGAAAGCAAGGTATGACCTGCATGAGGACCCATGAGCTACTTCTTATGTTCTACAAGTCCTGCCCACAGAAGCCCTTTCACTCCATGTAAAGAACTTAATAAATAATTCAAATGTGCCGTATTTGGCTGGAAGTCACCATCTCTCCTCTCTCTAGGGCTAGACTGGGAAAGCCATTGCAAGGGCTAAAGGACTCATGATAGAAGAGAGACCTTGGAGTTGCTGCTGGAGCTAGTCAGACATTCTTTTCAGCTCTCAGAGCCATCATTCGAGAGTACAGGACAACACTCACCTTCCTGAGGTGCAGTCCTACAATGTTCCCTTCTGTTTTTTCTTTTTTTTTTTAATAATCTTGTTCTTACACTAAATGAAGTAAAACTCACCACATATCCCTTTCATTCCCAACTTGTGCTTGTTTAGCCAAATTCATTTTGCTAACTCCTGGCTGTAGGTGAGGTAGGGTTTAGCACTCATTGGATGATATATACAAACCATCAAATAGCAACCCTGGGCACTATTGTTTTTTAACTTCATCAAACAACCTAAGACCAGAACACCAAAGTCACGAGATCACTTCTCTAAGCAGGCTTTTAAAGGCTACCAAATTCTCCATCAGAAACTTCTAGGAATGAGCAAAATTTACTTTCTACTCACTGATCCCAGCTGCAAAGGGTAAAGCTGAACTTGTGTAAGGTCAGTGTTTTTCCTGTAAACCTCACTATATCATATATTTCACTTCACACTGTCAGTACCTCTAGAGAAGGAGAGTGACATCAGTAACTTTGAAAAGATCTGCAGGTGATTCTGATTGCCCCCCACCTCTGCCCCCTCCTCTTATCTCTAAATGTAAAGGAAAGAGCCAGACTTGAGAGCAGGAGACACTGGTCTCTCTCATCACTCTCGTCTTCTAACCATATGTTCTGAGTCAAGTAACTGGATTTCCAGAATATCTACTTCTTCCAAAATATGTGAATAACACTACCCTTGCCAGGTTGTTGCAATTATTATAGACAATATATGTAAGACATCTGTCACAAAGACCATTTGAGTTGGTGACTCAGATGCAAATGTATATATGTATTCTTTTTCCAATATTTGTGCCCCACCCAAAGCCTTATTACCTCTGTAATCAGTTGTTATTATTCATGGCTATGTAACAGTCCCTCAAAACTCCTTGGCTTGAAACAATATTTACTTTCTCAGTTTCTATAGAGCTGAACCCTGGAAATAGCTTCTCAGGATCTCAGGGACTCTCCCAGGTTACAGTCCCATGCAGACTTGTTGATGAGATTCAGTTCCTTGAAGGCTTTTGGACTAAAGACCCTTTTCAACTCTTCATTGGCAATTAGCCTGAGGCCACCTTCTATTTCCTGCCATATGGGCCTCTCCATGGGGGCATCTCAAAACATGGCAATTTGCTTCCCCAGAGCAATTGAGCCAACAAGAAGAGACATACAGTGAGAAAATCCTCATAAAAGACAGTGCTAGCAAGACAGGCGTCCCAGACTTTAAAAACCTAATCTTGGAAGTGACATCCCACCACTTTTGCCATATTGGTTCCTTAGAATCAGGGCATAAGAGAGATTAATAACACAAGGGAGCAGAAACTAAAAGTCAAAGAGCTCCAGGAGCTATCTTGCAGTCAGCATACCAGAGCCCAGATTTCATCACAGTCTCCTCGATCCATGGTTTGGAGTTTAAGCAGTGTAAACATAATACTTCCCTCTAACAAGAACAAACCAACTCAGCAGCTGCAAGAGTCCCAGGCTCTGCCTGGCTGTGATCAAATTGCTTTTATTGAACTGACAAAAGAGGACTGGAGCTGGCAGCATTCAAAGGCCACACTAACTAGATAAGGCTGCATTCCTGAGGAATATTAAAAGGAGACACTCAGGTTTGTGTTTCTCATAAACTTCATTTATGAGCTGCACATCACATTTGGCAGAGAAGGAAATACACCACATACCACATATCTTTATGGACAAGTGTTCACACAGTCCCGGTTCTAACCTTTGTTTCAACTTTGTTCCAAGATATTTAATCTCCACTGAGAAAAGAATTCCAAGACAAGTTTCCAGATGAGTGTTCAGTGGCCCAAGTTGCTACCTAACCTAATCCTGAATATCTTTGCTAAAAATGGAGACACAATATATCCAAGGAAATGTTTGGAGCAGCAGAAACATGTGTTAGAAAGGTTCAGCTTCACTGGACTCATGAAGAAACATTGGTCAAAACATTGTTCCCAGACTCTCTTTTCTTCTGCTTCTCTTCTCCTCTTCTAACCCAGTCATGAGTAATTTTGGAGTTTGTGCCACCTGCCATTTCTAAGTGTGAGAAAGAGGCAGAGGCGTCATTTTCTGAATCACGTTTGGCTGCGGATGATAAAATGAATAAGAGATCTAGCACTGTTTCCATGACCTGAAAGACAGATCAATTATTTTTTTACTGACTAAAATCCAAAGACAACCAGGTGATCTGATTCCTCATTTCTGTATCTTATTAACAGTTGATGTCTTGTTTATCACACAGGGTGTGGGTCATTTTCTCTGGGTTTGTCTAGAAGGATTAGATATTCAGAATTCAGCTTCCAGTTTGCATGTGAAAAAGCATATGAAGACTTGAGCCCCTCCCCACCATGGGGCAGGGCATGTTAAGCTCATTCCCCTCCCAGTTTTTCTGGGGGTAAAAATGCCTCTAGCTTATTCTACAGAAGCTGTCCTCTTCTGTACAGACCTAGCAAAAGGGAGAGGACTTTATTAACTTCTCCCTTGAAAATTGTTTCCCACCTCTTTCCTTTTTTTTTTTGCACCTGTTTTGTGCCCCTCACAACCTTGGCCCAGATTTGTTTGAACAACTGTCTCCCACTTAAGACTATAAGGTCTTTGAGAGCAGGGACTGTCTCTTAGATATTTGTAGTCCAGGTGGGTACTTACATATTTGACTCATGAAACTAATGGCTGAATATGTAGTCAGCAAATAATAGTTGACATTTAGAAATGTTAAGAATACTGGGGATATAGCTTTGCAGTAGAGAGAGGGCTTGCCTAACATGCATGCCACCCTGGGTTTAATCCCTAGCACTAAAAAAGAAATTGTTGAGAGGAAATAAGATTATAGTGTACATTCTAAGTGGGGGCTAGAATCCAAGAATCCAAGGTGTGGATCAAGGAACTAGACAAAGGGCTGGAATTTGGGAGTTTTTCATTGATGATCTGTGTCAGTCCAGAGACTGGTGAATTTGGGTGTTAAACTCGGTTTTAATTGCATCCATTTCTAAAATGCACATGCTAATCCATACTGACTCATACAGTGGGAACAAACCAAAAAGCCAGTATGGGAGAGGCACTTCACGATTCTCCAAATTAAAATGGAGCTGCTCCTTTTTTATATAAAAAGATTTGCCTTATAAATCACATTTCCATGGATTCTAATATAATTTTAACGTCACAGGCAATGTCCAAAAGATTCACTAAAAGTGTTTTTACTATGATAAGATGACACAGCTTTTGTAGTGCCATTTCTTCTGGGTGTCTTGAACAACTACTGAATATTCTGAAATGAAACAAAACTGGCTGGAAATGGGTACCAAATGGCAGCCAGTTTTTGAGCTGTGGTTGTTAAATATCTAGGGAGCATAGTGGTGCATTTATCCAAGTTCTGAAAAGCAGCAACAGCCCGGTGAAAAGATTGATTCCCCGTAGAATCATCCCTAGAAATGTATTACCTTAAATAGCAATAATAACAAGTTTTGCATGTCTGTGTGCGTAGCACTGTTTTGAGGCCCTCTGTGTTTAATTTACATTTGATTCTCTCCCAACTCCCAACGATAGTGGCAGGTACTATCATTGTCCCCATTTTACAGAATTAGAAGTTGTAAATGTGATGCTCAGTAGTCCAAATTTTTTTCCTCTCAGAAAGAATAAACTTTTAATGCTGCAAAGAAAAAGCCCAGATCTGCCCTTTATTTGCACGTGCTACCTGTGACAACCTTCAGGTTGGTCATGGAGGATGCTTTTGCCTGGTTTGAGTTCCAAGCAGATGGTTTGAACAGTCTTAAGGCTCACATCTTTCACCTTGTTCTTCTGTTGCCATTTTTCTTTTAGCCTCCACAGGCTCCAGTTCCTAGGTACACAGTGGACAAGACAGAGAGGGAAAGGGCTCTTTTACCTCTGAAACAGCACCTGGTCCCAGCAGATACCTTCCTTAGATTACATCCGGTATCGACATTCACTTGCATGTTAAAAACCACTATGAACTTTCTGTGAGTGGTTTATATTTCCTTTCTGTGAATGAAAGAATCAGTATTTAGGCAAAAAGGGATAATAGAAGGGAACCGCTTCAAAATGATGTGAACTTTTATCTAATTTTGCAAGGATATTCATGAGTGCTGGTATGCTAGACTGAGAGCAATACAAATTGGGAGATTAGTCCAACCACAATAGTTTATCTGTAGCTTTGCTTTCCATAGTTTCAGTTATATGCAGTCAAAATATTTAATCAAAAATTCCAAAAATAAATAATTCGTAACATCAAACTCCTCTGGGAAGCATGATGAAAACTCACTGTGCTTCCTCCTCCCACCAGGGGGCCACCGGTCATCCCTCTGTCCAGCAGCCTTACACTAGGCCACCCATCTGTCAGTTGTTGAGTAGCCATTTCAGTTTTCAGATTGATCGTTGACTGCAACAGTGTCACAGTTCCTGTGTTCAAGTGATACTTATTTTTACTTAATAGTGGACCAAAGAACAAAAGTAGTGATGCTGGCATTTGAGACATGCCAAAGAGAAATCATAAAATGCTTCCTTTAAGGGAAAAGCTAAAAATACAATAAGATACATTGAAAGGAGAGAGGCCACATTCCCATAACTTTTATTACAGTGTATTGTAGTTGTTCTATTGTTGACATTGAGCATTAGGACCCTAGCATCTTTGCTGTTATCCACTACACAATGCAACTTCTCTGTACAATTATTGATTCAGGTTATTACTGTCCCAGTCTTTCCAAGATCAGGGCCTTTGTACATGCTGATCCCTGTCTGGAACATTGCTGACTCATTCTCATTCTTCTGCTCAACCTTAAATAAGGGGCTTTCTTGATATTCCCACTCAAGTAGCTGTCCAACAATCCTGTCCATTATTCTGTACCACTACTTCCCAAGTATTGTCTTCATAGCTCTTATCTCAAGTTGAAATTAAACATGTATTTCTTTACTTATTCCTGTACTGTCCCTTTTCTCTACTAACTTTAAAATCCCTTATAGCCGGGATATGTCTATTTAATGCACAACTCTATAGCCAGCACCTGGTACAGGCATTCAGAAAGAAACATACGTTGAATGAATTGTTGAATGTGTTTACAGATCTACAAATTAGGGTATAGAATGTAGTGGCACAAGTGCTCTTATGAGAGCAAAGGTGGATTTAAGCCCAAAGTTCTTTAGTTCAAAGTGATCATCACAAAAAGCTATTATCACAAAAAGCTATCTCCCCACCCCCTTTTCCATGCTACCTTTCCTAACGGGCAAGATTCACAACACAGGCTGGTACCACTCCTCGCACCCAGACCAGGGGTCTTTGAAACACTGCAGTAGCACTTTAGTTGGTACCTAAGTTATGCTATTGGTACTCAGTGCACTGAAGGAGATGGTCATCTACAATAAGGAACCGTCCTGCCCAAATACACCAGGACCACCCTTCCCACAAGATTTTGCTTCCTGAAGGTACCTCAAAGTCAACCAGAAAGGTAAAAATAAAAAATCACCTGAGGCATCCTTACTCTTGAAATGTTTCTGATACTTAATAACCCTAAGATACACCAGCTGACTGTGTCAATCTGGGGAACAAAGGAGTATTAAGAAATAGTCTACCTCAATTCACTTCTTTAAACTTGTGAGATGGTGGGTAAGCGCCAAGGATATCTCCAGCAGTGTTTTAGCCTCTTGCTGCAGTTCTGCTTTGACAGCTATGTTTTACCCAGGTAATGGCCACATGCCACTGCCTCCAGAGATAGATGCAAATAGCCAATGTTAAGTCAGGAAATATTTTCATCTGACAGTCACCTGCAGTTTATTCAGGGAGAAGCTGTATTTTATTGTTGGTGAAGAGGTGAGTTGGTGGATGCACAAGTTGCTGGAGTATGAATAATTGATACTGGACATAAGTCCTTTTTATGGTCTCCATTCATTAGGACAAAGTCCAATCAGGCAGAGCTGTTCCCATGTCACCAGGTTTGAAGTATGTCTCGGGGAATAAAAACATTGGCTTTTTACATGCATTGAGCACGAGTTTAAGTGAGTTAAGCCTTATAACTATACATGAAAAATGAAGGTCAATACAAAATCTATTCACCAAATTTAATTGTAGGAATTGCTGTGAAGACACAACTATTCACATGAAAACTTAGAGGTCAGTAAGCTTGAACCCATGATCTCAAAGGCGGGGATGCTGACATGGTGGAAGGGAAAGTGCTGAAGTGTACATACAGTTTGTCTGCACCCTTGGAGTGTTCATATGCTGGAAGGTTGGCCCTCAGTATGGCAATATTAAAAGATGGTGGAACCTTTAAGAGTTGGGAGTCCACTAGGAGGTAATAAGGTCACTGGAGTCATCACCCTTGGAATGATCTCACAGAATGCATTAGTTCTCATAAGAGTGGATAGTTACCATGTGTGGCCACTCCACATGCTTACCCCTTTCTGCATGCAGCCAGTCCCCTTTCCACTCTTCCACTGTCTTGTGGGGTAGCCAGGGGGCCAGCAGTGCCATGCTATTTGCCTCTGGCCACCAGAATTGTAAGCCAAATAAGCCTCTTTTTCTTATATAGTACCCATCCTCAGACATTCGTTATAGCAATAGAAAACAGACCTATGAATGAATGACTCAGCTGGGTATAGACTAAGGAAGCAGCAGGCTTGGTGCTCACACCAGTCAACATGGAGGAAGGATATGAGATCTTCTATATACATAAGTTTTACAGGAGTACTAAAGGGTAAAATCCCAGTCTTTCTTTGTTTTAGGCTCATAGCTAATGCGACCTAAAGAATTTTTCTTTGAGAATATTTATCTTTGAAACCAGAGAATTTTTTATTACTTTAATGTGACAGTATTGATGGTTTTCATTTGGTTTTATCATACTTATTGGTTATGCATCTATAGTTTACTTGCTGGTTGTTCGGTAACATGGCTCAACTATTTCACACTTGTACAAGACACAAATCGTCCTTGAGTAAACAAAGAGAAGACTCGTAGTACCCCATAGGCCTACTTTTGCTAATGGTCCTTCATTCGATCAACATCTATCAGTTGAACACCTCCTATGTGCTATTATGGCCGTAGGTTCTGGGGATTCTCCAGATGACAAAAACTTCCTAGAGTTTCATTCTAATGTGGGAGAAGGATCAAAATAAGTAGTACATCAATTGTGAAAAAGCTCTATCACAAATAAAGAAGGTCAAAAGAGAAAGAATGATAGGGTTGCAAAACCAGAGGCTGTGTTCTTTATAGGAAGATCAGGAGACTTTCAACACAATGCTCATAGGAGTGAGTCTAATAGACAGATACCGAGAGCAAGAGTGTGCCAGGAAAATGGAATAGCAAGTGCCAAGAGCCTGGGGTGGGAAGAGATTTCGCTTATTTAAGGAAGAGCAAGGAGTCCTTTATAGCTCCAGAAGAATGAACTTAACAAAGAGAGGATGGAGATCAGGTCACCCAAGAATCTATGCCCAGGAAATGTAATGGCTTATAAGTCACAATAAGGATTTTGGAATTCATTCTGAAAGAAATGCAAAGTCACCAGAGGATGTTGAGACAGAAGAGATATATAAACAGGTAGATATTGGTATGGATAGATTTATGATGTTACTATGATGTGTTTATTTCAAAAAATAAAATCATTAATATATATCACTTTGTTACAATGTATAACATTTTGTATACATGACAATGTATTGCTCTTCAGGTACTAGAGTGCTTCTGCTTATATAACTGTATTTTTATCCTCACATAGGAGCTTGCTGGTTGCCGGGAAGCTGTGAAACAGATATTGATTTAAGGCAAACAGGTAACCTGAGATTTCAGCACATGGATGGCCAATATGACATGCACAGTTTTTCTTTACAGGACTTCATCCAACACATCCCTAATGGGCATTTTTAGACTACGGAAGAGACAGGACATTTTGGAAATTTGAGGTCACTGCCATAGATCTCGAAGAGACTGGATAAGTAGCTGGTTGTTAGGGAGCAGCTGGAACTGGCTGGCAAAGAGGTGGTACTGAAATACAGTGCAGAGTGCTTCAGCATGGGGAGTTATGTTCCCAAAGATATTTTTTACTTCAACATTTCTCCCAGTACCTGGAGAATACTGGCAAAGCTCTAGCCAGCTCTTCTTAGCCCGCCAACAAGAAACAACCAGAAATAAAATTTCACAGCACAAGATCAGGTCTCAAAACTTCATCTTCACTTGTAAAAAAGTCCTTGGGTAGGACTAGGTTGTAGCTCTGTGAGAAAACACTTGGCCAGCATATGGGAGGCCCCAAATTTGATCTCCAACACTAAAATCAAAATCCCTTAGGTCTTACCTCTGAAATTTTCTACCAGCTTATTTGTTGTGCCCTGGACTGGAGCACCAGTTCTTCGTGTGGGTCTATCTACACTTCCAGATGTTAACCACCTGTATCCTACTGCAGCAAGACACACAGCTCATTCCATTCATTCTATGGAAGGGGAAAAAGGGACAACAGTTTGCATCAGATAGTATAAAAGTGAGGATGGATGAGTCCCTGGTTTGTATGAATGTTCTTACAGAACTTTTACCAGCTTTCTGTAGAACTGAGATGTAATACAGGCCTTTCATTTATTAAAGCTTTTGTGATCCATGAGATATTTAGTATTCATATAAAATTAAAAATGGAAAATATTATTTTACTGCAGGCCCACTGTGCACTGGGAACCAATTTCCCTGAGTCCAATGAGGCAGAACACAATCACAGGCAACAAGCTGCAGAAAGTGGGTTGATCACTTACAGATGGGGGCCAAGGGATGACAGCGGCCTAGGATTTATTGACAATCAGACCCCCAAAGCTCAGAAAATTGCTATGGGTGGATGGAGTCTGAGCTGTGCCTGCCCCATTTGCACTGTGGCTGAAGGACCCTGGAAAGTGGTATGCCTCAGTTTTATACCCCAAGGTTATATACTGCACTAAAGCCTCCTGTTTGGGGCAGGGTCTAGAGCAAGGCCTGGGCTGTTCCTACCATCCCTCTCTATCTCAGGAGGCTGCGTTCCTAGCGCATTCTACAAGTTATTGTTAAGAACTATAAAATCAGAAAAGGGGGAAACTGGCTTGGTCTGAGACCACTCAATTGTCCCTCCTATTATCCTTTCCCCTTAAAATGAATTTAAGAAGTGTCTACATCTCTTAAAGTAGGAATTTTTAGTATACATTATGATTTGAATATGAGATGCTCCACCAAAATCTGCTATATTACTACATGCATATTCAAAGGTGAAATAAATGGATTATGAGAGCTATAACCTAAATAATGGATTGATCCATTTGATGAATTAATAATTTGAAAGGACTGTTGTCCTAGGTGGTAACTGTAAGCAAGTGGGTGTGGTTAGAAGGTGGGTTTCTGGAGGTTTGCCCTTGGGAATTATAACCTGTCCCCAGGCTCCTCTTTGTTCTCTCTCTGCTTGGTGGCTGCCATAAGGTGACCAGCTTTCCTCTGCATGTTCTTCTGCCATGGTGCTCTGCCTCAGGTGGGGCCCAGAGTGACAGAGTGGGCTGACCATGGACCAAACCTCTGAAACTGTGAGAAAAGAAAAAAAAAATTCCTTTCCTAAGTTGTTCTGGTCACTTTGGTCACAGCAGCTAAATGCTCAGTAACATAGCATACCATGAATTTTTAAGTCTCTGCCTTACCAATGATGAGTAAATTGCTATAGAGGTCAGCGATTATTTAAGAATCTGTAACAGATCCATATGATACCAAATCTAGAGAATACATATGCTTATGAATATAAATCACTGCTCACCCTACAATTAGTCAATGATAAAATAAAATTTGCAAAACAATCAAATGTCTTCTATGACAGTTATCAGATTTTAAGCTTTTAATCCCATAAAATAGGTAAAGGAGAACCTTGAATCTGAAAATAGCTAGTGTTTTTCATTATAAGATTTACCTTTGCCTTGAGTCAGTAATTTGTGGTATTTTCCAGCTGTCTCTAAAATTTAGCCCTATAAAATCAGTCAAAGAAATGGGGACATTTTAAATGAAATATAAAGACAATTTAAGGAATACCATTTTGTCTCCAGAATAATAAGTTTGCCTTCTAATACTAAGCCACAGCAAGGAAAGTTATGGGTTGAATATTTATATTTTAATGAAGCAGAGCCATTTCATCACTTCTGACCTTTTAAATTTCCCATTTTATATTTCTGAGTGGCATGAATCTTTTCAACACATACACAATGAAAACTAATTGAGCCCAATATTGAAATTACCGAACCACCCAATTTCTTAACATGGAGCCAGTGAAAAACAGAACCTTCTAACTTTCCTGAAAGGGAAGTACAGGGGAGAGGAAGGAGGCTCTTTATAAAATGCTGAAGTGCTTGAGAAGGAGGCTGATCCCTGCTCCCAAGTAATTTGAAATATCATGACAAATTGACATGGTTAGTAAGTTTTCCCTTATGCTCTGCACATGTTAGACTCAGCCATAAATACAAATCCCTGAAAATTTTTATTTTTCCAAAATCAGTGGAATTCTTTTTTAAAAATGGGGCCCAAACAAAATTGGAAGGTTTTGATTTATTCCCCATGACAACTGCTTTCCTTTCCTTTCTGACTCAATTTGCCCACACACTATGGCACAGCCTCCCCTGGCAAATGTCAGTGATAACAAAAGATGGTCTGGGACATTTTTCCTCTAGTGTGACATGAATTTTCCAGGAATTTGACTATAAAAGGCAAGAGGAGAGTGAGGGGGAGAACTTGCATAGCATGTGCGTGTGAGAGTGTGTCTGTTTGTGCAGTGAGCTCATTGTGGACTTTGGCATCAGTCAGAGATGGATTTGAATCTTGATTCCACTCCTGACAAGCTGCAGGATCTTGCTTAAAGTTAAATAATTTCTCTAGGACTCTGTTTCCTCATCTGTAAGTCATAAGCCACTTAGTGTAGATTATTAATTTTTCTGCACTTCTTAGATTTCTCCATGATGTTTAATATTTTGTGTCATTTTGGCTAAATTATGGTGTCTAGATGTTTGGTCAAACACTCATGTATGTGCTGATGTGAAGGTATTTGTAGATATGATTGACATTTACAACCAGTTCACTGTAAGTGAAACAAATTACCTTCCATAATACAAGTGGGCCTCTTCTAGTCAGTTGAAGATATTAAAAAGCAATGACTGAGGATTCCTAAGGAAGGAGCAATTTCACCTCAAGACTGAAATATAGAAACCCTGCCCAAGTTTTTAGCCTCCTGGACCACATTATAGATTTTGGACTTGCCAGTCCCTACAATCACATAAGCCAATTCCTTAAACTCTACACTCATTAACACACACACACACACGCACACACAAGCGCCCACCCTATTGGTTCTTTGCTGGAGAAATCTAATATACTGTCTCATGTAGTTATATGAATAAAAGGAGAGATTTCATACAAGGCCAAAATATCCTAAGTGTTCAATCTTACTCCATTACCCACTCCCTTAAAGAAAAATGTCAGAGCATGCCCAAAAGGCTAGTAATAAAAGCAAATCATCTCTGTCCTTTGGGCTTTGCAGAAAAGCAAAGAAAGAGTGTAGAAGGAGAGAAAGTCACAAGGGGTAGACTCTCCCATGGGGAAATAGCTGTGTGTGTTGATCCGTCTTTTGCCGCAATTTATTCACAGCAGCTGTCCACAACAGAAAAAAATTAAAGTCCGGTGTGTCATTAGCTGTCATTTGGCCCAGATCCAGTCCTAGGCAGGGTCTCACTCCACCAGAGAAGAGGGCCATATGTCTGGCTGCAGTCATTATATTTTAAATGAGAGCTGTTGGCCCAGTTTCTGGAAACCATCTAACATCAAAATCAGAACCAAACTGTGCTTCTCTTGGGCTCTGGCATCGAAAAAGAAAGTGGAGAAAAAGGATTCAAAAATAACTCCATCAGAAGAAATCTGAAAAAGCAAGGCTCAGGCTTTCCTTTATCACCTAAGCTGACAAAAAATAATGCAATGCCTTCAATACTCTTTATCAGAATTTCTAAAGGAGAAACTTAAACGAAAGTTAGTTCAGCTGCAGAGTTGGCACTGTTCTCACAAGACAAGTGAATACAGTATTATGTTTCAGTGACCAGAATTTAATGCACTGTTATCTCTCCCCCACTCTCTAACAACCTTATATTACGGGTTAAACTGGAAAATTTTCATCTGGGAAAACACTGAATTATATAATCATTGCTTATGAAAACATAATCACACTTCACAGTCAAATTAATCCCATTCAAGACTTCAGAATTTTGGCAGCCTTCTTAATCTATTGGAAACTATTCTAAAAAGTACGTGTCTGGTGAAGAAGTGGGAGATGGGTGCACGGGGGACCTATTAAGTGGCAATGGGCAGCTCTTCCTGGAGAGCAGCCTGGCACCAGGCATCCAAATGCAAACTGGGCATCATCCTTTAACTCCAAGTTTCCACATTGAGGAAATTATCTGCAAGAAATAATAAAACAAATAAGCAGAGATGTATGCCTGCTAATCATAATTGCAATGTTGAATATAACATAAAATAAAATCAACATAATTACACATAATGATCATCCACCTGATGAAACTCTCTTCAGCTACCACAACTGAGAGATGAAAAACAATTTTATGTCCACATTATATAAAGCAGAAAAACAAGAGGAATTGTGATATATGTTTAACAAAAATTCTATCTGGGAATTTTGTTATCCAGGAAAATAGATTTAAGGGTTTTTAAAATATTTTTATCTTTAGGTTGTTGTACAAAAGGGCTCATTATTTCTTTTTTAAAAAATGTTGGGCTGGAGTTGCAGCTTAGTGGTAGAGTGCTTCCCTAGCATGTGTGAGGCACTGGGTTCGATCCTCAGGACCACATAAAAATAAATTTAGAAAAATAAAGGTATTGTGGCCATCTACAACTAATATATATATATATATATATATATATATATATATATGTGTGTGTGTGTGTGTGTGTGTGTGTGTGTGTGTTAAAAAATTGGCATTATGTTTTGGATAAATAGTACTTTGATTTTTTAATCATGAACAGAAGTTAACTTAAAATTCTAAAGCTAGATAAATTCAAATAAAATATTAATTTTCATGTATTTTAAGGGGAAATTTAAATTTTTGAAGTTTTAGAAAATTGGTAAAAATTCTTTTTTTTTGTATGAGGGATTGAATACAGTGAGCCACATCCTCAACCCTTTTTTAAATATTTTATTTAGATATAAGATCTCACTGAGTTGCTTAAGCCCTTACTAAATTGCTGAGGCTGGCTTTGAACTCTCAATCCTCCTGCCTCAGCCTCCTTAACTGCTGGGATTACAGGTGTGCATCACCATGCCTGGTTGGTAAATAATTCTTAATAAAAGACTTTTAAAAAGTCATAAACAGGGATGCACTTTTTCAAATTCAAACAAAACAAGAGACTTCTTTGAAATCCAGGGAATCTGCAAAAAAAATATTCAAATGCTCAAGAATCCTGCAAATAAGATTGTAAACTTAGATATATGGTACTACAGAGTAGTGCTACCAGTGTCTCTAAGTCTTTGGTGGAGCATGAGCAGTTTGTCAGTGAATCAATTAAGAATCATGAGAACTGATTCCAAGTACTATCTATCATTGACTTCATTATGTGCAATTTGACAAAGCTTTTTTTATCATCTCAGCTGGCGCTATTTTTATATTGTACGTTTGCATTGCAATTCCTCTCTGGATAGTTTTCCACTGATTTTCAAAAGAAGCCCTTCTGAAAACTAAACTCAAGTCAGATATGCTTTATTGTGTGTTCAGTGGTGAAGAGAGCTATTGTTTTAGAAGATGGATTATGTACTGGGCAGGAAAACACCAGTATTTGTCCATCAGGACAACAAACTAGACAGAATAATATGACTTCTGCTTTGGGCTAAACTGTGAATACAGGTGCAATGGTCTAGTTTCTTCCAAATTGTTTAAAGGAGAGATAATAAAATAGAAGAAATACAAATAATTAAATTAATAAATAAAATATTAAATTTAACAGATAAGGCAATCCTATAGGCACTTGGCTTAGTCCAAACATGGTCCTTGAGTCTCCGCATACGTGGGAGGTAGAAATGGGTGCAGCTGAAGATAACCCAGGGCAGAGTGAAAGAAGAATTTGGAGGACTCAGAATAGCATATATCTAGGAAACAGTATAAAATTATTTTTATATTATAACAATGATAGGGCCCTCATTCCCATCATATAGCTTGGATGTTTTTGTAAATTGTATCTCAATACAATCCATAAACATGGATCCATAAACATGCCCCAAATCAATGTTTCCCAATATATTTGCCCATAGGCAGTGGTTCAAACATTGTGTGTTTGTCTTCCCCAGGACATAATGTTAAGGGAAATAAGTCAGACACAGGAAGACAAATACAGCATATTCTTTCTCATATGTGGAAATTTAAAGAAAAAATGGCTTGAAAGTAGAGAAGGTAGGAAAAGGAAAGGGGGATATGATCAAAGCCCAATACATGCATGTATGGAAATGTCACAGCAAAACCCATTAATTTCTATAATTAATTTGTTGATAATTATAACACTGAAAAAATGGGGCTTTTCAAAACAAAGAATAAACCACAAGTGATCTTCAACTTACTTACAATGGGGTTATGCATTTTGAGTTGAAATCACTGTATATTAAAAATGTCTTATACCTAACCTGCCAAACCTCAGAGCCTAGGAAGGCAGCCCACGGAGGAGTACCACGTGTTCACACTGGTGATGGCATGGCTGACTAGGAGCCATGACCCACTGCCACTGTCATTACAAAGCATCCCACTGCCCATCATTAGCTTGAAAGACCCCCAAATTCAAAATTCTAAGTATCATTTCTAATGGATGTGTATCATTTTCACACCACTGCAAAGTCAACAATTGTTAAGGAAAAACATAACAATTTGAGAACCGTTTGTAATGGCCATTTTGAGTTGGTTTCGCTTCTGGAATTTTTCAGCCATTTATGCAGTTCTAGAATTCAGACATAATACCATCTTCCAGTGATTTTCCATGGCATAGAATGCACAGAAGGCAAATTCACAAAATCCTTCAGTCATACTCTTTTAATACAATAGAATCTAAGTGAAAAAAAAGCTTAAAATAACAAATTTTAACCTTGGAAAAACTGTAAACATTTCAGTCTTTCTTTTCTTCTACTAAAGTCTACTGAGTTGCACAAAAATGTGAATGTGTTTAATGCCATCAGAATGAACATTTAAAAATTATTAAAAACGGTCAGTTTTTACCCAAAAGAAAATGCAGTCCAAGAAGTAAAAATTTCCAGATGAGTTTACTTCTAGAATTTAAAAAATGCATTAAAATTTGGATCTGTGCTATGCTAGGATTTCAGTAACAACTGTTCCCTTCCCCAATTCAATCTTGATGAGCTGTGCATACTCATACCAACACAGTCACCGTGATGGATGTCACTTATGTTATGTTCTCTTAGTTCAACCTTGTTACTTCAGCCATTGTTCCACCACCACCTCTTATCAGGTGTAGCTCCACATCACCTTTCCTCTGTATCCCCCACCTGCCATTTCATGTTCTCAGGCTTCCCTATTTCTGTTACTGCTGCTGCTACCTGGTGCACCTGTGGAAACCTTTTAGTCATTCGATAGGTGTTACCCCTGGAAGTTCAGGGCAGTTAACACCACATGGGAAACCAGACAACCCTGAGATTTTTACTTTCATGGCTTCTCAGATAGAAGAACCTAGCATATATCATATTCCTACAGATTTATTCCTCAGTAGCCTTGGGGGATTGATTCCAGAATCCCCCAACAGATCCCAAGATCTGAAGATCTCAAGCCCCTTATATAAATTGGCACAGCATTTGCCTATAACCTATGCATTTCTTCCTGTGTACTTTAATCTCTAGATTGCTTATAATACACAATACAATGTACCTATTAAATAAATAGTTATTTTTAAATGTTTTAATTGTCCATGAACCTTTATTTTATTGATTTACGTGCAGTGCTAAGAATCAAAACCAGTGCCTCAAGCATTCTAGGCAAGCACTCTACCACTGAGCTACAACTCCAGCCCCATGAATAGCTATTATACCATATTGTGTAGGGAATCGAGATAAGAAAAAAGTCTGTATGTGTTTAGTAAATAAACAAATATTTTTCTCAAATATTTTTGATCTGTGGTTGCTTGAATCCGTGAATGTAGAACTCACAGATTTGGCAGGCTGGCTTTGTGTGTGTGTGTGTGTGTGTGTACATGTATGTATGTCTATTTTTGTATATGGAGCATATAATATCCCTGGAAGGATAACCAAGCAACAAGTGGCACTGTCATGTCCAGGAAATAAAACTGGATGATGAAAGACCATGGAGGAAGGATAATTTTCAATGAATATTCTTTTATGACTTTTGAATTTTGAACTTTGTGAATGTATGCCTATTAAAAGATAAATAAAATTTAATTTAAAATAGTATTCTGTATTAATGTTAGAACACCTTATACAATATGAGGAAGGCCTTAGTATTCAGCATGATTCCAGTCATATAGATTGGGGAGAGAAACGAAACTTACGTTACATATGGCACAGTTGTCACTTTGAGAAATTACCTAAGAAAATCAAGTTTGTCAGCAATTATCTACCATAAGGCATGCTATTTATAAAGGATTTAACATTAGTATTTTCAAAAGCAATTATTATATTATTTTGGCTACATTTAATACATCACATGTTGGAAATGTTGGAATAGGAAACTGTTGGTTGAAACCTATTTCTGATACCCTCAAATCTATTCTACATCAAAAGTGGAGGGAAAATATATATCATACATCAAACTACTAAACTGACTGACAGCACCACTTCAGTTTTCTCTGCTATTCTATTCAGAAGTCTTGTTCCAGAAGAACAGTCAAGTGAATCCAGATGGAGTTGTGTGATCATTTCAGAGGAAAAATTCTTTGATTTGGATAGACTTCTTTTCAAAATGGCCCCATTTGCTTCTAGTGCCACATCAGACTTTGACTACAAAACACAATTAGTCAGCTACTGGGAATATTTGTTTTGCCTGGAACATTTTTTTTTTTTTGAGTTTGCCTTTTTCTTCCTTTTTTGAATGTCAGTAATTTGCAGATAGGAAATTTAACAGAGCCATTGCTATTATTTCCTACAAGTGAAGAGAGAGGCTAGATCATATGCTAGTTACGACAGATGACCTAATAGGAAAATTTGAAGACCTGTACCAACAGGACTAGTCAAATTATTCAGTCTTCCCCAAGAACATTCCATATTCAAGCATGAAAGGCAGTTCTGCTGAGCTGTTACTGAAAAGATGACTCAAAAATTTCTGTAGTCTCTATTCAGTTCAGGAAGGAAATACCAAAAGATGATTTCTACAAGGAGACACAAACCTGAAACAAGGTGGCTTTCCAATACTTTCTTAAAGGCCTAATTTTCTCTTGGATGTTTTGTTCAACATAATTGCTTTAGTCAGCTTTTTTGCAGCTCTGACCAAAAGACCTGACCAGAACAATTTTAGAGGAGGTAAAGTTTATTTGGCTCATGGTTGTAGAGGTTTCATCTGTAGACAGCTGACTCTGTTACTCTTGGCCTGAGGTGTGGCAGGATATCATGGCCAAAGGGTATAGAGGAGGAAAGCTGCTCAGGACATGGCATCAGGAAGCACAGGGACAGCTCCCCACTCACCAGTGACAAAACATAAACCCCAAAGGCACTTACCTCATGACCCACTTCCCCCAGTCACACCCTACCTGTCTACAGTTACCACCCAGTTAATTTAATCAACGGGATTAATATACTTATTAGGTTAAGGTTCTCATAACCCAATCATTTCACCTCTAAACTTTCTTGCATGTATTGTCCCACACATAAGCTTTTAGGAGGCACCTCATGTTTACACCATAACAATAGTGTTGCCCCAAATGGGAGCTAGATCTATTTCCCATTGTTTCAGTTTTTTATGCTGTGTAAATAATTATCACAAGTTCAGCAGCTTAGCACATACCCACGTATTAGCTCACAAGTGGGCTCAACTGGCTCCTACACTTAGTATTATATAAGGCTCAAACCAAAGTGTTGACTGGGCTTGGCCTTTATCTGAAGGCTTTGGGAAAGAATTCATTTATCCATGTGGTTTAAAGAACACAGTTCCATGACAACCAGAGGCTGAGTCCCCCTTTCCCTTCTGGCTGTCAGCTGATGATCATGCTTGGCTGCTAAGGGTTGATACCTGGTCTTTCCATGTGGCCTTCTCTGTCCTCAGAGATGCCAGTGGCATAATGAAACCTTATGCTTCACATCTTGCTGACATCCCCTTCTGCCCCGGTCAGAGAAAACTCTGCTTTTGAAGACCTTGCAAGGGATTAGGTTTGCCCCGTTCATTTCCATTTTTTCCATATAAGGTATCACAATGATGGCAGTGACACTAGCCATGGGGATGCTTTTAACCTTTTTCCTAACACAATTATTAATGTCCTGTGGTACAATTGCCACATGGGTGAGCATAGAATGTTTCTTCTTTGGAGTAAGGTTGTCAGATTAATGGATATAGCTCAAAACTGCAATTTCAGTAAACATGGTCTTTAAGCCTTCACATTTATGTCTATTACCATATTCACTATAATAATTCTGCTTGTCACTAGGTTTGAATCAACTCTTTGTAAATTCTATAAGATCCCCAGACCATATTCTTTTCACACATGAATTACTATATGTAAGAAATCCAGTATAGTTTTAGGCCCAATAGTCAGTACTTTGATTCACTCCCCATCCCCACAGTGTGCACATCTATGAGCCTTGTTGATTTTTGTTTGTTTTGCCTTGTTTGGTTTGGAGAGAGCATGTTCATTTAGTCACAATCCAGATTTTTTCCTGAGATCCTACTGAGTAAAATGCACCAGGACTATAGATGCAGCAGTATCCTAGAATTCTACAGAACATAACAGAAACACATACATTGCAGTAAGTTCTCTGTAGTCAGAGTGGTTGAGCCATCCTGCAATGAATGACGGGATACACCTCTGCCACGGCTAGATCACCAGTCAGGAGGATCAACTAGGACTGCAGAGCCTGGACTTGAAAGAGTTGGCAACTTCCTGGCCAAAGGAGCTAGTGTTCCCCCAATCTCCAGCTTCATGTTTTACTGGAGAACTATGTTCATCTAAGATGCAGAATGGCTCCCGTGGCAAAACATGGAAATGATAGACCCTCATAAAGTCTGTTACACAGAAGTTTCCTTGATTGATAGTCTCTGCTGTGCTTTAAGCGAGCATGAGATATGCAAATCTGTTTTTATAAGAAGAACAATCAGTGAAATTTCAAATAACCAGTTCACTTAGTGAATTTAGCTTTCTATTCACATAATCTAGATTTACAATAAAAACTTCTGGGAACCTTTTTGTGTATAAAATGTAGTTACAATGTTTTATATTAAGCAATTTTCTCGCTTTTTTTTTTCAGTATCCTTCTAAAAAGTAGTACTGGCTACAATTTTTCCGCTTTTACACAGAGAAAAAACTGAAACTAGAGGGTAGTTTCACTTGCCTCTCATGCAGTGAGGTAGCATAGGAAAATATATGAAGATTTCATCCTTATTTTGCCCACAGAAAACAGATACTGCTCATTTGCACCAAATCATGGAATATGTTTTTCTTACTTCCTTTCATGTTTTATTGATTAGATAAAGATAAAGTCATGATAAAATTACAAAATTGACTTGAATCACATTAAAGAAAATTATAAAACCAGGCAATTTTATACATAGCAGAAAAGAGCCTCTATACAACATACCTATCTGAAAAGCACACTATTGGTTGCTGTCCTGAGCTTCTGCCCACAATATTTCAGGGGAAGTATTGTCACATGCCAGAGGAAGGCATAATTAGGATTGCCTGCTGGCAGTGCCCCACGCAGTGCCATCTGTGCACTCAGAAGCTCCACTTATCTTCTGAAGGTTGATTCAGGAGCTCCTTAATCTGACAAGATGTGCTGTATTGGGTTTTCCTTTGTAATAAATCTTGGTGTTGTTAATGTAAGGAATGAACCTTTATTGAAAACGATATATTATAGAGATAAACTTTCACTCTGTCTGAGAAAGCAATCTCTAAGTTCCCAGTATATTAACTATCTAAATTTGATCATCTTATGAAACTAATTTTTAATTATCTTGAACAAGTACATGCAAGGTCTTTTATACCAGGGGTGGAGTAAAATCAGTGTGACCATTTAAAATAAAACAGTAAATAGCCAAAACAATGAATTTCACTTAGTTTGTATTTAATAAGCCTTATATATATTGAAACCTGAACCTCTTAGTTATTACCACTTACATAACACTGAGCTAGGCATTTATGTAAGACCATGATAGAGGTGATATTATCCAAATTAAAAAAAAAGAAGAAGAAAACTTCGAATAAGAGATTACCTATTGACCACCAAGGGACTTTTAGAACTATCTAGAAATTTGCTGTACTAAATAAGGTAAACTTTGGGGTGATAGACAAAAAATGTACATATTACTTGGAATTCTGGAGACAGACCATTTAACTTTTAGAAATCAATTTCTCTTCCTACAATTTGATTCTAGTATGTGAGAACATATTTTTAATTCCAGATATGTAATCTTTGGCCCCTGGTAACAACTATTTTAATTTCCCTGCCATTCAAAATACTTTATATACCCTTGGGAACAGATGGAAGAATTTTCATTAAAAAAAAAAAAATCTCTCAGTTTCAAAATAGCCAGGGTATTGTGTTGGACAAAGAAATCAGTCAATTCAACCAAACTAAATCTCTGATGTCATGTAAACAACAACAACAACAACAAAAAGTCATTTGTGTTAATATTTATTTATTTAATCTGTCATTTGGTAATTTTGTAATGTTCAAATACCAAAAGATGAATATGTATTTTCAATTTTTAATCCAGAACAAATTTATTCTTGATCTAACCTCAAAGGGTTCCAAGGAAAATAACAAGGAACTCTTTCAAGGATAGTCTTCTAGCATAAATTTTCAGGAGTGTAAAATCTGAAATGTTTTTTCTCTATTACTCAACCGAAGCGCCTTTAAATTATGAGCACATTTCACCTAGGGACTTGTTCAAAACATCCTTCTATTTGTGACTCTCAGTGGCAGATGATCCCCCAGGAGCTACTCTGGGCATGTTAGACATCATGGACCTGGCAATATATGGAATGAAAAATGACAAGCTGACCCTCCAGTTGAAATCGATCTGCTCCCCTAAACTTTGAAGTTTAAAGAGTTATTTGTCATTTTCACTGACTCTGCAGGTGTGGAATTCTCTTGTTACAGTTTTCAGGGTCGAAGCTTTGGTCACTGTGCAGTGCCTTGTTTCCTTTCCTCCTGAGCATGACTTACAGCCCAGTCAGTAACCAAAATGACAACAGGGAGCAAAGAGTAGATTGACTGATTCCAGAGCCAAGTTTCCATTCCAAAGATTTACAGCAAGGACCACAAAGAGATATTGAGCAGTCAAGAAGAGCTGCTAGACTCCTTGAATTCATGATGTTCTTCATTTCAACTTACCTAAGAAATGGGGTGACAACAAACACTATCTGATACTCTTTTCCTGCTGTTTAACTGTGTTAATGTCGTAATGCATTAGTAGTAGAACTGTAAGGATATTATACCTTGACATCCTTACAGTTCTAGAGTAGATTTTACTATAACCTTATGAAAAAGGCCAATTGAATCCAACTGAAAAAAAAAAAAAAAAAACATCCCATGTTTGGTAAATCTCTTTTCAGAAGAAAAAGGAAAACAATATTTGGAGATAACAAAAATATCATTAAATGCAGGAGAAGAATCTGAATTCAGAAAATCCATGCTCTTAGTTAGCTACCCAAATTTCAGTTATTTATCCAACTTTCCTGACTCTCAATTTTATCATTCACGTAAGTGAGAGATTAAATGACATCTAACTTCCTTCTCAATTCAAAACCTTGAAAATCTGTGATTGTGTATGTATCAATAAGAAATAAGTGAATATTTACTTCTCATCCAGATTACTACCAGTTCTACATTTCATGTTTTGTATAAACACAGAGCTATTTTTGTTTAGTTGGTTTTTCTATTTTACGTTGAATAAAATGGAAAGAGATATTTGACCAAAACCATCAAATATATTTCCTTATAGTATGACCAGTGCATCCTGATTTGCACAGAACTGTTCCAGTTTTAAAACTCTAAGTCCTGTGTCTCAGGAAGCCCTTTAGTCCAGGCAAACCGGGACAGTTTATCACTCTGTCTTATCACAATATTACCCCAGTTACTCCCTGAGGCATCTCTCTTCTCCTGCAGTGATTAGCTCCTTTCATGAAGAAATTCAGTTCCATCAAGTTACTGATTTCATCTCAACCAAGAGAGGTCTCAGAGAAGGAACTAAAACAGCTGCTATCTAATGGACCTGGAGACCTCTGGCCAGCTGCATGTCCACAGAGAATTTATTCCTATACTAGGTCTGAAATCCTCCTATGACTCCCTGACCTCCTAGCTACAGCCTTGACAGCTTCCCCCATTCTCACTATGGGGGATGTACATGTCCTTTGCATATCTTGATATAGGCCAGAATCCTTTTCAATTAGTTGAACTTCCCACCTGGGAGTGAGTTGTCCTATTCCCTTAATTTCCATAAAACATCTCCCAGACTGGGCTCCCCACTCACTGTACCAATTCTCTACCTACTTCTAAAAGGGCTCCAGGGGAGCTCATATGTAGCTGAGATGGGCATATCCCTTTGAATATCATAACTTTCCTAACAGCCACCTTTACGACCATCACTGGTTCCTTTTGTTCCTGAATTTCCCCACCAGCTGGCATCGTTGGAGGCATCAGACATGAGACTCCCACCCAAATAATGCCAATTTCCCACACTTTGGAATGTGAACCTCTCATCCTAAACATAGCACTTCTCATCTTCAACTCTCTCGGCTTCAGTTTTTTATGGAAACCTGTTATGGTGGAAATGGTGCTGAGGTGGTGGCTTGGCACCCCACCCACACTGGTATCAGCTGTGTTCAGTGTCACTAGAGCAGTCACAGAAATGATGAAGTCAGCACGAGAATGAGATGGCTAAATCTCCTGAGCCTCTTAAAATGTTTTATGGCCAAGTCAATTTTATGCAATTTTTAATGTACATGGATTATATTATTTTTAATGTACTAAGAAGAAACCAGGAGCTTCAGCCTCAAATGATCTATTTAGAGGATTTGGGGTAGGTATCAGAGCTGCTGTCACTTGTCACTGAGTAGATAATCCAAGATTATTGTTTGAATCTAATTCACACTTCCTATTGGAGCTTGTCCATTCTTAGTGTCCTCTTTCACCACTTCTATGTAACATAGTCGTTGAAATTCTACCCAAGCAATTAACCGAAAGAAATTAAAGGGATACGAATAGGAAAAGAAGAAATGAAACTATCATTATTTGCTGATGACATGATTCTATATTTAGGAGATCCAAAAAATTCCACCAGAAAACTTCTAGAACTAATAAATGAATTCAGCAAAGTAGCAGGATATAAAATCAACACCCATAAATAAAATGCATTCCTATATATCAGTGATGAATCTACTGAAAGAAAAATTAGAAAAAACACACCATTCAAAATCGCCTCAAAAAATAAAATACTTGGGAATCAACCTAACAAAAGAGATTGAAGACCTCTATGATGAAAACTACAGAACCCTAAAGAAAGAAATTAAAGATGATCTTATAAGACAGAAAGATCTCCCATGCTCCTAGATAGACAATCAATATTGTCAAAATGGCCATACTACCAAAAGTGTGATACAGATTTAATGCAATTCCTCTTATGACATTCTTCATAGAACTAGAAAAAACAATCATGAAATCTATTTGGAAAAATAAGAGACCCAGAATAGCCAAAGCAATCCTTCACAAGAGTGAAGCAGTAGGTATCACAATACAAGAACTTACTCTATCCTACAGAGCCATAGTAACAAAAAAGGCATGGTATTTGCACCAAAACAGACATGTAGACCAATTTTACTGAATAGAAAACACAGAGAAAAACCCACGTAAATACATTTATCTCATACTAAAAAAAGGCACCAAAAGCATTTTGCCTATTCAACAAATGGAGCTGGAAAACTAAAAATCCATATGTAGTAGAGTGAAATTAAACCCCTATCTCTCACCTTACAGGAAACTCAGCTCAAAGTAGATCAAAGACTAAGGCACTAGAACAGAGATCCTGTGCTTAATAGAAGAAAAAGTAGGCCCAAATCTTCACTATATCCGCTTAGGATCTGATTCCCTTAACAAGACTCCTAAAGCACAAGTAGTAAAATCAGGAATCAATAAATAGAATGGATTCAAACTAAAAAGCCTCTTCTCAGCAAAGGAAACAATCAATAATATGAAGAGAGAGCCTACAGAATGGGAGAAAATCTTTGCCACACTCATCTCAGATAGAGAATTAATCTCCCAGATATACAAAGAACTCAAAAACTTAACACACACAAAAAAAGCAAATAACCCAGTCAATAAATGGGTTAAGGAACTGAACAGATACTTCAGAAAAGAAGAAATACAATTGATCAACAAATATACAAAAAATGTTCAACATCTCTAGCAATTAAAGAAATGTAAATCAAAACTACTCTAAGATGTTATCTCACTCAAGTCAGAATGGCAATTATCAAGAATACAAACAACAATAAATATTGGTGAGAATTCTGGGGAAGTACACTCATACATTGGTGATGGGACTGCAAATTTGTGCAACCACTATGGAAAGCAATGTGAAGATTCCTTAGAATACATGTAATGGACCCACCGTTTGATCCTGTTATCTCACTCCTTGATACATACCCAAAGGACTTAAAAACAGCATGCTACAGTGACTCAGACACTTCCATGTTTGTAGCAGCTCAGTTAACAATAACTAAGCTATGGAACCAACCTAGGTGCCCTTCAATAGAAGTGGATAAAGAACATGTGGTGTATATATACAATGGAATATCACTCAGCTTTAAATAAGAATGAATTATGGTATTTGCCAGTAAATGGATGGAGTTGGAGAACATCATACTAACCAAAATAAGCCAACCCCAGAAATCCAAAGACTGAATGTTTTCTCTGAAATGCAGATATTAATTTAAATTAAGGGGGAGGCTAGGGCAAAATAGAGATACTTTGAATTAGCAGAGGGCAGTGAAGGGAGGGGAGGGGTTTGGGGGTAGGAAGAACTGTAAATGAATTGTACATCATTACCCTGTGTGCATATATGATTACACAAGCAGTGTGATTCTACATCACATACAACTGGAAGAATGAGAAGTTATACAACATTTATGTGCGATGTGTCAAAATGCATTCTACTGTCATGTGCAACTAATTAGAACAATTTAAAAAAAAAGCAGTCATGGTCTGGGGTTGTGGCTCCGTGGTGTAGGGCTTATCTCACACATGTGAGGCACTGGGTTCTATATTGAGCACCACATAAAAATAAATTAAATAAAGATATTGTGTCTACACCTAAAAAATATATTTTTTAAAAAATTGCAGTCAGATGTGGTGACAGGAGGGAAAGCATGATATCCAGTGTCATTCACTGGCTCTTTCCCCAAGAACAGCTTCAGAGGATGGAATCCAATTGTCCTAAAACAGGAGGAAATCTTGCATTGAAAAGAGAAAAACGCTCTGTACTTGATACCTATTGGAAAGAAAATGTCACATAGATTGGGAAATCTGGGCTAGAACAGAAACGGAGGGACAGAGATGAGTAGTCGTGGGGCAGGAGGCCAACATCTGTTGGAGCTAGAACTGCTAAAGAGACATGGCTGGTGGGAACTCTGGAACAGGGGGGAAAGACAGAGAGAACAGTCCATGACAGAGCAGCATCCAGCTGAGTCAGGGCAAAACTGCGGTCTGTCCGCACAAGTCAAGATCAGACTGGGACCCAAAGACGTGGCATGGAGGTGACACAGTAATGTTATAGGCAGAACCTGAAGACATGAGGGAATGAGTTGTTCTTCTTTTCCACTAAGACCTCCCCTTCCTGGGACTTCTGACCAAGGTCACATGCTGCCTACTTCTTGTCCTAGTCTTCACTGCCACCGTCACCTTCCAAATGCCAGAGGGATCAGGTGTGGGAAACCACCTCAGAGACAAAACAGCCATTCATATAGCAAACTCAGATACATCCACAGCTTGCCCAATCAGGAACAGTAAAGAAAAGAGATGGTCACAGCAACCTGCAGAGTCTGAAGGAGGAGAAATGGGTCAGAACACACTTGGCTCAGTAGCTCTCACCACTACCAGGGAATTCACAGTGTGTGAGTTGGAGTACAGGAGGGGCAACTGGCATGGCAAAGAGTGTCTTCCTATTAACACTTAACGATTCCCACTATCAACCGCCAAACACACACACACACACACACACACACACACAAGGAATAAGGAACTCTAAACAAAGAATTAAGATGAAAAAGTGCTATTCGTAAATTATAGAAATCTTTGACATTGCCTACATGTCAAAAGCTCAATTTTTATCTATAAAATTAATGTAATAATGTTGCCTTCTTAGTTTTATTATAAGCATCAAATAAAAAAGTGAAATGTGAAGATGATACAGTGCTACAAGGTAAATTATAATTATGATCATATAAAGATAGTATGAGTAATATTTTGATGTCTATGGTATTTCTATTTCATTTTATTTCTCCCCTATTTATTTTTTGGTTTGTTAACATATATTAATTTTACATGTTAGTGGGGTTCTGAGTGATATTTCAGCATATGCATACAGTGAGCACTAGAAAATGTGGTGTATATAATGGAACATTTTTCAGTTGTCAATAAAAATTAAATTCTGTTATTTGCATCAAAATGGATGAAACTGGAGGATATTACATTGTGTGAAATAAGCCAGGTACAGAAAGACAAATACTGTGTATTCTCTCTTCTTTGTGAACATTTTTAAAAATTCCAAATCTCTTTATCTTTTTATGTAAACATACAGGAAATGTGTTTCTTCAAAACTAAACATCTTTGCAATTCTACCAAAATGCAATGAAGTATAGAGAAACCAATAGGGATTTTGGACATCAGACTCATCATAAATGCTACTTATTAAGAGCAATGGTTAGATAATGTCTGCACAGCACTTGTTAACAGAATATGAGTATGTTCAGCTTGATTGCACAAAAACATTCCCAGTGGCCCTCCCCCTTGTCACGTCCCCCTTCCACATGGTACATTTTTACTTTGTCCTCCTCCATAAGGGTCTCAGAGACCTGGTTTTTCACCAAGTAAATCTTCTTGTGCTTATGTATAGGAATTAAAATCACCTGCTTATACATTGAAACATTATTAAAATATACCTTAATTTTAAATGTCTACCCAATGCAGTGACAGTGTGTATCATTTTTTTTAAGTTCCCACAAATGAAGATAAATCATGAAGCCACTGTTCGGGTTCTATGACTTTCTTTACACTTACAGAAAGGAAAGGAGAGAGGGGAAAGTGAGTTGGAGAACTGGCGAGTGGGGAATATTAATATTCTAATTTTAAACCCTAAGTTGTCTTGGAGCTCTCTCTTCCCAAATCCCTTTATCTAACTGGTCACCAAACCTCTCTCTTGAATGTCTCCATTCTGGCCCTCCTCTTTTTTATTGTTTTTTTTTTTTTTTTCTTTTTTCTAATCTAAATCCTCATACTCAAAACTTTTACAATATTTTTACAACTTCTTCCTTCTTTTAGGCTTTCATTCACCCTGTCCTGCCTTCCACTGCCTTCAGGCTTCTCCATTTGAAGACCTCCCTCTAATGACTCCCTGTTTTATAGACATAAAAGCTGCAGAGCCTTACCTCCAATCCCAAGGAAATCACATCCTAACACTTATACATACTAAGCATCCGTCTCTCTAATCAGGATAGACCTTTGGAAATTTTACCAAATGAAAGTTCATTAGAAAATCATTTTAAAATGATCATGTAGCTGGAACTCTGAAGTTCATCTATTCACATAAAAAATTCTTCTACTATATATGAAATTAGCACTGTCCTTGTGGAACTTAAAGTTCAGAAGAAAAATATCAAATCTAAATTACTAATACGTTGCTCTCTCAACAGACATTTAGATTGCTCATTATGCTTATAGTGGTTAGTACAGTGGACCATGTGAATAGTCACTATCAGAGGGGACTATTAAGGAGTGCTTTATAGAAGAAATGGAAATCCATGTACAGATCTATAGGTAGCAGAGGAAAAAATATTCCAAATGAATTAAAATAGCACAGGAAAAAATCACTAGTCTATGTATGTTTAAGGGACAGGTTAAAGAATTTCATAATTGTAATGGGCACAGTGTGTTCTCAAACACAAAATTAGCACATAGTATACCTAAGGTCTGGTGCCACCTATTAAAGAATTTGTATAGCAACTTTTTAATATAAGAGTCATTATTTGTCTTCATAACAGCTGCCATTTGACTGGAGTGAGATGATATCTTAGAGTACTTTTGATTTGCATTTCTCTAATTGCTAGAGATTATGAACATTTTTTCATATATTTGTTGATTGATTGTATACCCTCTTCTGAGAAGTGTCTGTTCAGGTCCCTGGTCCATTTATTGATTGGGTTATTTGGGTTTTTTTGGTGCTTAGCTTTTTGAGTTCTTTATATACCCTAGAGATTAGTGCTCTATCTGATGTGTGAGGGGTAGACAAACAACAATAAGTGTTTGGGAGGATGTGGGGAAAAGGCACACTCATACATTGCTGATGAGACTGCAAATTGGTGCAGCCAATATGGAAATCAGTATGGAGATTCCTTGGAAATCTGGGAATGGAACATCCATTTGTCCTATCTATACCTTTCCTCTGTCTATACCCAAAGGACTTAAAAATAGCATACTACAGGAACACAGCCACATCAATGGTTATAGCAGCACAATTCACAATAGCTAAACTGTGGAACCAACATAGATGCCCTTTAGAAGATGAATGGATTTTAAAATGCGGTTTTTATACATAATGGAATATTACTCAGCAATAAAAGAGAATAAAATCATGGCATTTGTAGGTAAATGGATGGAGTTGGAGAAGATAATGCTAAGTGAAGTTAGCCAATCCCAAAAAATCAAATGCCAAATGTTTTCTCTGATATAAGGTGACTGACTCATAGTGGGGTAGGGAGGGGGAGCATGGGAGGAATAGATACATTCTAGATAGGGCAGAGGGGTGGGAGGGGAAGGGAGTAGGCAGGGGGCTTAGCAATAATGGTGGAATGTGATGGGCATCTTTATCCAAAGTACATGTATGAAAACATGAATTGGTGTGAACATACTTTATATACAAACAGAGATATGAAAAATTGTGCTTTATATGTGTAATAAGAATTGTAATGCATTCTACTATCATTTAATTTTTAAAAATCAATTAATTTTTTTTAAAAAAGAGTCATTATTTTCTCCATGGAAGGAGGATGACAGCTAAAGATAAGCCCTGTGAGCGTACATTGTGTGTGTGTGTGTGTGTGTGTGTGTATCAAACTGGGGCCTTATGCATGCCAGACAAGTGCTTTCCCACTGGGCTACATGCCTAACGTGTCATAAATATTTGATGCCTCACGTTCAGCCTGGAGGGATAACAGAGCTCATTGTGTAGAGTGATTTGGGAAAAATAACAGGAATAGGGAAATATGAAGCAAAACAAGGCATCATTCCAGAATTGGAGCACGTGTCAATTTTTCAAGTATTTGAATTCGCACAATAGGCAAAATTGCACAATTGGAATGACCCCTTGGAAGACATCATTTGCCTTCTCTGCATTGAGATGTATCAAACTTGTTATGGCTTACTGGCTTACTGGATAAATTTTCTTTCTTTACAGTCTGAAGTTGATTTTCAGTAATAATGTATTTTGAATATCATACTTATTATTTATTCTCAAGTTATACTTGGACTACCAGAATATATAAAATGGTGTTTCAAAATAATCAGGAAATGGAATAGAGAATGCACAAGTCGACAAACATATTTACAATCAATCACTGCAACAATTTGGGGAAAGGAAAGCCAAAAACACTATCTGACCTACTCGATAACAAGGAAGAATCTCAAAATTAGTATATTGAGTGAAAGAAACCAGACAAAAAAGAGAACATGCTTTGGGTTCCTATTTATGCAAAGTTTGAGACTAGTCAAAACTAATCTGTAGATATAGAAATCAGATTGTATTTGCTTGGAATAAGGAGTGAAGGTTGAAGTCAGGGAGATAAAAGGGAATTTTCCAGGTGATGGAAATAGTCTATGTCTTATTTAGAGAGTAGAGTTATATAGATACCAGTTTCCTAAGGCTGCTATCACAAAGTGCCACAAATGGAGGGGCCTAAACAACAGCAATTTACTGTGTCATAGCTCTGGAGGATGGAAGTCCAAGACCAATGTGTTGGCATTGCCCATTCTTCCTCTGAAGGCCTCAGAGAAAGATTTGATGCCCCTCCCTCCCAGCTGCTGGTAGCTGTTCAGCTCGTGGAAGCAAATAAATCTAGTCTTCCATGGCATCTGTCCATGTCTGTATCTAGGCCCAAACTTCCCCTTTTTACAAGGTTACCAGTTATATTGGGTCAGGGAGTACCCTAATGATCTCATTTTAACTTGATTACCTCTATAAAGGCCTTTTCTCCAAATGAGGTCACATTCTGAGATATTGGAAGTTAGAATTCCAATCTCTCTTTTTGAGGGGCATGTAATTCAACCCACAGTATACAATTATACACTTGTCATAATCCATATAACATCTATTTAAAATGTGTGCATTATATTACATATAAACCATGCTTTAATAAAGTAAATTTTAGAAAAGTTGGATATCTATAAAATGAATATTAGCGTAATATAAAACTTAATATGTTCCTCTATGAGCATATTAAAACTCTATTTTGTGCTGAATTCTTCCTAACTATATTAAACTCATTTCAAACTCAACAATAACAAAAAATATTGTCCCACACAGTCTTATACTTGAAAGTAATCAACTCTTTTTGAGTGTTGCTTATATCTTAGCTAATCCAGGTGATTTCCTGTTAAAAATAGACATTATTTTTTCTTTTGGTAACATAAGAAAATAGGGCTGGGAATGTGACTCAGTGGTAGAGTGCTTGCCTAGCACATACAACACTGACTTCCACTCCCAGCGCCACAAAAAAGCAACTACAATAATAACAACAAAAATAAATAAATAAAAATAGTAATACAGTTATGGTAATGTCATGCAAAGAGGTAATGAAAATACCAATTGAAATCTAGAATTCCACATCATTTTAAGCCACATTAACCTTATAAGTCAATGCAATATTGGAGAGGAAATCTCTCTGAAATGAATGGCTTGGGACCTCAAGATTCCAGCAACTTACAGAGCAAAAAGCCATTTTAAAGGTCAAATGATATCCTCTTTTTGAAGGCAGAGAGAGATTAGGTGCTTTGCTGAAGAACAAATGTTTAGGGATTAAAATGTGAACTAGATGTGACAATTCCCAACAACTTTGACCCAAGCCCTTCCAAGCCCCTCTTCTGTCCACTCTCAATTCCTGGTGTTAGGTTGTGTATTAAGTGCAGAGGAAAAAGGGGAGTTGAACCCTGTCATGACAGAAAGGGAGAACAGAATTTTATGTTCTGCAATGCCTCCCCTAATTTCTTTATAGAATGAAAATGCAAACGTGGAAGAATACAGTACTTCACAACTGAATTAAGCATAGCACTTATGTTTAAAAATCATTTTATTTGCATATGTAACTTTTCAAGAAATTTCTGTTATGTGCTGTTGATATGTGAAAGTTTGAAATACAGATAATTTTTGTCTTAAACGTTTCTTAAAGTACATTTTATATATATTTATAAGAGGTCATATCTTTGGTTAACTAAAATACACTTGAGTTTTGTTTTCAATTACAAAAAGTTCCTTGCCTTTAAAGATTTGAGAAGTCCTAGTAAATGAATGTCACATCTTTCTAGTAGTCAAAGTGCAATGTATTTTATTTTTCCCATTTAATAGAGGCATCATCCTTGCAAGAAAGGTATTGTTTGAAGTGTCTTTTCTGTGCGTGTGTGTGTGTATATACACGCACGCGCGCGCACACACACACACACACACACACACTTGTACTCATTCCTTTATTTAACTCATTTATTAAAAATTTTCTTAAGTATTTATTCTAGGCCCGGCTCACCACCATAAGATTTAAAATATAAAAGTGCTTTAATTTTTCTTTCTGTTTCCTTATCAGAAACAGTCATTTAGATCATAATAACTCTTCAAACAAAATAATAACTCGAAGCCAACTATCAAACATTTATCATTGTGAAAACTCTTCTTGGAAAGTGATTCAACTTTGACTCACCTCACTGGAAATAATTTCATGTGATTTTCCTAAGTTCCAGGTTTTGTAGATGCCCCAGATACAACAAAGAAACAAAATAAAGTCACTGACCCCCCAGAAGTTTACATTGTATTAAAAGAAACAAAAATAAATAAATAGGTAATATAATGTCAGTCAATAAAGAAGAGTGAAGTGTGACAGAAAGAGAATAAATAATGAGGAATGGAGAATTTCTCCTTAAATTAGATAATCTAGGAAGTCTTCTTCAAGTAGAAAACATTTGCACAAAGACCTGGTTAAAATTTAAAAATGAGCCTGTGTACATGTTGAGGGAAAACATTGCAACTGCAGGGAACAACGAGGGCAAAGATCCAGGTAGGAACATAACACTTAGTAAGCTTGATGAGCAGGAAGGAGAACGGTGTGATGGGGTGCCTAAGACAGGGAGTGCATGACAGGAAATGAATCGGAAATAAAGGGCTTTCTCTAATATTTTAGAGAAAATGGGACAGAAAGTCTTTTGGAAGTTTCTGAGATAAGAAGGGACATAATCTGATTGGCATTTCTAAAAGGTCACTTTGTTTTCTGTATGTAAATTAGACTCCAGGAGAACAAGAGTTGAAGACAAGTTATAAGGTTCTTAGTGGCAGTCCAGGGTGATGGCTTTGACAAGGGTGATGATGCCGAGGTGCTCAGAAGTGCCTGGATTTTGGACATATTTCAGAAGTAGAGTCAAAATATTTATTTGTGAATCTTGAGTATAAGAACCAGAACTCTCAAGGTCGGAGCTGAGCAACCAGGTACTAAAATGGGGAGAATGAGAGGAAGAAACCAGTGTCCAGTGAACGGGCCTGCTAAGTCTGAGGCACTCACTGTGAATGGGAGATGCCCCAGAGTTCTTGAGTCTAGAGTTCAGGGAGAGGTTGAGATAGAATAGATTCGGGAAACATCACATATTCTTGGCTTTGTATTTCCACAACAAAATGCATGAGGCAGCTGAGGTGTAAAGGGTTTACTTAACTCAAAGCTTTGAAGGTTCTACAACATGGTGCCTGCATCCACTCAGCTCTGGTGAAGGCCGCCTCTCTTTTCTACATCCCATGACAGAGGAGGCATCTCTGTGTAGAATAGATTGCACCACCATAACTCAGAGACAGAGATAGAGCTCCCACAATCTCTTCTGAGAATATGTCCCCAGTGACCTAAAAACCTCCCACAAGTCCCACCTCTTAAAACATTTCCCAATGTCACCTCCCTGTAGACCAAGCCTTCAATCACAGTGGGCCCTAGGGAAACATAAACCATAGCACACATCGTATGAATAATCTCAAATTCATGGGACTGGATGAGAGTACTGAAGGGATGAATCTGGATTAGAAAAGAAGAAGACCAGAAAATAAGGCCTGGCCTTTTAAATTTTTCCTCTTATTTTCACTTTTTCATTAAATATTTTTTAAACTGACAACATTTAATGTTTCTTATCACGTACAGCATGATGCCTTGAAGGGCCATGATTCGGTGGTTTTGTACAATAGTTAACTCAAGCTAATTAATAAATGCATTACCTCATACAGTTATCATTTTTGTGGTGAGAACACTGCACTTAACATTCACTTTCATTACACTTTTCAAGAACACAATACATCATCGTTAACTACAGATACCTTGTTGTACAAGAGAGCTCCTGAAATTTATTCCTCCTATCAAATTTTAATTAGGTATTCTTTGACCAATATCTTCCCATCTCCCTTTCCCGAGTAACCACCATGCTACTTTCTACTGTGTAATTAACTACTGGGCAGACGATCTGAATTGACATTTCTCCAAAAACATAAAAATGACCCACAGGTATATGAAAAGGTGCTCAGCATCACCAGTCATCAGGGAAATGCAAATCAAAACCATAGTGAGGTATATCACCTTGCCCCAGTTATAATGACCACCATCAAAAAGATAGAATATAACAAGAGCTGGCGAGGATGTGGACAGTACAGAACACTGGTACACTCTTGGTGGGACTGTAAATTAGTATGGCCGTGATGCAAAACAGCATGGCCCTTCCCTTAAAAATTAAGATAGAAGCCTGGTCTTTAACAACATTTTATAGATCTAAAAAAGGAGGAGGGGCAGCAAAGGAGTGTGATTTAAAAAAAAAAAATGGCCAGTGGAGAAAAAGGAAAACCTGAAGGATGTGGGATCCCAGAGGACAGAACAAGGAATATTTCAAGATGGAAAAAAATAGCGACTGTGTATAGTGTGTTGGGAGAACAAGACAAGGGCTAAACATTAATTATATGAACATGAAGATGGAAGCTAAAAATGGACAACCAGAGAGCATTACCAAGGTCCATATTCAGCATAGGGAAATGCACAGCCGAGCAGGTGCAGAGAGAGCAAAATGAATGGTAATGCAGACATCAACTATAAAATCATTTTCCAGGAGTTTTGCTGTAAAGAACAGAGATATACGGCAGTAGCTGGAAGTGCTGCTTGTTTATATATTCTCGATTTTCTCAGTCACAACTATAAAATTGGTTCTGCCCTATAATCAATGCCATGTTCATAGGTGGAAATTTCTAAATGAACAGGCCTTTTCTTAAACTATAAATTTTAATAATGGCCATGATAAAATAAATTTAAGCTCAGAATGCACTTTTGATACTATCTGGAAATGTCCAGCAAGAAAAAAAATATGCTGAGAAATGCAAAGCAACTTTTCGTTTTGCTTAAGCAACCAAGCATCCTAAGAGTTTTCCTGTATCTCCCAGAGAGCCTAACCAATTACTGTGCCCACGAGAAACAGGCAACAGACACTGTTGGATTCCATTGTGTGCCACAGAAGTTAAGGTTTAAAGGAATATATCTGAGGTTACCTACAGATCGAGGGTCTGAAAGAAATTTTGATGGCCCTGTTCACAGTTTAGTGCAAAGCCAAAGCAACTATATGGGCAGTTGGATAAGAAGCAACTTCAAAAAGAAATCAATTTGTAAAAGCTAAAAAATAAATAAATAAAATAAATTAGCCAATCATGAGCTAGGTAGATCAACAGGAAGCCCCACCATTGACTCTCATTGTGCTTCATACAGCAGAAATAGTGAGTCCTTTCTAAAATGCTGCATCATTCCCTCTGTGATTGAGTCTTTTCACAGTCTGTCTCTGTTTCCAAAATCATTTCCTAGAATAAAAATAATTTTGTTGGTGCACTCTGGGTAAGAAATTCTTTCTCTGTACATTTAAGATCATATCTGTAGGAGACCAGAGAGAGCCTCAAGCTCTCAGAGGAAGACTACCTCACCTTAGCCTTCATGCCCTACCCAGAAGGTAGAGAGTGGTCCCAAGCCCCCTACTCCTCCTCAGTTCTCAGCATGCACAGGCTCAACATCACTTGCTGTCTTTAGGCCACCAGCAGTCATTGAATGATGGCCACTGCCACTACTGAAATCAGTTTCCCCAAGAAATTCAGATTCCCAGCTGAACAGTCCTCTTATTCCAATCCTCACAACTTTCTGTATCCCTGGTTGGCCTCCATTCCAATCCCTCCCCAACTGGCAGCTCTTCCACGGTGCCCTCTCACATGTTAGTAACATCCAAGCACATCAGCCTCTGCTCTGGGCTGCATTGGCTCTCTGTCTAACTCAAGCCTGGGTACACCCCCACCCCCCCTACCAAGGGCATGCTGCGCCTAATCCTCTGTTGTTCTTTTACACTATCTCCAAATCCTGGGCAGGGATGTTGGAAAGTTCACTCATTGCCATTTTAGCCCATTCTCCCTAGATCCTGCATAAAAACCCAGGTTTTTAATGTCTCAATTTTCAAAGACCTCAACCCTCAACTTATTGTCACTCTCTTTCCAAAAACAACTTTTAACTTCAATTTTAGTAATTTTACTACTCATATAAATGATGATTTCAACATCCTGGACTCTGGGCTCATTAACTCCTCTTACCTGTAGTCTTGATCTCAACATCTCCATCAACCACAAGCTCCCATGGTCATAAAACATACCTTGTTATATTAATTAAATGCAGACCCTTCTTCATTTTTAATTTTAGGATTTCTGTTCTCTAACATTCAACAATGCTGCTGACATAATAAAACCTTCCCTCAAACTTTTCCCCTTTCCACTGCCCCTCAGTCTTCTAGCTTCTTGCTTTTCCTCCTTATCAAATTTAAATTCCATTTTGATCTTAAATCCTTTCCTCATTCTGAACTCATTTCATACCATTCTTAGCAAAATTTGAACCCTGGACAAATTCATCTCTCCACCTGTCTAAACTTTCATCTATGCATCTAAATGTTGCTATAATAAAATGCACAGATGTGCTAGTTGCATTCATTTTAAATTCATGACTTTTAACCTCTAGTGGGTCCTTATGGCTACCCAAAATGTATGCTATATTTTTTAGTCTCATTTACACAAACTTTCATTTATTAAATGATTATAAGGCAAATCTTCAAATCTTCAAATCTCAAATCTTCAACAGCTTCCCACCCTCTTTCATTCCCAAATTATGACCTTTCTTTTGCCTTCACTAAAAATATTTAAACAATCAGATTAGGAGGGAACTTCCTTGAGTTCCCACCACCACTACATTAACTCCTCTACCACCATGGATCCCATATACAACAACTTTCCTCCTATTACTAAACATCCATGATACTGAAAAGTGCAGTCCCAAGACCATCAGCATCAGCATCACCTAGAATGTTAAGAATGCAAGTTCTCTTTCTCCTTGCATCCCACCAACATTTATTATTTGTTCCTGATGACTGCACTCTAACCTGAGTGAGATGAAGTCTTAATGTCATTTTGATTTGCATTTCCCTGATTGCTAAAGATGTTGAACATTTTTTCATATATTTTTGATCCTTTGTATTTCTTCTTTTAAGAAATATCTATCCAGTTCATTTGCCCTTTTGTTGATTAGGCTTTTTGGTTCTTTGGTATAAAGTTTCTTGAGTTCTTTGTATATTCAGTCAGAAGAGTAGATGGCAGAATTTTCTCTGATTCTGTAAGCTCTCTCTTTATGATCTGAATTGTTTGCTGTGCAGAAGCGTTTTAATCTGATGCTATCTCACTTCTTGAGCCTTCACTCAAACTTGCCCCTTTTTCACTGTCCCTCAGTTTTCTAGCCTCCTGCTTTCCTCTTTATCAAATTTAAATTCCATTTCAATCTTAAATCTTTCCTTGAAAGCATCCCCAATCCCTTATTCTATCCTCACTTCATTCCACTCTTTTAGCAAAACTTGAACCCTGGACAAAGTCATCTCTCTTCCTGTCTAAATTTTTATCTATGCAACTAAATGTTTCTATAATAAAATGCACATTATATTATCATTTTATTTTCTGAAATTTAAAAGACTTCCTAAGGAAGTCAACCCCTGTACTTTAATGTTGGAGTATTGGCTCTGTTTTCTTCTAGCAATTGCAAGGTTTCAGGTCTACTTCCTAGGTGTTTAATTCACTTTGAGTTGTCACACATTGTTGGTAGAGCTGCAAATTAGTGCAACCACTTGAAAATCAGTATAAAACTTCCTTGAAAGACTAAGAATGAAATCACCTATGACCCAGCTGTAACAGTCTGTAATCCAAAAGAAGTAAAGTCAGCACACTATAGTGATTCATACATACCAATATTTATAGCAGCATAAATGACAAATAGCTAAGTAATATAACCAACCTAGGTGTCTATCTACAGATGAATGAGTAAAAAAATATGGTACATAAACACAATAGAGTTTTATTCAACCATAAAGAAGAACAAAATTGTGTCATTTGTGGGTTAATGAATGGAAATGGAGAACATCATGCTAACTGAAATCAGCCCGACTCAGACAGTCAAGGGTCATATGTTTTCTCTCTTATGTGCAAGCTGGAAAAAGTAATAAAAATGAAATCTCATGAAAATGCGAGGGAGACCAGTAGAGTAGAGGAAGGGGATGTGGGTAGCGGGTAGGAGGGAAAGATGGGAGAGAAAGAAGAGGTACTATGGAATGAAATCAAACAAATTATGTTATGTGCATTTATGAGCATTTTACAATGATCCAACTTGTACGTTTAATTATAATGCACCAATAAAAACGAAATGCATATTATCAGATCCTCCAGACCTCTAGAATAAAACATTCTGGGGCATCTCTGTATGGGATATTGAGATACAATAAACGCTTTGGTCCAAAGGCCCCTCTCTCTCTCTTGCTCCCTACCCATTGATTGAGTGTTCCTGTCCTAGATGGCAGGGCCAGTGGGAAGTGATGAGCCATCTAGGACAGGCAGACTCAATCAATGGGTAGGGAGCAAGAGAGAGAGAAGGGCCTTTGAACCAAAGCCATTATGTGGCCCAAGGAATTACCCAACTAGGCTCCCCATGGGGAGTTCCAGTGTGGGGGTTTATAGCAAACAGAATGAGTTGCATGGGATCAAGCTGTCACTGAAAGGTGGTCACTTATTTCTGCAGCCAGTGGATAGGTGTGGAGTAGGTGGAGTAAGTCAAAAAGGTTGTATCTAGATGTCCCATAGAGAGATGGTCATCAGGAGGTAGTTGTATAAGAGCGATATCTGCATGTTGAGGAACGAAGAGGAAGTGGAGAACGGAATATTTGTCAAGGGTGGCTAGGCCCTGCTTCTGGCATGAGAAAGTCCAGCTCACATTCAAAATGGATGATGAGGCAACAAATAATTATAATAATTTACTATTATCTTCCTCCTAAAGTCAAGACTCATAAAACCAGCTGCCAGGTCCTAAGATAGGCCTCAAACTCAATAAATCCAAAACTGATTGCTACACATTTCTCAAAACTTGTGCTCCTGGGCTGGACATATAGCTCAGTTGGTAGATTGCTTGCCTTGCATGCACATGTCCCTGGGTTCTATCCCCAGCACCAAAAAAAAAAAAAAAAAAAAAATGCTCCTTCTCCAGTCTTTCTAAATCAGTCAATGGCAGCTCTGTCCTTCCCACATGGGGTCATCTTCAGTTCTCTGATTCCTCTCTTTCCCTCGTACCTCACTCCAATCGAGGGAGTCAAGACCACTCTCATTGGCCTCACAATCCCATGCTTGTCCCATTTCAGTCTATTCTTACTTGACAGCCAGGGAGATACTGGTAAGGTACGTCATCTCATATCACCTTCTCACACACAAATATCCAAAAGATTCATGTTTACTCAGGGTAAGAGCCAAGGACTTGATAGAGCTTGACAGGGCCCACCAGTTCTAGTCTGCTTTTTAGCTGACTTCATCTCTTGGTACTCTACTCAATGACTCCTCTGTAATCACAGTGAGATCCTTGCTGCTGCTCTTCACATCAAAGCTTGTGCCAGACATCTTCTGATCATCACTCCAGGTAAACTCTCCACCCTTCTCAGCAATGCTGGGTCCTGGAAAGTTTAACTCCAAGATGCACTGCAATGGTCTCCCTGGCCTTCTCCTTCAAGGTGGTTTCAGACAGTGGGGAGCCCAGCAGGACTGAGGAGGGATCAGAGGGAGGTTGAGGTCTTTACTCCATTGCTTGTTTCCTGAAGTGTTTGTACAGGTGCTGCAACCCTCCACCCAAGGTCATGGCTCCTCTCAACACAGCTGTCTATTACTCCAAGTCCCCGTAACCACCCACCTGTCACTCACTCAGACTTTGTGATGGCATAGTACTTCATAGACCCAGTCTCCTGAATATCACAAAGCCCCTGTGTTTCCTTACAACCTACCCACAACTTCATAAATAATCATTTTTTCAACTTTTCAAAAGATTTAATTTGAAAATGTCACTTGTCACTCTTGGTGATGCTGGGTCTTCACATTGGCTGTTTCCTCTGCCAATGTAATGTACTCCTTTTCTAGTACATCCCATACTCTCTGCCTCTTACAAGTTTTTGTTTCAATGTCATCTTCTCATTGAGACCCTTCCTCTTCACCAGCTAGAAATTTCACTTCTCCTCTCTCCCTTTTCCCTGTATATCTTTCCTACTCTATTATATTTCATGGTACTCACTATGTTTCAAAGTACCCACTTGCTCATTAATTTGTATAGTTTATTGGCTATCAATCCTACTGGAAAAGAGAATTCCCAGGGACAGGAATTTTTACTTGGTTTTATTCTCAGCTACACCACAAATACATAAAACAGTACCTAGTTGCAAGTAGTCATCATGCAATAAACATTTTTTGAATTCGTAAAAAAACAAAAAACCAGACACACCAATAACCTCTCTCAAGCCCCTACAAGATTAACAAAGCTTGAGGATTTTGCAAGCTCTAGTAAATGAGTCTGATCAGTTTACTCTTGTCCAAACTCTGGTAAGTCTTTAACTAGATATTTATTGACTCTCACCATTAGAGACTCAAGATTTCTATTTGAACAGGCAAAGTCTCAAAAAGACAGACATGCTCTTCAAACTCTACTTTTAAAGTACAGGTTATAGTCCATAAATCATTTCAGTTGCTTAATCAGACATAAAGCCAGGTCTGAGAAGTGTTCAGTAGTATCAGCTTCAGTTTGATACATGTGATTACTTAGTGTTTTCTATCTCTTGGCAGCTTACTGATCCTCTATTTTGTGAATTTGTAGGAGAAAGTAATTTTTTACTCAAGCAATTTTGCATGGATGATTTCCCAATATCTCAGTGCAGTTATTCCTGAGAGTTGTAGAAAAGCCAATAGCCCTGCATCTCATTCAGACTTTGGGTCTGTAATTCACTCTATAATTTTCTTGTTCCTTTAGTTCATCTTTCCCTCATTGAAATTGGGAAACTTTTTATTCTTTTGTGAATGGAGCCCTCTTGACATGAACCTACCCAGGATCCAGGTACATAACCCATAAATAATTTAAAGTTAAAAACCCATCACTCTGATGATTTCACTTGCATCTGGTTCTTAGATGGTCTTTTTCATGTGAGGATCTGACAATTTTTATCATCATTGTTGGAAAATGATACCTAACTTTCTGCTTCCACTCTGGCCTGATTTGAAAATATTCACCACTGTCTTAAACAGTGAAAATTCACTTGTTTCAACAGAAGATCAAATTATTCTTTCCAAGGTTGGTGTTTTGTGTTTAATATCTTTGCAGTGATTCATGTCTTTTACACCCTGGCAGAGATAAAGAATAATGAGAAGGCAATATCTAAAGTTGAAATTCAATTCATATGCCAGCCTTGCATCCCTGGAATGAACCCCACTTGATCTTGGTGACTATTTTTTTAATATGTTTTTGTATGTGATTTGACAGAATTTTATTGAGAATTTTTGCATCAATGTTCATCAGGGATATTAGTCTGAAATTTTCTTCCCTTGAGGTGTCTCTGTCTGGTTTTGGTATCAGGATGATACTGGCTTCATAGAATGAATTTGGAAGGGTTCCTTCCTTTTCTGTTTCATGGAATAATTTGAGGAGTATTGGTATCAATTCTTTTTTGTAAATCTTGTAGAACTTCGCTGTGAACCCGTCTGGTCCCAGGCTTTTCTGGGTATCAAACACAATATCAGCAGAGACTGCAGTTGATATCTTTTGTTATTTTCAGTTTCACAGAAGGATTAATAAGTCCTTGGTTTATTTTAATGTCAGGTGTTTCCTTGGCAGGAATCTGCAATCTTTTAAAAAATCTGAAATAGGTATTTAATAAGTGACCAATTGCTCAACAATTAAGGTTACTGGTTGCCATGTATAATAACAACTTTTAACTTCTTTTCTGATTCATTCCTGAAAATGTGAAATACACACAAATGTAAACTAAAAGAAAGGAAGACTCACCCTTATTCTCATATAACAGGTAGGAAGATTTATCACAGATTCGCTGTGAAAGAAGAAGCACTTGCTGCCCAGCTGCAAGAACTGTGCCTGACTGACAGGCTCCAGCTGTTAACTCCTTTGGCCTCTGTCTCAGCTTTCAAGGTCCTGCTCATACAGAATGGATCCCAGCTGATGACTGAGCAAGGCCATGGTACCAAAGTCAAGAAGGTGATGAGAAGCTGAAGTACGCAGAGGTCCAGCCATTTCTGCCCCATGTAGCTGCCTCTAATGGGCAATCTGCCCCTAAAGCTCCATTGCTTAGTTGAGATAGTCCATTCTGCATCAGGTAGTTCCCCTGCTTAATCCGCTTTCGTCTTCCCTCCCCTTCTTTCAGATTTTTATTGGGATGAGGTACACATAACATAAAAGTTAACATCTTAACCATGTTTAAGTATATAGTACATTAGTTTTAAGTATTTTTACACTGTACAACCAATTTCCAGAACCTTTTCGTCCTGAAAAACAGAAACTCCATACCCACTAACCAACTCCCATTTTATTACCCTCCAACTCCCAGAAGCCGCCATTCAACTTTCTGTCTTTATGAATTTCACTACCTCATGTAAGTGGATCATATGATTTTGTCTGTCTTCACCGGCGTGTTTCACATAGCCAAATGTTCTCGTGGTTTACCCATGTCATAGCACGTGCAAGAATTCCCTTCCTTTTCAAGGCTAAATAACATTTTCTTGTATGTATATACTACATTTTTGTCCATTTGTCTGTCAATGGACACTTGGGTTGCTTCCATTTGAGGGCTATTGTACATGATGAAGCTATGAAGATGGATGAAAAAATCTTCTTAAGACTCTGCTTTCAATTGTTTTGATATATGCCTAGCAGTAAAATCATTGGATCATATGGCATTTCTACTTTTAATTTTTTGAGGAACTGACATACTGATTTCCATAGTGACTGCACCATTTTATAGTCCCACTGATGGTGCATAACATTATTAACATATTATTTCCCGTTTGGGTTTTTTTGTTTTTGTTTTTGTTTGATAGTAGCCATTCTAATAGGTGTGAGATGATACCTCCTTTGATCTTCCCTTCCCTAAATATTGGTGATGTTAAATATATCTCCATATACTGGTTGGTCATTTGTATATCTTTTCTTTCAGTTGAGCTATTTGGAATGTTGTTGCTGAGTTGTAGTTCTTCTAGGTTCTGAACATTAACCACTTATTAGATACATTTGCAAATATTTTCCCATAGGGTGCCTTTTCACTATGTTGATTGTATTTTTTGAAACACGATTTTTTAAACATTTTTGTTGCAGTCCAATTTTTCTATCTATATTTTTGTTGCCTGTGCTTTGTGTTCATAGCCAAAATACAATGCCATCAAGCTTCTTCTCTTGGTTTTCTCTTCTTTCTCTGTGTCCTTTGGTTTGTTTATTGCAGTACTAGAGATCAAGTCTCCAGGGCCTCAAGCACACTAGGTCAGTTTTGTACCACGGAGCTACACCCCCAGTCTCCTCTGTGTTTTATTTTAAGAGTTTTATACTCCTAGGTCTTTTGTGTAGGTTTTTGACCTATTTGGGGTTAATTTATGTGTATGATGTAAGATAAGGATACAAATTCATTTTTTGTATGTGGATATTGTTTCACCAAAACCATTTGTTGAGGTCCCAATATTTTTTTCATATTCTTAAAACCACCAAATAACCCAACCAGCACACCCTACATCTGATATGAAAATTTTGCACCTATCCACCCAGTCCTGTCCCTGCCTTCCCTTTTCTCTCTTCTTCTCTCCCTACACATGTATATACACACACATATTCCCACACACTCACAATGCTTAATAGGATACTTTTGAATGTAATATATTGCATGTGTTTCTTTTTTCATTAGATAATTTCAGTACCATCAAATTTAAAAGTTCTATAGTGACTTATCATGTGGAAGTACCATCATTGACTCAACCAACATGTTGCTTTTAATAACCATCTGTTAAAAGATTAGTTCATTCTAAATCCCTTTCCCTTGAGAAGACTGGTCTATGAAAATGTTAAGCTTGAATCAGAAGAAAAAAATTATTGGAATTGATTATTGTTCCAGTTATTTTTATTTTCATTCTTCCTTTACATGCTTTTGTGTGATACATGCAAAAAATTAATTTTCTATGTCGTACATTACAATAGAATTTTCTAGACTCTTCATAAGATGCTCCATGACAACAAACAAAGAATACATTTCATACAAGCCCAGTTGGGGGTAAAGAAGTTTTGATACCCTGAATGGCAAAGCTATTTATTGCTTCAGTTATTACATTTGACCTCGAGGCTGACCAATGTAAAGAAGCCCATTTTCCACCAACCTCCAAGTTCTCTCTGCCCTGGAACTCCAAACTGCAGGACTACTAACATCACGGTCTGCTAAAACTCTGAAAGATTCCTGATCCCAGGGCAGGAGCAACTGCAGTCAGAGAAAAACCATGGGGGACCAAAAATCAAATTCCCTTGTGGCCTCTTATTTATTGGTTTTATAACTTTAGTTATAGCACTAGAGCATTCTGAGCATCCTTTGCTCCCATCTCTAAATTAGCAGTAATAATTACTTTCTGCTTAACATCGTTGTGGGCTTTAAATAAGATAAAATGTGGGGGAAAAATTATAAACAGAAGGCATCACACAAATTTCAGTTGTCATTTTTAATAATTAGCAAGGGTGGTACAAGTATGTATGCAAATAACCAATGACATTGGTGCCGTTGGCTCCTTGGGAAAAACAGGATGGGAGGCAAACCTCAATTCTAACGTAGAATAAACAATTCACTACAGACACTCACACATGTGTCAAAGTGGGCTAAGGCTCCAAAACACCATTATTAATTGATTGGCTACAAGTTTCAGTCCAATATGTGGCAACTTCGAAGTATTATGGAGTGTCCACCACCAGCTATCAGAGACTTGTTGAAACTTTACACAGCCAGGGGTGACCAGCTGGTCTAAGTATTGCTTACCCAATAAATTCCAAGAAGGCTTGGCATAATCCACCAGAGAACAAGCAAATGCCTTCAGTCATTTTTTAACTGCCTGCAAGTGAAGTCTCTGACTCTGAGATATGCCTCACATAGCCTCAGGAGATGTAAGAGCCTACATGCAGTCACCCAAGGACAGATCCAACCTGGGACTGGACATCCATCAGCATCCTTATTCCCTGAGATAAAAACAACTATCTGAGGAAGCTTCTCAACCATCTCCCCCAATGTGAGCACTTCCTTCCCAACCTGCTCCCACTAGAATCAAATGCTTCTGAAACCAAGGACCTCCAACTCAAAGTTTTCACTTTTGAATACAATTTAAAGAGAGTGTTCACCATGGTCCCTCTCCATGATTATAAATACCTGTGCCCTTAATCTAGGTAAGAATGGAGTAAGCTGTTTTCTGGTTCTTACATTGCAATACTCAAAGTACCACATTGTTTAGTTTTTAATCATAAAGAACTAAAGTCAGAATAAAAGACCCAGCCTGCTTCTGAGGGAAGGATCAAGGCTTATGCAAAAAGAAAGTCAGTTGACATTGTTGATGACTGTACAGCACTACATCAAACGTGCCCCAACCCAGCTCAAAATCTTCTGGCAGCTTTGTGGTGAGGGGAGTTAATACTTACTTACTGAAAAAAGAAATATACTTCAGTGGAGAAAAAAATAGTTCGTTGGTGGAGATCAGAACCTCTGCTTTCCAAGTTCCTAGGCTTTCGTTGGTAGAAATAAAAGAAGGTAAACAGAAAAGGGGGCAGGAAAATAACTAAAATGCTATTTTATGTTCACAGAGATAATGGTTAGTCCACGTTGCAAGCCTGAATAAGGCTGAAAGGATGTAGCTAGCATCATTAGCAAGAAGTCGATAATCTGTCTCTGGGGTTCGTCAACTTCATTGTTATATAAGCATAATCCTTCCACTGTTTCTGTGGAAAAGTACCCTGTAGAAAGTCAGTTTCACAGTTCCACCCTAAATTTTTTCCCAGGGCCCCATCCTGCCATCCTCCGTCACCTCTGTTAGCTTACACCTTGTGTCCTCCGGTCCCTCATTTTCCATCCACTTCTCCCTCTGACAGGCCCAGACTCCTTCACGCTGAGCAGAATTCTTTTGATAATTTGAACAATGGCCCTGATATCCTCAAACAGAAAGAACATATTTCTGTTTGTACTTCACTGGTTCTTGCTGTGAGACTTTCCACCACCGATCACCTCCTTGAAGTGGACTCCCTTCTCCTCAGCTTCTGCAACCACACTCTCTCCTCACTTACTCCCTCCTTCTTCACTGTTCCCTTTCAGACTCCGTCTTTAGTTTTCGATTCCCTCATCATCCCTCATAACTGTGGAGGTGATCAGGTTCTGTCCTGAGCCATCAGCTCTAATCCACCTACCAACCGTCCCTGGGCCACGTGATGGTGGTCATCCTCAAGCTCAGCACCCTCTATCGGGTTCCAGTCCTCTGCATCTGACTTCTCGTGTCCTGCAGGCCCCTAAACAGGGCACACTTGGACCCTCCCACGTCTGATCCTCCTCTGTCTCCTCCTAGCTCCAGCCCAGTCACCATGACCATGCACCTCACAGCCATGCTAGGCACACTCCTTCACCTTCTTTTTTGTATCTAGTTAGCTGCCACCTTATAAATTGCCCCCTTCATTTGTCTAGAAATCCTCTTCGCTGTTATTTATTTCAGTTCACGCTCTTTTTTTTCCTTTTTATTTATTTATTTATTTATTTTTAAAAATTTTTTTATTGGTTGTTCAAAACATTACAAAGCTCTTGACATATCATATTTCATGCATTAGATTCAAGTTGGTTATGAACTCCCAATTTTACCCCAAATACAGATTGCAGAATCACATCGGTTACACATCCACATTTTTACATAATGCCCTATTAGTAACTGTTGTATTCTGCTACCTTTCCTATCCTCTACTATCCCCCCTCCCTCCCCTCCCATCTTCTCTCTCTACCCCATCNCATTAATCAGATTAGCTATTTTACTTTTCTGATTAAAATCTGAACGTTTCTTTCCCAGAGAATCCAGAATAAGTTCAGACTTCTCATTTTAACTTCCATGAACATTATAACTTGGTGTATCTATGTTTACCTCTATCCCTTCATCACGCTTGAAAGCCATCTCTTCCCCAGACACATGGGACAGTTGTGACTCCCTAAACACACCCTGGTGCACCCTCAGCCTAGCCCACATTGCTATCACCTTTATGTCTCTCTCTCTCTCTCTCTCTCTCTCTCTCTCTCTCTCGGTTAGGAGCTACCTACAAAAATTTAACCTTGAAATCTTCTGGAAACTGTCCTCTTTCCCCTGAGTCTTATTTAGAGATTCCCCCATGTATGAAAACAATACCTTGGGGATCCTACCTCTGTGTGTCACTACATCAAAGTTTTTACCACTCTGTTCTATTTGTGCTTCTTAGTTAGCTGTATTCCCTTCTCCCCAAATCTAGTACCATAAACTCCACAGGTGCAAGGATTTTTCTGCCTTCACTCCCCACCATGCCTGGCACACACTGAGTATTCAGTACTCAGTGTGAGTAGGAGGAAGGAAAGGAAGGAAAAAAAAGAGTGGAGTGAGCAGGAAGGTAAGATGGACGAAGCGAGGGAAAACAAGCTGTTCATCCACGAAGGTCCCCAGTTCTTTCTCCCTCTCCTCTGAAAGCTTCTAGACCCGTTCTCCTGTCTCAGGAGACATTGTTATATCCTCCCAGGTAGAGTTCATGCCTTCATTTCCCTGCACACATTCTCCCGGGCAGCTCTGCTTCTGCACAACATACCCCCAGTTGAACCCCTGCTTTCTGCTCCTTTATTATCCACCGTGATCTACAGGTCTTCACAAGTGGTCATTTTGAATTCTGGAGAGATCTGTGCCCTTTGACTTTTTGTGGTGACTCTACCATGAGGGGAACAGAATGACAACAGTGAAATGAGTTAGAAGAGGAATTTGTGCTTTTATTTTTACTGTTCCCTTGTAACTCCAGGATTCACCAAATAAACATATTTTGAGTACCTGCTCTTTTCCTGACAGTGCATTATTCACAAGAAGTACTAAAATTCATAAGCCATGAGCCTGACTTGGAAGTAAACTCACAGATCAGGGGAGTCTTTCAACTGACTTTTTTTTTTTTTAACCTACTTCATGCCAGGCAGTGTCCCTGCTCTGATGGAGGTGACACTTTACTAAGGAAAACAGACAATAATGGGCCACAATGGGTCAAAGAATGGAGAAAAGCAAGGGAAATCAGCTACTCACTGATGTTCAAGACAGAGGTGACTGCACACATCTTGGAGCAGGATGGTGAAGGTGGTGAAAAGTACTGATTCCAGTAGAGCCAACTGGATCCACCCATTAAAGAGAAAAATGGACCAGATTAAAGGGCAAGATTATGACACCACTAATTTTTTATCTGAGAAAAAAAAAAGTTGACCTTGCTTCAGTTGAAAAAGTCTTGCAGGAGGAGGAGTTTTATTCAGTGAAATAAGAAACAGGAAATCCAAGACAAATAATGGAGAGATTTGAAGGTTAAGAAGAGAGGAGAACTAATTGTCTTAGAAAGTGTTTAATAATCTATCACCCCTGTAGATTGAAGGTATAAAGAAGATGAGAGATAAATGTTTAGTTCAAGTTTTGGTACCTTTGAGATGCCTAGAGATAATAACAGTACACATTTATATAGTAATTCCTATCTGCAAGGCACTAGGCTAAGTGTTCTGAATACATTCATTTATTTAATTCATACAATAACCTTTTGGAGTAGGTTCTATTATTATCTCCATTGTATCTCTGAGGATAAAAAAGCACAGAGAAGGTAAGGAATTTGTACCAATCATTCAAGTTGGCTGGTCAAGTTGACATGCAAGATTCCAGAGTCTATGCTCTTCTTCCCTGCCTCCCGTCCTACATTTGGGTGTGCAGCTGAATATATGAGTATGTCATTCAAGAAAAGACCTAAGGCATCAAGGTGACACACATCAGCATTTCAGTGATATTTGAAGCCATAGGACTGGTGAAGTTATGTGGCAAGGGAGTATAGACAGAAAAAGAGATCCAGATGCAAAACCCTCCAGTGTGTAGAGCCAAGAAAATGAGGAGGCTTTGGCAAAGGAGACCAGGGACTAAAAAGGATGTGCAGATAGGGGAGGAAGAAAACCTAAAGAGTAAAGGCCCCAGGGTTCAAGTGCAATTGTGCCTTTCCCATGACCTCTGCCTCAGAGATAAGTCTACAGGTGATGACCTCACACAAGAGGAGGAAAAAACATCCCTTATGTGGGACTTTGGGACCTGAAAATGAGTCTCAGCATCTCTTGGAAGGCCTTATTTGTGGAAACACCTATCCTTGTTTATTAATTTTTTCATTTATGAGGAAATGAGAAGCAAGTCTTTAGGGAAAGAGGAATAAAATAGATGCATATAATTAACAAAATGAGAAGGTCCTGAGAGTATGCTGACCCTAACTTCAGATGTCCCTGAATCCTAGGCTTTTAATAGCAAGAGATTCCTTTTTACCTCTCCTGCCTACCTCTTCTTAACGTAGCTCAGATTTGGTTTCCATCACATGCAGGTGCAAGATTCCAAATAATTCATACTCTACCATGACAAGGACCTTGCAAACAGACACCAATGATACCATGTAAGGGATTCAGGAAAAAATACCTTCCTGTGCAAAATCTAGCCTCACACACTAGCTGTGGCTTATGAAACTCCCAGTGAATATGAAAGGGATCACCATTTATACCTTCTCTAGCCCTAAACTGTGTGTCTTTAAAATGTTTTCTCTTTTAGATAGTCAGTTCTTGGGCACTGGCAAAAAGCTTATTTTTCCTTACAGTGAGAATAGGAAGAGATATCTCTTCCCAGAATATACACATTTGTGTCCAAAATACTACTGTATAGATCTTTGCTCCAGTGTTAGGTGGAGATAATGTTACATACAAATAAAATATTTAGAAATATTAAAATTATGATTAAAAATAAACCTGTGGGGTTTGGAGTGTGGCTCAGTGATAGAGCACTTGCCTGGCACGTGTGAGGCCTGAGTTCGATCCTCAGCACCACATAAATAAATAAATAAATAAATAAATAAAAAGATCCATTAACAACTAAAAAAAATTAAATAAATAAATCTGTAAGGCATAGAAATATGGACAGTTGAACTAGAGACAGGCATTGGATTGGGGATAGAGGACTAAAGGCTAGGAGTGAGGTAGAAATCACAGAGTGCTACAGCAAACAGAAGTAAATCAGGTACAAAGAGCAATACCTGAAAGCGGCAGGCAGCTGCTGAAAGAATCATGTCCAGACTGATAGAGAATGTCTGGGAAAGAGAAAGACTCACTCACGGAAATAGCTATTAAGGAAATTAATTATTGCTCAATCTGTCAGACAGGCATTCTCAACTGGATTATGAGGTTCAAAGAGATTACACAGAGAGGAACAAATGCCGTTAGTTATCAGAGGTTCAAAAAAAGAAGGACTGCCAAGATTCAGATTAGAAGCAAGAATGGAAGAAAAATGTGATATGAAAAATTAATGTCTTTAAGACCTAACTCTCTATTCCATACAAAGCTTTTATTTCCAACTAGAAAAATAGCAAGATGTTGTTCTTAAAATTTAGCAGCCAAAACAGAGATATTTAATAGAATGTGTGTGTATAATATCTCTCATGTTATATAAATTATATATACAGTGTGTGTGTGTGTGTATATATATATGTATGTATTCTTGTGTGTGTATATGTATGTGTGTATAAAATATGTTCTATAAACATATTACTAAAAAAGGAACATGACGAGGAATCAAGGTGCAGATGACAAGGTTGTCACTTGCAGTGAAGGGATACTTACAGTGAGAACATCACAGGGATAGAACCAATAGTAAATTCTTATACTCATTCCACTGTTGGAACCTATCAAATACTTAGTTTTAATCTTTGTGTTTCAATTTTTCTTTTCCAAGCATGCACAGCAGATTCACAATCTATGGAAGGCTCATTCGTTTAATTATCTGATGGCTCCCAAGGTCCTCCCCATTTCTCTTTTATTACCCGTTGAGAGATCTTGCCTCAAGCAATTCTCCAATCAGAGTGTAGAAAAACTGTTCTAAAAAAAGGAATCATAATGATTTTCAAAATATCAGGTTCAATGTGATTCGAGAAATTTGAAGTGTTGACCAGAGAAGGAAAGAGCTGGAAAGGAATCTAAGGGTCATTAGGTATAAAATCCTCCTTTGTTCATAAATGAACTAAGGCCCAGATAAGCCAGAGTCTAGACCAGGGCCACGCTGCTGCTGCAATTGTAAACCTGGAAAGAGATCAGGAGTATTCCACTCCCAGCCTCATCTTCTTGTGAAAAACTCCTTCTGGGCTTTGAGGGCTTTGGAATCCAGGTATTAATACAGAGGTGATTAATTCAAGAATCTCAACAGTACATACCCTATTTGTGAATGAAACCAAACAACTTGATGAAGGCTAAAAGAGCAGGGTAAAATTGTAAATAGTAATAATAGTGTTCTATAGCTAGACTTTTATGTTCTAATGTTACATGTACCACATGGGTGATTACTATGAAGTTACCAAAAATCCCCATTCATTAAAAGTTCAACCAAAATGACAAGAAAAAAAAAAGAGTAGTGGAATTTGGGAGCAATTGGTGGCAGGCAAAGGGTATCCAATCTAAGGGTGCCCTGGACCTTTTCCACTGCACAACACATCTTCCTCCAAGAAGACAGCTGAAAAAAATGTAAGGCAAGCTTAACAAGTATGGCACATTTTCTGTATGAAATCCAGGAATTGTTTTAAAAAGGAAAAAAGTTTTTTAAATTAGGTAAACAGAGGAACTATGTAAATAGATTTCCCTGATATCCCTGAAGATCCAGGGAAGTGCTCACCCCCTTGAGCTCTAGTACCTCCTTCCTTCACATGGGGTTCTCATGAGGGAGGAAGATGTCAGCTGTCGACAAAGAGGTCTAAAATCCCAGGTGAGGTCTCTTCCACGGAATTCAAGAAAAGATGGAAAGATAGGAAAGTCCCTGTAGGAAGACAGATAAGAGACAAAGCCTGCAGGAATGTTGGGAAAATGGAAGGGAATGTGGAGGACTGAGAGCATCCAGGGATGAATCAGGTAAGGAGGCTCATGGGTCGTCTGCAGCCCTGCCCAGGTGGAAGGAGAGAGCAAGGAAGCCAACTAGGTCTGTCTCAAAGGACCATTGCATGAGGAAACCTGGGGCTTTAACTTAACCTGGACCACCAGTGAATGTGAATCCTGAGTGCCAACTCTAAGCCATTTGAATATCATGACAAATGAAACTAAAAGAAATAGGGTGTCTGCCCTGAGGAGCAGAAACAATGGGTCTACTTTCTTCTCAATACATTAACCTTCAAGGAAGTAAACTGGCTTTAAGGACAGCTAAAGCAGCAGCTTCCTGAAGCATTAAAAAGATTAAGGGAAAGAATATTGGACTGGAGCAGAGAGGAAATTATTTGCCTGTCTCAGAGAAGACATTTCTGTTGTTATTGCCCCTATAAACCATTTTCACCCTTAGCTCCACATCAGGCTAGGCTGATGGGATTTGTTGAAGCAATATATCAAATTAGTCCTGTTGAGGAAACTCCGGAGAAAACCCTGGAGCCAAGGAGTGCCCTGAAATTTATCTAAGTGACAGGACACTGAGAGCAGCAAATAGAACCCTTTCTTTGCCATTGTGCACATCCTAGACAAAACAGTGCTAATTAGAAGAAAACCTGTGTTGTTAATTCCAGAGAAAAAGGGAAGATTCCCAGTGTTAACCAACGGACACTTAAAATTCTTATAAACAGACATGAAATTGGATGAAAATGTCTTGCCATGAACACCAATCAGAAGTAATGTTAGGAAAATAATATGAAGGCTATCATGATGGACACTGTCCCCATTGAGTAGATCAAGAACCAGCAAGATGTCCAAAACATTACACGACCATCTACTGAGCTTGGAGGGGAGAAGATGCAGATATGAGTGAACTCTGAGGAAGGCAGGAATGAGGTCGAGGAAAGCCAGCCACAAGACACATCCGAACATTCTCCATGTAATGCAGTCAGCTTTAACAGGCTCCAGCCAAACTCTTCTACTTACTCATACAGACCCTCTGGATGGTTCACAGAGCGCATCTTCTTCACGGGGACTGACATAGCGCTTCTTCCTCCTCACTGTTCATGGATCATGTCTGTTGGGCTGGGTTCCCAAGAATCAGACTCTAAGACAGAGTTAGTTCCACGTGAAGAATGTTGACTAGGAGAGCCCATGGGTTCAACAGCTGAGAAAAGAAGGAAAAGGAAGCTTGAAATGGCAGAGGACGCCAAGTCATAACAGTGACAAAATCGAAGCCTTGACAGTTCCTTGGGCAGCTCTGAGTTAAGACTGCCCTGTCAGAGATGACCTCAGTTGGGCCAAGATATCCGGGATTTTGTACCTTCACAGCTGAGTGGGCCAATCCAGGAGTGGGTACAATCCCAGGCAGGGCAGCCCACTGTTGCTCTGGAAGTCCCTGAAGGGACTGGCAGGTGGAGGCTGGTGCTGACCACCTTCCCCATGATCTGGACAGTCATCACAAGGACTACTACGTGCCCAACCTACATTTTCAAAAGATGCAGGAAACTTCAGAAAACAAGTATGGAGAGAAATAGAAGAAGATCTTAGAAGATAGAAAAATATACCCTGTTCATGGATAGGCAGAACTAACATCATCAAAATGGCGATATTACCAAAAGTTCTCTATAGGTTTAATGCAATGCCAATCAAAATCCCAACGGCATTTCTTGTAGAAATAGAGAAAGCAATCATGAAATTCATATGGAAAAATAAAAGACCCAGAATAGCAAAAACAATGCTAAGCAGGAAGTGTGAATCAGGCGGTATAGCGATACCAGACTTCAAACTATACTACAGAGCAATAGTAACAAAAACAGCATGGTACTGGTACCAAAACAGGCGGGTGGACCAATGGTACAGAATAGAGGACACAGAAACCAATCCACAAAACTACAACTATCTTATATTTGATAAAGGGGCTAAAAGCATGCAATGGAGGAAGGATAGCATCTTCAACAAATGGTGCTGGGAAAACTGGAAATCCATATGCAACAAAATGAAACTGAATCCCTTTCTCTCGCCATGCACAAAAGTTAATTCAAAATGGATCAAGGAGCTTGATATCAAATCAGAGACACGCCGTCTGATAGAAGAAAAAGTTGGCTACGATCTACATACTGTGGGGTCGGGCTCCAAATTCCTCAATAGGACACCCATAGCACAAAAGTTAATAACTAGAATCAACAAATGGGACTTACTCAAACTAAAAAGTTTTTTCTCAGCAAAAGAAACAATAAGAGAGGTAAATAGGGAGCCTACACCCTGGGAACAAATCTTTACTCCTCACACTTCAGATAGAGCCCTAATATCCAGAGTATACAAAGAACTCAAAAAATTAGACAATAAGAGAACAAACAACCCAATCAACAAATGGGCCAAGGACCTGAACAGACACTTCTCAGAGGAGGACATACAGTCAATCAACAAGTACATGAAAAAATGCTCACCATCTCTAGCTGTCAGAGAAATGCAAATCAAAACCACCCTAAGATACCATCTCACTCCAGTAAGATTGGCAGCCATTATGAAGTCAAACAACAACAAGTGCTGGCGAGGATGTGGGGAAAAGGGTACACTTGTACATTGCTGGTGGGACTGCAAATTGGTGCAGCCAATTTGGAAAGCAGTATGGAGATTTCTTGGAAAGCTGGGAATGGAGCCACCATTTGACCCAGCTATTCCCCTTCTCGGTCTATTCCCTAAAGACCTAAAAAGAGCATGCTACAGGGACACTGCTACATCGATGTTCATAGCAGCACAATTCACAATAGCAAGACTGTGGAACCAACCTAGATGCCCTTCAATAGACGAATGGATAAAAAAAATGTGGCATTTATACACAATGGAGTATTACTCTGCATTAAAAAATGACAAAATCATAGAATTTACAGGGAAATGGATGGCATTAGAGCAGATTATGCTAAGTGAAGCTAGCCAATCCCTAAAAAACAAATGCCAAATGTCTTCTTTGATATAAGGAGAGTAACTAAGAACAGAGTAGGGTCGAAGAGCATGAGAAGAAGATTAACATTAAACAGGGATGAGAGGTGGGAGGGAAAGGGAGAGAGAAGGGAAATTGCATGGAAATGGAAGGAGACCCTCAGAGTTATACAAAAGTACATACAAGAGGAAGTGAGGGGAAAGGGAAAAATAATACAAGGGGGACAAATGAATGTCAGTAGAGGGGGCAGAGAGAGAAGAGGAGAGGGGAGGGGAGGGGAGGGGGGATAGTAGAGGATAGGAAAGGCAGCAGAACACAACAGACACTAGTATGGCGATATGTAAATCAATGGATGTGTAACTGATGTGATTCTGCAATCTGTATATGGGGTAAAAATGGGAGTTCATAACCCACTTGAATCAAAGTGTGAAATATGATATATCAAGAACTATGTAATGTTTTGAACAACCAACAATAAAAAATTAAAAAAAAAAGAAAACAAGTATGGAATTTAAGTTTGAACTTTCCATTCTTTTTAAAAACCAAAGCAGGAAAAGAAAAAAAAATGGCTAAGCATGAAAAATGTTTTGATGCCAAGAACCCTGAAGAACTAAAGTAACAGTAGCCTCTGGCATTGCAACTGTGAAACAAAGAAAAGTTCCTCTGCTTTAAAACAATCTCCTCCCTTTGTCGTCTTCTGGGAAATGTTTATGGGTTTCCGTCAATCGGCAACTCCTTATTCAAGGTCTGCTTTGTGCTCAGTATTACACTCGATCTAGTTATAGGAGATGCCAAAGAAATATAGACCATGGTGTCTAACTACAAGGACATTGTGGGCTAGATAGGAAGGAGCATAAAACCTTCAACAGCATAGGAGAACATCTTTTTGCTCAACTGCATGCTCCTGGGTGGTTGAGGTAGCAAGGCTTAACAAGAAAGAGCACCAAAAACTAAGTTCAGAGCCAGAATTTATATTTTTACTAAATTTCTGTATGAGGTTGGTCACACTATTGATGTGTGGTTGGTCAACCTGGCTACGTCTCTGAGCATGTTTCTTCATATTTCAAATGAATCTACTACACTTATCTTCCAGATGTGTTATGTAAATTAAATATGTTTTGTAAATCATAAGGAACAATGCAAACATTTGATGCCTATTAATATATTTCACTACTTATATACCTAACTATTAATGTGTAAATATTATGATTTGGATAAGTGGCCCCCAAAAGCCCATGTCTAAAAAGACTGTCTTTCCCAAGCCCATGGTGCTCTAGGTAAGTGGGGAACTCTTTTTTTTTAAAGAGAGAGAGAGAGAGAATTTTAATATTTATTTATTTATTTATTTATTTTAGTTTTCAGTGGACACAACATCTTTGTTTGTATGTGGTGCTGAGGATCGAACCCAGGCTGCACGCATGCTAGGTGAGCGCACTACCACTTGAGCCACATCCCCAGCCCAAGTGGGGAACTTTTAAGAGGCAAGGTCTATAGGGAGGAAGTTAGGTCATTGGAGATGTGCCACAGAAGGGAACATTGGGCCTCTGATCCCTTACTTTCCCTTCTTTTTGCTTCCTACCTATGATGAAGTGAGCAGTTGGTTCCACCACACATTCCCTGCCATGATATGCTTCTCCCCATAGGCCCCAAAGCAATGGGAATTACTGACCATCCACTGAAACCTATGAGACCAGGAGTCAAAATAAACCTTTCCTTTCTATAAATTGATTGTCTCAGGTATTTTGTTATGATAACAGAAAGCTGACTAACACAGTCAAGAGAAGAGAGAAAAAATATGACAAGAATTAGAGAACTCAAAACCAGGAAGTTGGTGTTAAACTTTGAGCAACACCACAACCTGGTGACGTGCTGCTGGCTCCACATGCCCACAGAATCTGGGATTTGTCCTCTGCAACGATAAATTTTATGTTTATTTTGAATGCCATTAAAGGGCATGCCTTCCCCTGTTAGAGCCAGGCACCTCATTCTACTGACTCTTTGAAAAGCCCAGTCACCAAAGAGCACCAGGAACAGAGCTGGAGTCAAACAGCTCATGTTACTGAACTTGCTGTGGCACAGGAGAAACACTGCTAGGAACAAAGGCCCTGGTAGGGTGTCAGGAGGAATTGGGCGGAGCTTCTTACAGGATGTGGACCTGGCTGGAGGAGTGCAAGGAGGGTGGAGGGAACCTGAGCCATGTCTGGAATAGAGGCTGTCAAGGACTTTTTGTGACTGCTGAGCATATTAACTTTTACCTGTGAGGCAGGCAGGAAGGTTCAATTGAGGTTTCAGTTGTCACAGGGAAAGTAGAAGGCAAAAGGGGGTATCTTCAGCCATTTTGTTTGCATGTGGCCTTGTCCTGTCTTTGCCAAACCTGTTCACAGTGTAGAACTCTCTGAACCGTTAATACATTCTGTGAATAGGTTTGCGATCCATTGAGTAGGTCACGGCCTGACCCAGTAGACATACTTATAATTTTTTATGTCTTTCATCTCACCAAACACATATGTGTTTGTTGTCGGGCCCTGTTAGGTGTCTGAGTTTGTTACCTTGCATTAATTTGTCAGTGATAATATAGACTGAAGGAATCCTATCTTTGAGTGGGGTAGCCTTCATGGAGGGCAACTTTCACAGAGGGGAATCAATTAATCTAATTCCTTCCTCCCTTCCTTCCTTCCTTCCTTCCTTCCTTCCTTCCTTCCTTCCTTCCTTCCTTCCTTCCTTCCTTCCTTTTATTTTCTCTTCTTCTGGGTCTTACTATATAGATGTGTACCTTCCTTCCTTCCTTCCTTCCTTCCTTCCTTCCTTTTATTTTCTCTTCTTCTGGGTCTTACTATATTGCCCAGGCTCAAGTTGCTCCAACTCCTGGGCTCAAGCGATTCCCCTCCTGCCTGAGCATCCCTTGCATCTGGGACTACAATCACACCAGTGCACCTGGCTGTGGAGGGGAATCCTGATGGGTGAAGGGGAATGTGGAAAGCAGGAAATGAGGAAACGGTATTCTCTACAGCAGGGATGCTCGACGTGTGGTCCCAGGTGGGCAATATGTTAAAAAGGCAGATTCTTGTTCTCCAACCCACACCTACTGAATCAGACACTCTGGGGGTGGGGCCCAGTCATCTGCCTTTAGGCCTCCATGTTATGCTGATGCAGGCCAGAGTTTGAATCCCCCCACCAGCCCTGCTCTAGGTAAGAAGTTTCAAAAATGTAGCTATCAATTGTTCATTACAGTTAAGGAATAATGATTAGAGAATGTTAAAAGGGAGAAATGAGAGTTGAGCCCTGAAAGAGGGATAGGATATGAGGAAGAGGAGGGATAGTCAGAAATACAGAATAGCATGAGAGGACACTCCTGTCCTGGTTGTCCTTAGCTTGGTATTTGAGGTCCAAACATTGTCTTGCACTGAGGTGGGAATAACCTTGAAAATAAGATGCTTAAGACTAATGGCATAGCAGAGAACCGTGACACACAGTCGTAATACGGATGACTCTGGAGGCTGAGGCAGGAGGATTCCAAGTTCCAGACTGTCTCAAAATTAAAACTAAGAAAGGCTGAGGGTGTAGCTCAGTGAGTCCTTGCTCTGGGTTCAATCGCCAGTACCACAAAGAAAAAGAGAAGAAAAAAAAAAGACGACACTAGATTTCCTACCAAGGCAAAAACCTAATGAAGAACTTTCTTAACATTAGTCTGATGTGTGAATAAAAGCTTCAAAGAGTCCATCCGGAAATGTTAAAAGTTATCAGTCAGAGAATTATGATAATTGAAAGAGACATCTTAGAGCCAAATTGAAGAGGATGTAAAAGTTAACATTAATCGTCTAGAAGGCAGCCTTTGTGTTGAATATGAGAATGAAACCTCAACTGAAAGCTTTTAGTGAAATTAAATCTCTTCACCCTCAGCCAAACTTGTGACTTTCCGGGTATGAAGGATGGTAGCCCACCTCCAGGAAATGAGCAGCAGCACACACTGCCAATGACTTGCTTCTCCATGGCACTTGGGACTTAATGAGATTGCATGTTAAAAACTTGAGTCATTTCAAATCTCCATCAGAATATGTTAACTAGTCTTTTCCTGCATCCTGGGTTGGTTTTGATTTTTGATTGCCAGGGGGAGTAGTTGTTTTTCTGTTGTTTTGTGTTTGGGGTGTTTTTCAGAATTGAGTGAGTTGCTTTAGCCTATTCATGCCACATGAATGCACCTGACCAATTATGCATCCTTTGACAGAGAGACAGTGTGTTTTTAAAAATATCTTCCCATTCAGCTTGCTTTCTGGAACTTGTACTTGTGTGTTGACAGTGTGTGACTAATTTTCATGCTTTCACCCTCCTCCCTTGCTCCATACCTTGCACAGATGTTATCATTTACGGTTTAGCTTTCTCAGATCCCTTTATAGCATGAACTAGTTTCTTCATATTCCTTTAACTGCACCCTGAGAAATTATCTATCCACATCCTCGGTGGCAAAAGGCAATAGCAGATGGCTGTACAGCTGAAATAAGAGTTCTTCTGGAAAATTAAAAAGAAAGATGATGTGCAGCGACTGGATTAATGTTCCTTTCACAATTTTAGTTCCTATTTAAAAAAAAAGTTGACTTCATCAAATCAGATATAGACTTAACAAAACCATTCATTCAGCAATGGTTGACTTGCCCTTCCTCAACAGTGACACAAACGTGTGGCTTCAGGGAAAGAGAGCATTTTCTTTTCTCACTGATAAGAAAACAATTCAAATGCACTGCCACAATATTTATTTAATTAGATTGCTGAAGTATATCTTCGAAGAAATAAATGCAACTTTTTCTTCTTTGTAAACCCATAAAATAAGGCCAACCTGCAGGACAAAAAGATTTTAGTGTGATTTGTATCTTCCAAAAAAAAATGAAATTTGGAAAATGCCAAATTAAAAGAGCCTTCATATAAACTGTGCTGTTATTTTAATCAGCACTTCTATTCACTCTCCTTCCATTTATTTATTTATTTATTTTTTGCCAGCATCCTTTTTGATTGTATCATAATAACTGTCTAGACTCTGTTCTCAACTATGACGGATTTTAGGAGACCTTGTACAAATGATACCAAAAAATAAATTAGCTATACTGTTCAGTAAGGTGCCACAGTACAAAATGTTTTGAATAGAAAAGGCATAGACCACTAACATGCCAGCTAAGATAGCTTCCTATCGCTTCCTTTGCTTCAAGGTTATATCTTGTTATAGAGTCCTTATCAACCTTGCTGTCAAGATGCATTAAAAACAAATGACTTGTAATGATAAGCATGTCTCTATGTTCCTATTTAACTTCTAATTTTTTTTTTGTTTTGTACCAGCAAAGTTTCAAGGGAATCTTGATTTGGTAATCAACTGCAGCTTTGATTATCATTGTATCTGAGACTAGTTTTATGAGTTTCTGACTTTTTTTGTGAGTTGAGTAACTGCCACAGTTTATTAGAGTTTTACTTAAAGCCATAACAACAAAAAATATATTAAAAGAAACATTCTCAGGCTAATATTTTGTCAATAGGAACTGGTAGGGCCATAATGAAATATTTTCTACAGGTTGAAAATCAGCTATACCCTGAGAATCCTCCAACACAGTGCCCAATTACTCCTCCTGGGCTGACTCAGTTCCTCCTGCAATATCCCCATCCCTAAATGACTGCAATTTAAAGGTCCTCTCCAGTTGGGGAGCTCCAACCACGGTATATTCTGATTGTTACTACTGATTGGTAAGTATGTATGTCATAAGTATTTTTGTCTCATTCCTTATTAAATCTTACCTATTTCCATTTCAGGTAATATCTTACTTTCTTTGTGATAGTAAAGCCAAGTAAGAATGCAAATTAGCTTCATGGTACTACAATGAAAAACTTCAAGCAGCTAACTTTATAAAGAAAAAAGGTTCATTTAGCTCAGTTTTGAAGGTACAAAGTCCAAAACTGGACGGTCCTTTTGGTTTGGTCTCCTGTGAGACCAGCATATTATAGCAGAGCTATGTCTATGAACAACCATCACATCTCTACCTGAAGCAGGCTGGGGAGGAGAGATGGGGGTCCCACAATCATCTTAGAAGAGGTTCCCCCAATTATCTAATGACCCCTCATCAGGCCCCACCTTTTAAAGGTTACGAGCACCTCCCAACTCCACCACCCTGGAGAATAAGCCTTTATATATGACCTTTAGGGGACACTCAAATTACATTTAAACCATAGCAGAATGGGACTTGGAAGAATCCCTGTATATATAAGAAGGAAGAGCTACAAGGGAGAAAAAGAGGGGAAGGATAGGTAGAGGGCTTCTGATGGGAGGCTGGAAAAGGCTGCTATACTCACAAGCAAACTTGTACTTCACATTTTTCTTTCAGATCAACCTTATCTCTGCCAATTCCCTAATTGCTTTACAGGATTTTCTCAATGACAAGTTGATTTACTGTGTTCTCTAAAGTGATCAAAGACATCAGCGTCTGCAGTTAGAACTTGAGCATATTTGTGGGTCACAAGGATTCTGCCTACCTGCCTGTAGGTATCTGGTAGACATTATGCCTGACCCCTGCCCCCTCTACTTGACTGGTGTCCTGATCTCCCAGTTGTTTACAGTGTTGGTTTTGCGTCGTTTGCAGATGCACCCTCTTCTGAATAATGGGCCTCAGTCCCAGAAAGCTCCTTTGATGGACTTATCTGGGAAGCAAGCCTCTACCACCACTGGGGAAGCAGCAGCCGAGTGCCGGTGGTGGGCCTGTTCTCTTGCAGGACAATGTTGTGCACATTCATCTTCCTGAGCTGCCCCAGGAGTCAGCTGAGGATCCCCATCAGCTGTAACAACATCTTGCTCAGTTTCCTCCCCTGAACTCTCCTACCTTCCTCATGTTCTTACATTTCTCCTGAAAGCACTAACTTACAGAATCTCTAACCAGGCTCCACTTTTAAAGAGCCCAATATGTTTTGCAAAAGACAGAAGTTGAAAACATTTTTTTTTCTAAATATACATGACAAAATATCATATGGACAATTTTTAGATCTTTAATCAAACAAATTTGAGAGAGATCAATACTGTTTAGTTTGGATTATCTTCATGTATACCATTAGGAATCTAAAACGCTGAAGTTCTATCTTTCGTTTCTATCGCAGTGCCTTATTTTTCTTTCTCTTGGATTTTGATGGTTGAAATTTATGTTTTCCATTATGTTTTCATTCCCTCTGATCATTCTGCTTATACAGAGATCAGAAGAAAAGTTTCAATACTGTGGAGACCACCAGTTAGCCACCTCACCTAAGAGAAAAGGTATCTGGATATTTTTGGTTGGCCCCTCTATACTCACCCTCCACCTTTCTCTAATTTTCTCTGAACTCAAGAATTTAACCACTAGGGATTGTACCAGGGACCTTGCCCTCTAGTCTCAAGTTCAGCCAATGAAAGACAATTGCCAGGAAATTGAGAGATTAGTGGAGAATGAGCTAAGTCTTTTATCCAATAGCAACCCTCATGCCAGGTCATTGCAAATTGGCTCTGGTCCTGATCCAAGGCTACTGCATTTCCTGTTGGGCAGCCTTTCCATCCAGCTCCTGTAGGTTCCAGTAAGTGGAACCAAGTGCCTCCTACCCCCGCCCACTCAGCATTGCTGCTTTTGATGGGTACCGCACTATTCTTTGATGTAATCCTGCATTGAACCCTATCTACTTTGTAAACACTTCCTTCTTAAACTCTCTTCTACAGTCCTTCTGAGTATGTTACTTCCTGTCTGGACTCTGGGTGAAACAATAGGATATCCTGAGTGACCTGACATTGGAATTGAAACTCTTTCTTAATTGAAATCTGGTGAAAATAATTTAAGTTGATTCCTCGGGTGTCTGATTACTTAGGAACACCTAGCCTCATTATTGTAGATTGAGTCTTGGGTTACAGTCATTGAATCATTTCTTCATTCACTTATTCCACAAATACTTATTGATCAACAACCAGATGAATGCTATGTGAGCATCCATCACCATCATGTGTGGCACAGGGATACAATGCCTACTAGAAGTTTATATCATACTGTGGACAGTTTCTAGGGTTCTTTTGAATGGTGATCATAGGTGAATGAAAATGCCAAAGAATGGAAGGAAAATATTCTGACCTCTGATTGGGACAGAAGTGAGAAACCCATGGATCATAAAGAAATGAAAATGGACTTTTAAGACCAGTTGTCTTCAATAAGCAATTGAAATACCACTCTGGAGAGGGCAGAGCAAAGAACATCATCAACCTTTTCTATAGAACTATCTATACTGGAAAATATTTGGTAGCTCAGTAGACGGTCATAAAACTGTTATGAAAATTGGGGTGAAAGAGTCCTAAAATGCTTTAGAAGCAATTTACCAAGCTGTCCTACCTAAGGGGCACATCATTCACCAGTGACTAAATAGTCAATTTTGTGAAAGTCAGTCAAATACGCTCTTTGATATTCTTAATACTCAAAAACCAATTGTGTGACTGAATTTTTCATTTTTCGAGGCAGTCATTGTACAGAGAATCTAAATTTTTCAGATGATTGCTTTTAGAATAATACTGATGTTTAATCTCTGAGTCATTTTTTTCTGCTATAAGCATCTAGAAACAGAAGATAAATGCTACACAGTAAACAAGTCTTCAGGACAAAAGCTTGGCTTACGGTACTACTTATAAGATCTCTATAAACTTTACCTCACTTAATGCTATATTGCTGAATCACTACTAAATATTTTTTCAAGAAACCTCTAGGGATTGTACCAGGGAACATTCTACTTCTGAATACAATCATTATGTCTCTTTGTGTCTAGTGACCTAACCCCTGGTGGTTGGGATGTATCTGGAAACCACAGAGCCATTATTTCTGAGAATTTCTCACTCTCCCAGACTATAAGGCTTTAGGTCCTTTCTCCCCTTCTTTAACTCTTGAATGAAAGAAGTTGAAAAAGTGTTGATATAATCAAGAAAATGTACTGGGCTTACCCAAAGTAGGAAGGGTAGCATTCATCCTCAATTCCCCAACCTGGCCCAGTTCCTGGCATTTCTGATTGTGTAATAGATTGTTGAATGACTAAAAAAAGAGTAGAAGGCCCTTGTAAATGGAAATAACCATGTAGGTGTAAGAGGACAGAGACATTTGACAAGGATATAGACCAGCCTAACATATTTAGAAGATGGTGAGCCAAGTTGATGTAAATTTACTTGAAGTCATAATATGCAGAGATCTGCAAGCCCCTTTTGAAATATGAAGACTGTCATGATTTGGATGTGAGGTGTCCCCCAAAAGCTCATGGGTGAGACAATGCAAAATGTTTAGAGGAGAAATGTTGGGTTGTGAGAGCCTTAACCCAATCAGTGAATTAATCCCCTGATAAGGATTAACTGAGTGGTAACTGAAGGAGGGCAGGGTGTGACTGGAGGAGGTGGGTCATTAGGGGCTGGCTTTGGGGTATATATTTTGTATCTGGTGAGTGGAGTCTCTCTCTGCTTCCTGGTCATCACCAGCCACCACAATCTTCTGCCATAATGTTCAGCTTCAGCTCAAGCCCTGAGGAATGAAGCTGGCTGTCTATGGACCTCTGAAATTGTGAGCCCCTAAATAAACTTTTCCTCATCTAAAATTGTTCTTGTCAGGTCTTTGGTCACAGCAGGAAAAATCAACTGAAACAAAGACTTCTTTTGTGAAATATAGTCATTTTTATCATGTGCTTATACTCACTATATGTATTATGTGCATCTGAAGATATAAAGGAAAACAATATCTGCTCCAGGTTGAAATGCGTTTTCAGGAGTGACGGGAGGGACAACCATTCCTGGGCTCACTTGTTCACACATAGGGCACAGAACCTGGGAACCACAGGGCAACTTCTTTCTGCAGACTCTCCCCTGGGGCAGGGTTTGAGGTCCACAAGAAACCTGTCATCTTTTCTCCCCATCCCACTCTGACATTCCAATATGAGACACTGCTGGTTATCTGGTCTCTGTTAGGCACAGGGGTGGTTCCACAGAGTGAAAAATTGGAGAGTGAAGCAGGTCCCTTGTAACAGGCCTCTAACTGCATTGGTAGTTAGGTGTGCGTTCATCATCATATTGCAACCCCTGAGTCAGTGCTTGGTGTCCACTGGACATGTAATCACTTGCTGTACATATTGGTGAAGTGAATCAGTGCATTTGAGATTTAGTAAAAAGTAACATTCACTTCACCTTTGTCGAGGTGAAGGTGTTGAACAATAAATGGCTTCATTTGGCAAGGTAAGTCACAGATATTTTATGTGCACAATTTGACATGAGGTAACATTTTAGATAGCAAACATGATAATATACTGTCTTTATATTCCTGGAAAATCAAGGATTTCCCATTTATATTCAAGTTAGGAAGTTTAAATCTTCATGTATAATCTTTAATGATCAACTATGGCTGAGATGAATTTAGATCACGCATTTTGGGATGGAGGAATATCACCTCTTTATTGCTTTAAGACTGCTTAGTTCAACTCTGTGGCCCCTCTCATTGGAATTCTTCCCCATGCCTGGCCTGGCCCTCCAGCTTCTACCACCAGGCACATGCACAAATGCAGTCTGTGCAGACCCAGGTATGGATAAGGCACAAGTAAGGAGAAGAGAAGGCTAAAACAAAGACACTGTCTTCAGAAGATGTTTCCAAGGTCTTTGATCTTTCATTCTATTTCTGAGTACAATTATTATGTCTCTTTGTGTCTACTGACCTAACCCCTGGTGATTGGGATGTATCTGGAAACCACAGAGCCATTATTTCTAAGAATTTCTCACTCTCCCAGACTGTAAGACTTTAGGTTCTTTCTCCCCCTTCCCCTTCTTTTTCTGCTTTTAGACACCACCCGCCACACTCTCTACTCTTCACTAACACTGGAACTCCATCTCTTCTAGAGGGCTGATATTTTTTATATAAAACCTAAAAAAAAATCTTTGAATTTAAAATTGCTCATGCTTTCTGCTTTCTCCCAGGCTAACATCCATGCAGCAGAAATTTCCAAGCCTGGGTTCCACCTAAAGCTAGGGAAAAAAGCAGTGATAGAACAGACACAATGTATTTTCTTAGATCTTCTGCAGCAATATGTAATGTAAGTGTTCTGGGTGGAATTCAAGGGGGGTTGTAAGTTGATATCTAATGTCAAAGTCCAAGAAAAATATAGGTCCACGAAAGATGAATTTTAAAAACACATTCTAGGAATTATTTCCTAATTAATCAATGGTTTTTAAAGACTGGCTGAAATTCTACATTTACACTCATTCCATCTGAAATGACAGTGGACTCAGGTTGTGGAAGGGCATTCACTGTGATCCATGAAGGAGCACCCATGTATGTTTCCTTGCAAATGCTCACCTTGTACTCTCGTTTCTCTTCCAGGAAGTTAACTGCTTTCAGAAATAAATTTAGAACTCAGGTGGGCTGTCTATTATTAAATAAAAGCTCAGAAAGCCTGGAAAACATTATTTTTCTAATTTTGGAATCTACCTCTACCTAACAGGTATGATTTACCACAAGGTTATTTTGAGATTGATCTAACCTGTCCATATATAGTTTTTTATAGGAGGCATATTTTGTCATTTTATTCTAATTCCATTGGTGCTCAGAAAATGACGTCTCCAAGAGTGGGTCTTTGACATGTTGAGCTAAAGAAATAATCTCAAAGTCAAGGTCTCACTACCTTCCTCTATTTCTACTCCCCGGGTGGAAAGGGGCTGTTTCCAAAAAGAAATGAAATGGTCTTAAACTCTATTCCTAGAAATGTCATCTAATAACCAGGAAAAACATCATTACTACCAGGTTTTTCTCTCTTCTTCAGAAAGCAATTCAGATATTCCCTGTATCTTAAGACACCCTTCGTTTGTAGTCAAGCTCCTCCCCTCTCCTTCCCCTAACTATGAATATCTCACTAATTCTTTCTCCTTTAACAAACAGGGTATTTAAAACTTCAACCATTTGGCCCCTTCTTTACTTTTTATACTTTGTATGACTCCTTTTTATGCATGGTATGGTAAAAGGGGTGTCAGCCATGATTCTTTAGAATAGGCAGGAAAGGGACCACCCACAATACAAAGAGAATTTCTTTGTGAAAATACATAAACTTCTTTCTTTCTTTCTTTCTTTCTTTCTTTCTTTCTTTCTTTCTTTCTTTCTTTCTTTCTTTCTTCTTTCTTTCTTTTTCTTTGTAGCTGACATACTGGTCTAAAGCAAGTTTTAAAACTTTCATATGGAATTCTTTATTCTTTTACAAGGTCACTAAAGTTTGTCCCTAAAACATTTTTTAAAAAGATTATTTGTGATAAGTGAATGAATAGACACATTTTACATTAGGAAAGGAAAGTCGGTTTTTTGAGATCCATAGGCATATGACAGAGCTATGCTACATGAGCCTGTGTGGGGTATGTTTTCATAAAATTGTGACCACCTTCTGTTTTTTCAGAAATGGGGGCCAGGTTATGTTGTCACTAGATAACCAATCAGAGAGCTGTTTTCAAGGGCAGTCACACATGTAGTCTGTGCCTATTTACCAAATGCTTCCATAGTTCTTTGAAACCCGAAGCACTCTAGAAGAATTAGCACTGATCTCAAACACATCAAGGACTCTAAAGTTCCCTGCAACAATCTGGATCACAAATCATTACAGCATCCCCAGCTGGGTTCAACATCTGTTCCGAAGGTGTATTTATGGTAAGAATTCAGGGGCTAATTTGGAAGGGCCAGGTCAACTGGACCCATGCTTTCACATTCCTGCATATAATGTGACCTGCATTCAAACTCAGCCGAATCTTTGTGATTTTTTTCCTTGAAGTTACTGTCTTCTATGGAAGAGAAGACATGTGAGAGGATCCTTTTTTTATTATTTATTTTATTTGGATAAGAGATGTGGTTTGATAGAAGTGAGGGAGCTTCATAGATGAGAAGGAGTAAGATGTTGAGTCTTTCCTTGTCTCTATAAACTTCATTAGCTGCATCTGAAATAGTCTCCATCTCTTATACACAAAATCTATTTCCGTACGTAACTTAGGAACTTGGTTGGAATGACTGATTATGAAAATTCTGAAATCCTTTAATCCCCTGGGAATTATCCCCAACCCCTTCCTCTACCCTCCCTGTTCTGTGTCCTTCTGACCTCCAGATGAGCCAGCAAATAATCCAGTTCTATTACTGTGCCTGTTCAGATGGACGTGGTAGCAATTCCACGGTGTTGTTAAATATTTTTCACATTATCTCAGTTCTCTTAATTATACTTGCACTTCTGTGCTTGGAGATAATAAGCCAGATTGATGGTAGGGTTGGCAGAATATTCTTTGTGAGTAAGCTGTTTTCCATCATGAAATGAACCCTTTAATTCAAGCACTGTGTTACTTCAGAGTGCCCACTAACGTTATCAACAGAGCAGGCAGGAATTGGAACTAGCCTGGGATCCCAGTGCCTCTCCACTGTTTGGTTTCATGATGACCCATGGAGTTAGCTCTCTCTGCTCTCAAGGTCTTCTTCTCATTCTACTTCACCATGAGCCCAACACCTGAACTGGTGTTTCTCATTCATCTGTCCTACTTGGCATATCTCATGCCTCTACCTCCAGTTTCCTCCTCTCCTTTTCTCATAGGCCCCCTATCCATGCAGCTCCACTGGCTTCTGAACATCCTCGGGACCTTATATCTGGCATTTAAAGGATGCAGTTGGCTAAACAGTTAGCTGTTATTGTGATCGTCACTACTACCGAGGGAAGGAAGGACACGTATCTAGTCAACCGTTTTAACTGTGACGTTCTGAGCCAGCATCCTCATCTGTCCTTCATTAGCCAACTCAAAGGACACTGTCTGCTGGGAGCACTGGAGGCCTGAGGAAGGATGCTGACTCAAGAGGCTGGCTGAACCCTGTGGGCCATCTTTTACTCATGGCTACTTCCCCTCTCTGTAGTCCTTTCCGGAAGAATGAGCGTTTCCCAATATTGTACTCACAGAGCCCAAGTGAAGCAGAGGTTTTTTTGGACAGTTGTTCATGAGTTTAAGAGACTGTTCATATTGCTGTCTTTACGGGGTAAGCAAGAAAAGAAATAAATCAGTCTGCTTTAATTTTTCAGAATGGCTGGATTGGGTCCCAGATCATCAAGTAGTGACTGCACACTGGTTTTGCTTTGGAGTCACTGCTAAGGAACATTCTCTAACCCAGTTCTATCCACCCTTCCCTGGAGTCATCATGTATTAAATAAGGGTAAACATTACTCCATGGAACACTGTTTTTTTTTTTTTAAAGGGATTCAAGCACCATGAATATAAGACTCTTTTTCTTCCAGCCCAATACAGAAGTCACACCTTACTGCCTAGAACTTCATACCTCAAATACCCTAAATCTGCTCAAATCTTGCTCATTCTAATTCATCAAGGAATCCATCAAGCCAAGTGAACTTGATTTCCGCCTTTGAATTTTCTGTGAAAGAGCCCTAATATCCCATCTCTGTCTATATCCTAGAAGGGCATTTGTGTATAATACTGTTCCTGTCCTGATATGTAAGAAAAATTATCAGAATATACTGTTTTGCTAAAAATGACCCAAAGCACTTGAAGGAGAAACAGTAGCCAAGAGCGTGGGGGTGGACATGGCAAAGATATTGCTGGTTTTCAGAAATATCAAGACCATCTGCTATGTCAACAACATTTCTGCTATAGTCAAAACCAGCTGGTGAGAGGAAAGACTCAGCAGGGTGGCAGGCACCAGGGTGAGAGAAGATGGCCCTCCTGACAGGCAGGGGAAGCTTGGTTTAGAAGGGGTTTGACAGCTGGGGAAGAGCCAGTGGGGAACTGCAGGCCACAACAAGGTGTGTGTTTGCAAACAAAGAGAAGATCTTACCACTGTTGAAGGCTGGTTTGTCCTGGGCATGTCTCAGAAATGCATTTGTCACACATATGGAATGCACAGAAGTGAAATGCCAAATGACTCATGTAGAGCTCCATGTCCACACCTGGACTGGAGATATTATAGAGCCTCTGTAAATCTGACTCTCTTCACTTCTTTCTGTAGCTCTCCTAGAAAAGAATGAGAAAGCAAGAAAAGAAGACTGGGTGTGGTGGGGCTAAGAGACTATATTAAAAATACCCAGAGCATCCAGCCATGGTGAGAGCATATCTATAATCCCAGCCACTCAGGAGGCTGATGCAGGAGGATCACTAGTTCAAGAATAGCCTGGGTAACATAGCAAGACCCCATCTCAAAATAAACAGATTCTGGTCAGCAGTGTAAGGGCCTACCTGAAGAAGCACTCAGAAGACATACCAGGAGGGAAATATCCACCTAAGCCATGTTTTCTTAAAGAACAGGTCATTCTTGCCACTATTCATTTCCTCCTAGCCCCAGATATCCAACTGTTACCAAAAACTCATGATTCCCATTAATCTAATGGCCTCATAGAGAATGTCGTTATCGTTTCAAGGCAGACAGAATGTAATTTGCTCGAAAGTATAACAAAGGCCTGTATTGGATCAGGTGTATCATTAAGCTCTGATAAAGCAAAAAAGATGTACTTTGCTTCAACCCTGTAGAATGCTAGAGTTAGCATGACCTTGTCATTTATAGATCTAATCTTTTATATTATAATAGAAGTTAGCTTTGACCTTTCTTAAACCTCTATAAAATAATAATTAGGGATATTATCAAAACGATATTGTAAGTAAGAAAATATATATGTTGTGGAGTCTGTGTGTGTGTTCTAAATGTTTCTTCTCACTTTGAATCCCCAACTCTTAATTGGACTGTTCTGTTGTATTGTATTATGGCCTTTAGAAAATAAGCAAGTGATAATCTCCATTTTAGTACATCTTGGATAGCCTCCTAAAAACTAAAATGACTTTTTCTATGCAAAGACAGAATGGCCTTTGCTTGACTTTATTTATATAGGTAATTCTCAGAATCACCACAGTCACCAGTTCTCAAGACAATTCCCTTAAATAATCCATAAGATCGCCTTTATTGCACTGTAGTCCAAATGTGAATCTCGACCTTGCAGATTTTTTTTCCATGACAAGTTCATAAATATTCCATTTCCTTTTGAGCTAGACTTGTCTTGTCGCTAACCAAACATTTATAGTGAACAATAGTGAGGTGGCTTTCAAGATTTAATTCTGCTTCTCTATACTAAAGATATTGATATACTTACAGAAACAAGTACTCAGATTCATTAAGCAGGGCTATAAATCTCTCTTTTGAACTGGTGATTTTGCTCTCTTCAAGTCTCTGCAGTAAGCACAGTGCTAACTATGCTATGTGGTGACTATAGCCTGCAGGTGGACTGCTACTGAGACATCATGGTCTGGTAGACAGAGCGTGAAAGTAATCTACTCTCTCATCCTGCCCTGAGGTCCCGGGCAACCTTGAGCAAGTCATTTGTCCTTCATTTGGTTTTATTTATTTATTTATTTTTGGTTTTCATTCTTTTTGCATATCAGGGTTCCTTTTTACAATGATGGAAGTATTTTTTCCCTTTGCAAAGGATCATTCTAATGCCACAATTTCTTCCTATTTCATGCATCCTTTTTATTATTTAACTGTTTATTAGACTTTATAACATGTCCTGGTAACTGTGTAATTATGTCAGAGTGACAGGAAATTTTTGCCTTGGGTTGGAAATTGGGTTAGAATAATTAGGCAACTGTAAAGGCCTTGATTCTCCTTCATGTCTCATTGTCCAGTGAAAGTTTATCTACCATGAACTGTATTTTCTCAATTTATTTCTATCATATCTGCTGCATAGCCCTCCTCAATCTTTTTTTAAAAATATGTGTGTGTGTGTGTGTGTATATGTATACCACACTTGTTTTAATATTCTAAAGTTTCTAAAAAAAGGAAAAAGGCTAGACGTTACTGAGTTCTGGTATATCTGAGATGATTTATTCATTCAGCAAGCATGTAATTAATAACAAAGTTTAAGGTCTGTCATGCAGAAACAGAACAAAGTTAGGAAGAGGCTCAAAGAGAGAAATTTTGACTCAACCTCGGCATTTTTCCTCCCACTTAGACTCACTAGGATGCAGAACTGAGGGAATGGCATAGCAGAAGGCCACATGCTGAAAAGACGGGGTTCAGAGAGCTGCAGACAACTTACCCCAGCTGCATAGGCAGGGTAGCAGAAGCACAGGCTTGTTCCGTGGTGGTCAGAACAGGCCCAAGGGGAAGCAAGAGGTGATTCCAGGGCTCCTGTGCTGTTATTTCAAGGAAGCTTGGTGAGATGAAATAGAGGTGGCAGCTGTGCTGTGAGGCCAGCACCCAGGGTTACAGAGCACCATCCCTTCCCAGCAGCATGCTGGCCAGTGGCAAGCAGGCCATCACCACCTACTCTCAGTAAAAGAGACTGTCTAGGAGTGGGCACAAGTTTCAGCCCAACACATCAGGGTCCCAGCAGTGTCCTCTTATTAGCAACTGGGATTGTGGGCAGAATAATTATGCAGACTACAGAAAAGCGGGGCATATCCTTGACATCCAGAAGGTAGCCTAGCACACACAGCTGGTTCATGCTATTCCCTGTTGGACATTGACAATCTTACAGTATATATCAGCATCAGACAGGTTATTCTGAGACCATAATGAAGTAAAACGAAACAAGTCTGCATCATAATTTTGTCTAAGAACAGATAAAATCAGGTTTCTCTTTATCCACAAAACATCAAATATCCTCTCTCTTGGGCAAAATTAGTGGATGCTATTTCATTAATCCCCCTCTTTTGTAGATAAGATACATTGAGATGTCTGCCTCCATTTTCTGATGGCATCCAGTCTAGATGGAACACTTGCCTCTCTAGACCTCCCCACCCCATATTACTCAAGCAAAACCCAAATCCTATAGAAGTATCTTTCTAACACCCTTTAAATAAGATATCCCATGGTTTCCTATGGTGTGTATTCTTCCTCGCTGATACAAAGTGTAAACCCATCTTGTCCAATGGCAGGAATATTCCTGGTGGCCTTTAACTGGAGGGCATTGATATGACAAAGCTGGAGTCAAAACTAAAGTCCAGTTCTAAGGAATGGGCAAATACTTAAGGGGTGAGCATTATCGAGGCTGCACCAAGTCAGCAGCCTCACAAGCAGCCAAAGATAGCCCCAGGGCCCTGGCTTCTGGAGCTGGTTCTCACCAACATGCAATTTCAAACCACGGCAGAAAGTCAAGTTCATGCCATGGCTGCAGGTGAGATTGTGGGAGTGCAGGATATGCTCAGGCCTGCACTAGGAATTAAGGAAAGCCTCAGAGATGGAAGGAAGCAGCAGTCTGTGAGCAGAACTGTTTCTGCAAAACTCTAAAAGCTCTGGAATGTTATAGACCAGGATCTTTACAGTCAGAATTGTCAAACCCATCAATCATCCAGACTCATTAAAGGAACCTAATAATAATGCAATTATTAGGATCTAGGAACACATTTAGAATATCTAGATGAGATCATCTGTATTATAGCCCTTTTATTTTATTACCTAGTGTTCTCTCTCTCTCTCTTTCTCTCTCTCTCTCACACACACACATACACACACATGCATGAGCACATGCGCATACAGATGTTATCAATACATCTTGATTTTTTTTATTTTCAAGACATTTATACTTATTCCTTATGCTAGACATTCTAACTTGCTTTTTTTCTATGCTTACAGCAGTGGTTCTCAACTTTGGCTGCACAATAAAATCTCCTGGGGGAATATTTTTACAAAACTCAGTGTCCAGGCCACACCCCAGACCTCGGGGGTTCTTTGTCTTTATGTGCAGGTGACTCCAATATGCAGGCTCGATTAAAACCCACTGGCCTTGGGTTTCTTCTCCTTGACAAGGGCCTCATTTTATAACTGTTGAATCCTTTCTGGAATAAAAGGCCATATCCCTCAGCATAGTCCCTCTAGCATAATTGTTCTTGGCCAGTCTGCAATCCCACCTGGAGTTGGGTGATAAATGGAGAGTTCTGATGTGTTTTGATCCTACAGAGTAATGGAAGTTTGAGACTCACCACTCCCCTACTAGGTACACAGAAGTAATAGTTAAAATATTTAAGAATAGACTGGCACCAAACTATCAGAATGGGTGATGGGAACTGTGCTGGAAGGGATGGGAGTCAGAGAGACCTCAACGTCTCAATATCAAATTTTAATTTCTGAACCAAAGTGAAGCACATGGGACCATAAGGAAAAAAGAGGTCATAGAAGCCAGGGCAGTGAAGGGCTATTTGGGGAAAAGGACAGTGAGTGTCAACCAATAAAGAGGTATTTGAACTTTTTGATATCCAGTACAGGTTTTCCTAGTACATATGACTATGTACTAGCTTCATCAGCACCTACTGTAGTGCTCAGATAGCATCGATTACACTTGTTTCAACTGTATATTCACATATTTGCTACTTGCAACACATATTTTGTGTTCAACAATGTCCAATAAGCAAATGAGTGAATGAACCCTGCTAATGCAGGCAGCCCCTTTATTCAAAGACTGTAAGAGTTCTATTACTTGCATTTTTCAATATTGAGCATAGTGTGCACCTACAATGATGTTAGGTATTATAAGGGACAACAGAAAGTAGGAGACTTCTTAGTTCCAGAGTTACTTGTGTCTCCCGGTGAGACCTTGGTGTTGCCATCTCATGATGCTACCAAGCACTGTGGAATCAGTACCTAGAGGGAGCATCTACAATGGTGGCATCTTAGGACTGGTGGCTGACTACTAGGGAAGAACATTTGAGGGAATGTAGCTTTGCTTTAAAAAAACCCTATTCTTGATAAATGACTTCCTGCTTATAGGATAAAAATGAAATTTCCTGATCTACATCAAGCTATATGTCGCATGTTCTATATTGTTGTAAGAGATTTCTCTTGGTTCGATTACACAAAATTATAGTAGATGTCAAGGTCAAAACATTCAACTGTTCTAACTCCAGCATGTCACTGGTTCACATTATTTTAATATCTCCCTCTTAAAGAAAGTCAAATATACCAATGATGGTTTAAAAAGTAGAAAGGAGACCTGAATTTGATTATATGAAAGACACCTATAGTGGGCAATGAGCATACACCACAGCATTTTAGGATTTTTAAAGTGACTTATTGATTCCCAAAAGGTCCTAATTTAAAAGAATCTAAGAATATACTTTTTCTTTCCATTTTTAAAATAGATAGCTATTACATTTAATTTATTTTAGATATTCTACATCCTAACAATGACTCAACATCATATGTGCATTTTAATCACTCTTGAGAATTAATAATGATTTCCTTTGCAGTGAAATATCTACGCAGTGGGTTCTCGTGGGCATATGGTGTTGGAAACAAGGGCGTCTTTGGCTAGGAATCCATCTTGGAGGACAACCTTCCTAGACTTTCTACATGCGGCACTTATACAACCATTATAACTAGTACATGACACCATCTGTATCATGCTACTTTAACCCTAATCTGTCTATGGATTTTCCCATTTATTGATCTTAGATTGTTTTTTTTTTCTTTTTTTCCTATAGTGGCATTAATAATTTTCACAATTAGTTAATTTTTAATACCGTTCCATGGAGATAAATATTTTCTGACCCTATTAATGACTAAGATAAATTATTCAGTTCTCCACTGTACAGAAAAAAGTCCATTTTCATGTTGGTGTCAGGAAACAGATTGAATGACCATAATTTAATCATGTCACTACAGGGTATTATCGTATGCAGCTATTATTATTCAGGGACTTAATTTGATGGTTGGTATTCTTTATGATAAATGTCTGCTTAATATTGGATTTTACTCCAGTTGTTTGAATACCCAAAGGAAACTTAACATTCTATTAAGGTCAATCTTCTGAAAATAAGCTGTGAGTTTAAATTCTTTTAATGTATTCTATCTTTGGCATCTCTCTGCATTTGATTTTTATGAACACCTGTTTCTATAGGAAATGGCCAGATGAATTTGCAACTAGAATAACTCATAAGCAGGAAAATATGTAAGGGACCTCATATAAAGAGATGAAGCTTTGAATGAAGGACGTAGGTAGTACCAAAATGAGTGAGGTTGAAAAACACTAACTCATAGAAGGAGAACTGGCTCCACGTAAAAAGAAAAATTCATTTAAGTTCAAAGATTGGAGAGAATACTCAAGCCCTGTCCTGGCCAGCCCCATTGTTGATGGTGTCTGAATTGAGAATTCAAAATGGAACCAGGCATGAGGAGTTGTTTGCAATGATAGCTGTCAGTCATGCAAGACAACTCCTGGCTGCAACATTTAGGGTTTACATGAGATAGAGAAAAGTCAGTCAACCATAAGGTGGGTTACCATATCCCTAGCTATAAAATCCCCTAAACTTCACCCTCTTCTATGAACCTTTCCTCCATTTTTTTTGTACCCCCAGGATATAATATTCCCTGCTTCCCTCTCTAGAGATGGATATTCTCTCTCTGAGGCTGGAGGTAGAGTTGATGATCTCATCATTCTCTGTCATGTCTTTCAGATAATTTCCCTTCCTTTTTCCCCAAACCCTCTCTGCAACTTGAAAGTTCACATCATTTGTGGCATAAACTAAATTGTGTCCCTTCTCAAAAATTCATATGTGGAAGTCCTAACTCTCAGAACCACAGGAAGTGACCTTATTTGGAGATAGTGTCTTTCAAGAGGTAATTAATGTTAATTGAGGTCACTAGGGTGGACCTTAATCCACTGATGTTCCTACAAGAAGAGGGGAGTAGTACACAGACACTTGGATTAGAAAGATCACATGAAGACAAAAAGAGAAGACAGCCACCTACCTACAAGTCAAGGATAGGGGTCTCAGTAGAAACCAATGCTGCCAACACCTGATCTCAGATTTCTAGCTTCTAGAACTGGGAGAAAATAAATGTCTATTGTGGAAGCTGCTCAGTCTGTGATGTTTATTATGGAAACCTCAGAAAATTAATGCAATGAGATAGTCACCTTTCCCTGATGCTATTATCTGCATCCCTCGTTGAAGGTTTTCATTCTTGGTTATTATTTTGCTGTCTCCAATACAACCTCTGTCATCATTCTTGATTGCCGCAGTCTGGCTGGGCACAAAATCTCAAGCCACTCAAGCAGGAACAAACTTTATTTTTGAAACTCCCCGCCAATGCCCTGTACGCTCCCGGGGGAAAAAAATGCCGACCAACACACGCGACGTTCTCCTGGCCCAGCAACAGGAAATCCCTCCTCCGGAATTCCCTCCTACCACACTTCCCCAACCAATAGGAACTCTCCAGGAGTCCCATAGCAGGCCAAGGTGGACAGCAGGGGTCTAATATCCATATGAATGCAGATCTTAACATAATCATATCATCTCAATGGCTTGCTGGCATCACCATTCAACCAAAAATGCCATGCATCATACTACTTGGCTATGTCTCTTAGCACTTGATATTTTCTATGACTATATATACAGTCTTTCCAAAACCTTGACCTCTCAGAATTCCTTGCCTCATCCCAGTCCAGCCATCTATTCTCATGATCATAGCATAGTTCAAACTCCCCAATTCATGTCCGTGAAGAGTTTAGTTCCTCAAATAGTGGAGTAGGATTGTTGAAGCCCCCAGTCAATCCCTCTTGTCCTCATGCAGTTACCTGCATGATAAACATGTATGCATTATCTATTATCATTTTCTATAGTACCAAAGCAGAAAAAAATGTTTGAAGGCACTTCCTTAGATGTTATTACCAATAACAGCATCCTATTCACAATTTAACTTCAACAGTGACTTTTTTTTCCATATCCCACTGTTTCAACATCCTTTTCCTGGTTATTTGAATCCAGAAATTTTTGATCCCATTAGAAGGACAACCTGCCTTGGAACCTCCCAAAGTGAGAATCCATGGAATAAATGAATGAATGAATTTATTTTCTATCACCTTCCCACCTCCTCCCTTAACTTTTCTTTTTTCCAAATTCGTAAGATTAGGATGAGGCTATTTCTTCATATGAGGAAAATATGACTTTCCTGATACAGAGAAATCAAAGAAATTAATTTCCAAATCATAGTCTATAAGACATTGCCTAAGAAAGAGAAGCCCTGTAGCAACCACTCCCTCATGGGTACTTTGTTTTGAGGGGTATGTATTATTTTCAGATTGTGTTCATCACAGCTATCTACAAAAGCAAGTATTTATGCAAGAGTCTTCAAGGATAAGGAGAAGCAACTGCTGCAAAGGGTTGTCCATATTTTAAGAATTAAATGTGACAGTATACAAAAAAAATCTACTAAATGTGGGTAAGGAAAAATTTAATAGCCTACAAAAATGTTACAATCTGCTCAGATGTCCTAATGTTACTTATCTATACTCTCTTCAAAGCCATATAACTTTACCAGGCACGTGGCCCAGATCTGTAATCCCAGCAACTCCGGAGGCTGAGGCAGGAGGATTGCAAGTTCAAGGCAAGTCTCAGCAATTTAGTGAGAGTGAGATCCTAAGCAACTTAGCAAGATCTTTTCTAAAAAAAAAAAAAAAAAAAACCTCTATATCTTCTCTACTAAAGATTTATGAAAGGTTTATATGTTTTCAAAATCTCCTGCTCATGAAACCGCAAATTCACAATGACTGGAATTTCCCTGCCAGGATCAGTCCTCTCTACCTTTCACTCATGGCTGACTTGAAGGTTGTCACCCATCTGGTCAACTAAAATCCTGTGTCTTTAGTTACTCTCGACTTAACCCCACCTATTCAAAAATTACAGAGACATCGCTATTCTTTTTCTCATTGCTTCATTCTCACAACTGTGTTACTTTTAGTTCTCTAGAGTCTAGACAATTAATCTATGCCTTATGGATGGCATATGTTCCAAAAACTTTTGACAGCATTAGTGTATATCATTGTTCAGTCTACTGGGATTTTTTTAAAAAAGAATTTAATGTGAACTCACATCTCAGAGTTATATCTATATATAGCTAAAACTGCATATGGTTTTATGGCTGTTACTCTTAATAACTAGCACTCTGTTCATACTTTACAACACTTGCTATTGTATATTATGGTCAATCATTTAGGTATCTGTTCCTCCAACTAAGCAATGAATTCTTGAAGGACAGTGGCAATTCTTATTTATATTTATATTACCAGAATCTGGACTAGGGGCAATATCTACATTGAGTTTAAAAACTATTTGTGGAGTGAAAATAAAATGTCATGAAGTGATTTAACTTTGTGTGCATGTTTGTGGGGGTAAAATGGCTATTAAGTTCTACCTTCAAAAAAGAAAATAGGCCAGAATTATGTTTTAGACATTTTTAAAATTATGTTTAAGGAGTTTTTTGATCAACAACCAAAAATGTTAGTTCATCTGGGAAAATCTTATCCAAATACCCCCAAATTCATAACAAGCTCATTATTATGAGTTGTTGCTTATTTATAGTCACTATCTAAGAGAATTGAGAACTGAAAAAAATGTACTCCATATATTGACTTACAGAAAAGAGATTTATTAAAGACACAAGCTTTACCTGTGAAATTATTATTTATTATTATTATTATTTTTATTATTGAAGTAAGATCAATTCTTTCCAGCTTTGCTGGTCCAGGCATGTAAACTCAAGTAGAACCAAATATCACCAAATACTGAGACAGTCAGACACTGAAGTGGAAAAATTTATTATGAAGATGCCCCAAATTCATATTATGGTTAAAGAACTTTTAACATTCCTTTTTTGGGGCCAGAATGTGCGTATTCTGACATGAAGTCTACATGGAAAAGCCAGTTTTTAAAGTATTTAAAACCAATGAAGAGATTAGTTGTATGAAATGTGGGAGAAGAATTCAGTAAAATATTTTGATATTTTAAACTATCTCCTCTCAAAACATGTTCTTCATACAGTCCTTATTATTTCTAAAATGCAATTTAAATTTGTTTCAAAGCATAAAATGGATGGAGCTTAATTTCATTAAAAATGACTTATTCAATTAACATACACTAAATTAATGAAATCCTTATGAATATTACTGCTTTATGAGACCAGATATATTTTATAAATGTAATCTATGATTTAACATTTTATTATTAAATAGGATAGACTGTTTATGGAAAACATCTATGGAGATGGCCCAGATTGTAAGGCATTCTCTTATAAAACCCAGCTAGATATCCTAGTGTACTGTATTCTAAGTCCAAACTCAAAAATAGAAATGACCAATAACAATATATATAAAAATGTATGCACCCTGTATGAAACTGTTCATATCTTAGGAAAAGGTAAATTTGGGCGAGGCAGACCTTATCATATCAAAGCAGACTTTTTTAGGCAGAGGTCAAAAAGATTTGGAATGCACATTCCAAAGGGAAAAATTCCATCCTTCTCCAGACTGAAGAGGACTGTGAGTAGGTCACATGCTAGCTTTCCGTATTGCTGAAGAAGCATTTGTATCAATGTGGATTTGGGGCCAACATGTAAGACTTTCATCTTGAATATTCTTTTTATAGTCTGTATTAGTCAGAGTTCTCCAGAAAAACAGAACTAATAGAATATATAGAGAAACTAAGGAGAGAAGATTTATTATGGAAACGTGCTCACACAATTAAGGAGGCTGAGAGGTCCCACAGTCTACCATTCACAAGTTCGAGAACCAAGAGAACTGGTGGCGTAATTCAGTACTAGTCTGAAGTCTTGAAAATGAGGGGAGCTGCCTCTATCTGACTGGGTCTTCAATGGATTGGATGATGTCCATCCACAGTGATGAACATAAGTTTCTCTACACAGTCAAATGCTAAATTTTTCTGTGAACACCCTCATGGACGCACCTGAAAATAGTGTTTTGCCACCTCTTTTGGTAGCTCTCAAGCTAGGGGAGCTAGCACCTAAAATTAACAATCACCATCTACTGAGCCAGACTTCAGCTAGGATGATGCCACTTCCAGACCTGGTTTTTCTCCCCCATATATCATGCTAGAATGAATCATTGAAGCAGTGGAAATTCAACAACAAAGTTTTTCTTCTGGCGTTTCAGCTATTCATGATTATAGCTGGTTCCATGGCTTTAGAACAGGTATTCTTGCTTCTCTATTTCATGAAAGGCAAATAAATTCAATACGTTCATTTTGTTAGAGACTTTCTCTCTCCCAGAACATTTTTTTCTCTCCTTGTAACTTCCTTGGAAATTAGAAAATTCAGAAAAAAAGTAGCATTTATGAGTAGACTAATGTTTTTATTATGCTTCATCTGCCAGCCTTACACAGATTAATTTCTATGGGAAATTCACTTCAGAAATACAACTGGAAATGGAGTTAGGAAAACAAGTGCTTTTTCCCCCTTCTCTTACAGTTTTTAAAGTTGCCCTTTATATACTTTCACAATGGAAAATACAGGAGAGCACTAAATTCTATATTTAATGAATAAATGACCCTGATTTAGAACAATGATGGCTTTCATATTCAGATTTTTAGTGCCAACTAATGGTATTATATTTTGCACTTATGTAGTACATTGTATTATTCCAACATATTATCATCTTATTTGATACTCTTAATAACATACTGGAGAGACTAAGTCAAATATTTTTATTTCAATTTAGAAGTCAGAAATTTAAACGAATTCTTAGGTGATTTTTGTTTACTTGTTTATTTTGTTCTGACCTTCCAATATGATACTAAATATCTTCATCAGGTAAAGAAGACACAGTTCAAAGGAGGAAGAAATGAGGTAAGAATTGGAATTTTAGGAATGGAGGTACAATTGGTTGGAAAGTGAAATGGAATGAAGTGCTGGTGAGAGGGTTAGAGATAAAATAAGAATGGAAAGGTGGAATGGAAATGGGAATGGGGTTTGGGATTGGTCTGAACACTGAGATAAGGAATGAGATGAGAAACTGGTTTTAATGAACTTACATTGAACATCCAACATGCACACACTCTATCACCACCTTCTCCACTTGACATTTCCACCAAACTGGATGGAAAGTTTGGGTTTTAACTCAGTTCAGCAGCAGATATGAGTGCCTCCTCTGTGTGCTCAGTGTTGGGGATACAGAGACGAAGTATTGCCAGCAGTACCTCAATCCAAAAATGAGTTGACAAGTATTTTAAGGTAAACTGTGATGTCAGAAAGCACTGGTTCTTGGGAAGCTCAGAAGAGTAATAGAATTTGCCTGTAAAGAGACCAGAGGACCAGCCAAAGCAAGGGTCTTCAGGGGCTGCAGGCCACCTGTTCCTAGGCAGGCATCAAGTTCAGGGGGGCAGGGATCATACTCTTTGGGCAAGTCTTAGAAGGAAGAACGATGAAGAGTAAGGGATAAAGGAACCTCAGAATCCAGTTATGCCCCAGGCTGGCAGTAGATATCTAGTGAGTAGGAAGAGACTCTTCCGATCCTTTGCATCAATTCCCTATCCTGAAGCTGTTCTCCATCCCTAGACCTCCCCTTCACAGGGCCAAGTGGGGTTCCCGGAGCTCTCTGTAATTGTGTACATTTGAAGTGGAAGGTCTGGAAGGATAATGGTGGAGAACCTGTGACACAGCTCATGCTGGAACAGAGGGCAGTTGGCCAGAAGTACTGGATTAAGATGGATAAAGTGGATGGCAAAGTCACCAGCTTCTTCAACAAGAAAGTAGAAGAGGGAAAACCCTACCAGTTCTGTATCCTTTTTGCCAGAGCCATGATCTATATCGTTTGAAATGCTTATTTTTCTCCATTGCCAGGATTCATTATTATTTGTAAAATAGTCAATAAATATTAATTTATCATCTCCAAAGAAAATAATAGACAGTTCAATAGAAATGGACACATAGTATTTTTAAAAAATAATTTATTTTTTATTTGTAGTTGGACACAATACTCTTATTTTGTTTGTTTGTTTGTTTTAAATGTGGTACTGATATCAAAGCCAGTGTCTTACACATGCTAGGTGAGCACTCTACCACTGAGCCACAAACCTAGCCCTGACACATAGTATATTGAAAATATACATATCTGTGTATTTATTTCTGCTTATTCCAAGAGACTCTTAACTAAAGTCTTGGAAACGTATCTTTCCAACATGACATACAATCAATGATCAATCTATATAGATGGCAAGTATACATTTTTCATATTACATAAAATTATATATTGCTTTATGAAAATATCATTATACATAATTATAGGCATATTTTTAAATACATAACACAGTTGAAGGAATAAATTTAGAGAAATTTATCATGTTAAGTTCTTATAGTAGTACTAAATAGTAAAATTAAAATGAAAGCAAGGAACGAAGGCTGGGGGAAGCGATGGGTAATAGTCTTGGAGGATATTCACCTTTGCGGTTTTTGCCAACATCTCAGAGAGAGTTCCACAAAGCCTGGAAAGTGTGTAACTGAAGAGTTATATCAGTTAAATGTGTTCAGCAGTGAGTAATAGAAAACCCAACTGTTTAAAGAATTCATTTTTATCACATAGAAAAATCGGAAGACCATCCAGGACTGGTGTAGTTGTGAAATAACAAGGGTAGGAACTAGGCTCCTTCTGTTTGTCAGCCCTGCCTTCTTCAGTATGTGACTATTGTTCTGAGGGCCCAGAGTGGCTGTGTGTGAATGTGTGTGTGTGTGTGTGTGTGTGTGTGTTGCTGGGGATTGAACCCAAGGCCTCACAAATGCTAGGCAGGTGCTGCACCACTGAGCTACATCCCCAGATTCCAGATTCCAAGTGGCCTTTGGATCTATTAGCATTATTTACATGTTTCAGGCAGGAAGAAGAAGAAAAGGCAAAAGGCCTCTCCCTCTTGGAACATTCCCACGTAGCTTTTTAGTTCAGATTTTTGTCATGTGGTCATTTCTAGCCACAAGGGAAATTGCTAATGAGTATCATTCTTTGAGGCCTTTGTAGTACAAAAAGTCACGGTGGAGGATGCTGTTGAATGAATCAATCCATCATATCTGCCCTATAATGTCAGACTTCAAGGTCTTTCTAGAAGAGAAAAGCTTTGAAACAAATCCTGAAAAGTAAGTCTAGAATATAGTGAAGGAAAGGTAGATCAAGACAGAGAAAAGCACACAATGAAAAATTTTCAGGGTGAATTTTACATTTCTCTTTGACAATGTTAAATGCTATAAATTAAAATAGATCCAGATTACTAGGGACTAGGAAAGATGCCAGGGGAGTGGGAGAGGAGGGTGTTTTAGTCAGCTTTTTTTTTTTGCTGCTGTGACTAAAAAGATCTGAACAGAACAATTATAAAGGAGGAAAGGGTTATCTGGGGGCTCACAGTTTTGTCCAATGGTCTCAGTCCATAAAAAATTGTCTCTATTCCTTGGGGGCTCAAGGTGAGGCAGGATCATGATGAAAGACTCTGGCAGAAAGAAGCAGCTCACATGATGGTCAGAAACATAAAAAGAGACTCCACTCTCCAGATACAAAATATACACCCCCAAAGACACACCCCCAACTTCTACCTTCTCCAGCCATACCCTACCTGCCTTCAGTTACCACTCATTTAATCCCATCAGGGGGGATCATTCACTGATTGGGTTAAGGCTCTCACAACCCAATTATTTCTCCTCTAAACCTTATTGCATTGTCTCACACATGAGCTCTGGGGGGGACACATAATACCTGAACCATAACAGAGGAGCAAAGGTAGAAGGGTAGATGGACATGATCGATGTACGATCTATGTGTGTATGGAAATATCACAGTGAATCCCACTGATTTGTACAATTAATATGTATTAATAATTATAATTATTAAAATGGACCCACGTAATATCCAAAGTTAGGAAAGCTAACAAGCTCATCTATCTGCACATTAGGTGCTTGATAAATATTTATTGAGTAACTGAAAGGGTGAATTGCTCTTGCTTCTGCAAAATTGAATGGCGTATTTGAGTTAAGGCTTTCATTATGGAAAGAGTTGTTCATGTTTGAGAGTGAATTTCTTGAGATCAGTTCACTTAGAGTGAAAGGTAAAAGCTTACTAGTATGCTCTCAATACTCATGATTAGAATTAAATCTGAAACCTATTCTTACCCAAGCCATTAGTTTCAGCATTTGCAGGCTAAAGAGAAATCACATTATTCATCTGTTTTACTTCTTGATGAAACATTTCTAGAAAATACCTGACTACAAAACCTTCATTACTGGCATCACTGTCAACTTTACTTTTAATCTCTAAAATAAATGAAACTATAACTTCATAATGTATCAAGTAAAAAAAAAAGTAGAATTGAACTTTCACAAAAAGTTGGACAAAATAGTTGTTTTTGTAGGGCAGACCTCACCAACGGATCTCACCTGAGCTGTGGAAAATGAAGGTAGACAACATAATATACAAGAAAGAAATGAACTCTTTTTCATGGAAAAAAGAAAATTACAGGTTCTGACTCTAGTAATAATCTGAACCAGATGGAAGGTTTTTTACAAAAAAGAAAATAAGAAACTGTAAGTATATGATATGATTTAGTTCTCAAAATCAAAAGGACAACAGTGACCATATAATGTTTTTCATTTCAGGAAACTATTATCCTAGAAGATAGATTTTGAATACTGCAGAGGAATATATAATGATTCGATCCAATGAAATAATCTGTTGGGTTGTGGCTACAAATTTTCATTGGCACATAGGAATCAGACATGAAACTGCGCGGCCTCTGCCTTCACATGATTCAGTCTTGTGAAGAAGGCCAACATGAAGAAGAAGCACACAATACAATTCAGGATGCTACAAGTGCTTTCATGAAGCAACCAAAAAGATTATCAGCGGAAAAAACTCTGTTAGGGGAGCTGAGAGAACATCATAGAAAAGTTGAGGCCCCGCCCACCTGAATCCCTGATGTCCACACCATGTTCATCCCCTTCCATACCGACTTGGGCTTTGTCTGTATCACCAAGAGAACATTGAGGAAATGACATGAGGTGGGGTCCAAGTGTGACACTAATATCACACAAGATATTTGCACTTCTGCCTTGCTCTCTCTTGAATTGCTTGCTCTAAGGAAAGCCAGCCTCCAGGAGTAGTCTACAAGCTCAGAAAATGAGGCCTCCTGCTGAGGGCCAAAGCCAACTTGCCAGCCGTGCCAGTGAGCAATTCTCAAAGCAGAGCCTCCAGCTCCTGGATCCTAAAGCAACTTCATCTTAACTGTAATTTCATGAGAGATGCTGAGTCAGAACACTCAGCTAGGCCAACCCTGAGTACACAAACCATTTCATGAGATAAATGTTCACTGTTGTTTTATGTCACTAATTTGGGGGTTAATTTGTTACGCAGCACTAGACAACTCATATGGGCCTCAATTGATCAACTAAAATGAGTTAGAGAAACTGAAGAATTCATTCTAAGAGAATAAATAGAGTACACAGAGGCACAGAGATGTGACACAGCATAATATATTTAGGAGATGATAAGAGACTCAAAATGCAGTACTATGGAGTACATGGAAAGAGGTATTGTTGAGGATTATGAATACCAAGGTGAGAGTTTAGAATTTCATCATTGTAGGCAACTTGGAGGTAACTGAGCCTTCTAAGTAATAGCACTAATAACCATCATCACTACTGTGATGATGAATTGTCACCTACGCAAGACTTACTATGTTCCATGTACTATTTAGTCCTCACTATCACTCCATAATATAGGTGCTTCCATTATCCCCATAATGCAGAATAAGAAAAAAATGTTAGGAAAAGAGGTATGGAAGTTCAGGATTATTTGAAAGGAAGTTAAAAAATTGATCCAGAGAAGAATGGAATTGGAAACAGACCAGAGAATCTAATGAGTAATAAGGTCCGTGGCACCAGTCCATTGGCGGGCATGGTGAGATTGAGGTAGAAGCTTAAATGTAGAAGACAGTGATTTCAGAAAAGCCAGAGGTAAGAGGGATGTTATTATTGCTAAAAAGAAAATAAATTATAGTGTAGGTTCAGGGAGAGGTAAATAAGTCCAAGATTGATCCAAGGCACAATGAAAATAAAAAGGAAAAAAAAAAACTTACAAGTAGCAAGAAGAAAAGAAAGTCATTGAAGGGAGAGACGAGTGAAAGTGGAAAGAGTACAAGGTCCATGCTTTGGTATTCTTCATGAAGAAAGATTGAAGACTCCCCCCACCCCACCCAGAGAGTGAAGGGATTCAGTGTGAGACAGAATATTAAGAAGCATAGAAAATGTTTGTGTTCTCTATCATGAGAAGTGAGAAAAGAGCTGGCAAGTACCATAAACCAGTCAATGCCAAGATTTTAGATGTCAAAGAAATTCTTTTTAGAGAATGACTTACTAGTAAGATGATAAATGTAGACAAAACACCAAAATGTGAACTCAAAATGGACATTGAGCTGAGTCATTGGCTTGATAACTCTGTGTTCATGGAGACTGGTTCCAGGACCCCACCCCCACCTCATACACCTACCAATATCTACCAGGGCTCATGTCCGATAGGTAAAATTGTGTCATTTTTGCATATAACCAACAAATATCATCCCATATGCTTTAGCTCATCTCTATATTACTTATAATACGTAGTACAAGCAAATGCTATGTAAATAGTTGTTATACTACATTGTTTGTGGAATGATGACAAGAAAAGAATTCTGTATATGTTCCATATACACACAATATTTTTGATCCATGTTTGCTTGAATTCTCAGATACACAAACCACAGATTCAAAGGGCCAACTATAATTGACAGAGGCCTTTTAAGAGGAAAGAGAACTTGGATTTTTTTTTGGGGGGGGGCGGGGGTTCAGCATTTGTTCCAAATGATTTACTTTATTCAAAAAGTGTTATGTGCTTAAGACTGTGCATTAGGGTAGATCTCACACATATACATCAGTCATGCATTCAGTTTGGTAAGGTAAACTCAATTGATTGAAAATTAAAATCAAATATTAAATATAGTACACCTTCAAATAAGAATGTAAAACCTTTAGGTATGTACAATTAAGATCCAATCTGGAGGTTTATCACTTAACCAAGTGCTGAATCCTACTGGTAATATTTTTGAAGCTTTGCTATTGTTATAGTCAGTAATGAATATATCTATAAGCAACAGTTACTGTGTCAAAAATTTGGTTTATCATACAAACACACACAAAAGGAAACTCTTCCCTCAAAGGTATTTTTAGGTTAACTATAAAATCGTCACATCACCTTGCCTTTCTCTTCTGCAGAAATTCTCAGGGAAAGCTCCACCTCTAAATAGAGGCTGTGATTGTTACCACCTTTCTGCTAAGAATTTTCAGTATTCTTGTTTGTATTTTGCAAGATGTCTTAAACTTCCAGAGGGAACAAGTGCTGTGAAATTACTATTATTATCCAACTCCTGTTTTCCTCTGTACTAATTTCCCTGTAGATCCTATTCATAGTTTCTGTAAAAGCCAAACACAGAATGTTACCTTGGAGCGTTAATGAGCCATTAAAAATCACCCAGATTGCTTCTGAAATAAAAATAAAGTACCGCAAAAATAAAAGGCTATCTAGAAAGAAAATCAGAATGAATACTCTTATTAATTATTCAAAAAAATTCTTCAACTATCTCCCAAGGTGCTCTTAAAAATCAACTAATGTCCTAATTTATCTCCTCAAGAGAAAGGATTCACAAAAATGCACTTCATCTTAGTGGTACCATCTTGTAAATATGGAAAAGCCAGCACCGGCCCCACAGGTAGCCCAGATGTCAACACCAAAGTTTACTCTCAGTTGAAATTCATTTCCTTAACTACCCAACACACAGTTGGCAAACCTTGTTTTAGTGCTCCTAATTTTGCATTGTGACTGTGTTCTCTGTCTTACCTTTCCTACTAACAACATCTAATTCATTCTGAATCACAGTACCTAGCAGAGCTCATAGGAAAAAAAAAAGAGAAATAAATGCTTTTGCAAGATTATTCATTTGATCAACTCTACCCCGAGATCAGTACAGTTACATGATATTTATTAGGTCAGGTCTAAAATCCACTTAAAGCCAGTTTCTAAAATATGAAAGTACGGCAAAGTCAGAATTAAAATGAAAAGTGATGTCACATAGAAAACAGGCCGAAAGCACAGCCTCTTGAGTGTTCTAAAGGAAGCCTTGAGCCTACTGTTGGGTCTAAAGCTCCCTCTTGCCATCAACTCTGTTAGCATGTTCCATATATATCAAATATGTTAACTTGGTGATGTTTCTTGTGCCTTATTTATCTTTGTATCCCTCCCACCCTGTGCCCAGATAGTACTTGACAAAAGGTAAGTATCCAAGATATATTGAACTGGGGTGATCTCAATAAACGGTGAGTCCTGAGACATAACATTCTAAAGCTTTTATCACTAAAATAATTGGGATTTCTATGTTTTGATTTATCTTGAAAAAAAAATAACTTTCCTTCCCTGCTTGTCCTCTATGAAGCATAACAAACTCATTCAAGTTTTTTGTTCAATTTTCACCTCCCCCAAGAGGTCTTCCCTGAACATTCTTTTTAAAGTAGCTCCCCTTTGATACCTCTCCACCTCTACCCTCTCCATTGAACTTACCATTTTATGATTTACTCATTTCCTTATGGTCCTTCTTTTTATACAAGAATGCAAGTTTCCAGTGAACAAGACCATCATATACCTGCTTTGCCAATTTATCTAGCACCTCCACCAATGATGCCCAAACCAGGGTGTGTATCAGCAACTCTGAGAAACTTTTAGACAGACCAATACCAGACCTAAACCAGAACAATCAAATCAGAATCTCTAGAAAACAAAATCCAAGCATCACTGGTCCATCTTGTTTAAGATTAACATATAATTGCAATTTGCAACCAAATTTGAAAATCACTGACCTACAACCTACTCATGTTAAATGAATAACTGAATAAATGAAAGAACCATTAATTAAAACTCACCACTCACTGCGCAATATCTGATTACTACACAGGAAATGTCCCTTGGCTTAGTTCGAAGCCACAGTTTTAACCCCAAATATAGCTATCTTGGAAATGATGAATTTTAATTTAATCATCATCCCTCCACCAACATTGGCAAAGCTATGCTTGGCGAGTCAGTAGCAGACTCCTTATTAAGGACAATGCATTATGGAACTGGAGCTTGCAAAGAGAATCCCTTTGGAAAATCCAAAGATAATCAAACCTGTACATGACAAATGGACGGATGTGATAAGAGAGCTGGTTAACACAAACCAAACCATGTGCAGCTTTTGAAAAATGGGAAATGTCAGTTATCAAGACAAAGCAGATACACAATATCCAAAATCATCATAATAGGAAGTATTTTTAAAATAGTTTTGAAAACATTTATTTTACTCTGGCTTCTCTCAATCAATAAGCTCCACATTGCTGTTCTCACAGGAGGAAATATTCACAATGATTTCATCTTGCCCTTCAGTGAGCATCTTGAACTAGATGGTTTTACTCTCCTGTGTTTTATAAGTTATTCCATCACTCACTAACATTCTCCTTCACCCAGCACTGGAGGAAACATTAAAAATCCTATCAACTCTGACACTATAAAGATAACTATGATTTTTCCCTTTGGGTTATCCATATTTTTCTTTAGTATGTCCCATCAGCAATAGGATAGTAAAAACAATAAGTTGGCTGAAAAAAATCTTAACTTTTTCTTTTTTTTACAAACTATATCTCCTCCCTCTTAGCTACGGGTGCCTAGTGCCAGGTAATGTGGATTTGACAAGGATCAGTTCATCCCATTTCCAAGGTGCTTCCAGTAATGACTAAGCACAGTAGTTATTTAGTAGAATCAACAATGCTTCAGAGTGGAATTTACTTTGGGCTAAATAGAATTGGCTAAACTATATCTTTGTGAAGCGAGTGAGATTTATTTGACTGTAGATAATATTCATGTGCCTTTGCAGGTTGTTTTGTTTTGTTTTGTTTTGTTTTTGTTGGTCAAAACTGTAAACCTTGTAGTAAAGCACTTTTTTTTTTCTCCCTCAGAGCATCACCAGAAACACACATGGTGGAGGGGAAATTTTGTACTCTTTTTAAAAAATATTTTTTAGTTGTAAATGGATCAATTATTTTATTAATTTATTTATATGCAGTTCTGAAGAGTGAACCCAGGGCCTCATGCATGCAAGGCAAGCACTCCACCACTGAGCCACAACTCTAGCCCAATTTTTGTACACTTAACCACACTTTCTCCATTTGGATTACTATCTACTATAGTTTTTTAGTCAGCTCTTTTGCTGCTGTGACCAAAAGACCTGACACCAACAATTTTAGAGGAGGAAAAGGTTATCTGGAGCTCACAGTTGCAGAGGTCTCAGTCTATAAACAGCTAGCTCCATTGGTGTAGGCTCAGGTGAGGCAGGACATCATGGTGGAAGAGTGTGGTGGAGGGAAATTAGCTCCGGACATGACTACCAGGAAGTATAGAGTGCCCTGGAAACAAAATATAAACCCCAAAGGCACGCACCCCCCCCCCCAAGATCCACCTCATCTAGCCACACCCTACAGTTATCACCCAGTTAATTCTTATCTGTGGATTAATACACTGATTGGGTTCAGGCTGTCATAACCCAACCATTTCACCTCTAAACCTTCTTGTATTGTCTCACACATGAGCTTAAGAAGGACATCTAATACCTAAGCCCTAAAACCAGAAACACACACTGTGGAGGGGAAATTCTATACTCCTAACTGCACTTTTTCTCCATTTGGATTATTATCCACCATAGCAGATTTTCCTTCTACCATCAGATAGACCTAGAGTGCTACTATTTGCCCCTGGGTAACTGACCAGGAGTGAGAAGATGGTGATAGCCTTCTACCTCTATGGAATACCCTTCATTTGCCTGTCTCAATACCTGCATCAATTGTGTAGTCACTCTTAATTTTGAGAAATGGTTCAAAGCTGTAAGAATAGAGGGAATTTGATATCATCCATTTTCTTAGTCCAGTTCATGTTTCAATAACAAAATGCCTGACACTGAGTTATATATAAAGGAAAGAGGTTTATTTGTCTCACAGTTCTGCTGGTTGCAAAGAATAAACAGCTTGATGCCAGCAATTGACAAGGCCCCCCAGTGGCATCACAACATGACAGGAGCTCATGTATACACGAGGAATGGGGGTGTCACATGGCAAGAGAGGAAGCTGGTTCCTTTATAACAATCTGCTCTCACAGTAATTAATCCAGTCTCAAGAGAATTAAACTATCCTATAGAGAAAAGCATCATGAATTCATTCATGAGCATGGATCCCCAGATACCACACTCCTCTTAAGGGTCCAACTGTTTCTATATGGTTACATTGAGGAATTAAGTGGCAGCCTAAACTTTGGGAGTGACAAACTACATCCAAACCATAACACACATGTACAATAAAGTGAGTAAATCTTTAAGCATAGACCCTAGCAGGATGTCCTTGAAGGACCTCCATCCCCCCTATTCACTTCCTGCAGTCCTTTCCCTTAAATCTCTTTATATTCGTCACCTTCCCTGAGAAACTTCACTCTACCTTGAGAAATAGTGAAGTGCAGTCTTCTGGGGCCCTTTTCATGTCTTGAAAATCCTACTCCCTAGGACATCTGATCAAAATCCACAGCTGTCCCTTTCCGATGTCAGCTGGTTCTGAAGATGGGAAAGGAGAACTCTAATTTCAGGGTGGTGAATCAAGAGATGAAGTGAACCCCAGGAACTGTGTTGAGATGTGGGAACATTTTATCCAGGCCATGGAGAACTGTTTTCTAAATCTCATGAGAGCAACCCTACTGTGTTAGTTTCTTTGGCTGGCAATACAAATGACCTTAAACTGGATGGCTCAGAACCGCAGAAACTCATTGTCTCACAGTGTTAGAGGTTAAAGTTCAAAATCAAAGTGTCTTCAGGACTGGTTCCCTCTGGAGACTCTTTAGAGGATCTGTTCTGTGCCTCTTTTCCTGACTTCCTGTGGCTACTGGCAATCCTCACTTCCTGGCTCATCCTCATATCCCCCCAATCTCTGCCCCCATCATCACATAGCTATCTGTGTGCGTCTCTGATTTCTGTTCTTCTCTTAAGGGCCACTTGTCTGCTGTGTCACCTTAAAGGTCCATATCTTTAAGGCTGTAAGACAATGATTCCCTCTCTGAGGATTATTAAGGATTAAATGAGATGGTCTATTGTGAGTGCTTTGAGAAATATCACCCATTTGGAACACAAGAGAAAGATGAGAACTTGTGCCAGTAGGGGAAATTTCAAAGGTTTGATTAATGATGAAAGAAAAACTACATTTCCTTTCCATTATCTATACCTTTTTTAAAATAAGTACTTGACTTTTGAAAGTTTACAAAACTATAACCAATTTTTCAAAATAAAAATAATTAATTTTCAAACTGATGATTAATGTGGAATATTCCCATGTTAAAAGACTAGTAACACTTCTAAATAAATCTACTTCACATGTTCGTCTCATTGCTTATTTATAAGAACATCAATACATCTAAAATGCTTAATAACATCAGGGTATTCAGGCACAACACCCTCTCCTAACTTCACAGTCAGGTTCTGCCCTGTCAATAGCCATGAAAATTACACTTTGGCTATATTAGGGATTGACCTCCATAGTGTGACTCCTACTTAAATACATCATCTTGTAGCCTTTAAATACAGATTTTTATAAATCCTCAGGTTTTTCATTTACTCTACCCTTATTGCCACTGTAAAAAAAAAAGTAGAAGAAGAAGAAAAAACAAAAACCCAAGCTACTGGTTTTTGTCCACCAATTTTAGCTGCTGTGGACTTCCTGACAAGCTCATGTTATTCCTTTGTGTCTAAAAATATCTGATAGCCGCTAGAGATACAGCTTAGCGGCAGAGCACTTGCACAGCATGCAGGAAGCCCTGGGTACCATCCCCAGCACCACAAGGAAAACAATTTGCAAATGCTCAATCCTTCTTCTAAGAACTTAGCTATGTTTACAATTGTTTTCTTTCTCTTGTTTGTTTAAAATAACAGGTTTTACTGATAGTCTACTCATGTACACTATATCTGAGAATTCAGGGCAGGGCTGGGGATGTAGCTCAGTGGTAGAGTGCTCACTTTGCATGCACAAGGCCCTTGCATAAATCCCAAGTACTGCCTAAATCAACCAATAAATAAGGAGAGCAACGAGTGAACTGTCCCAGCCACTCCCTTCTATGCCCTTCCACTACTAGACCACCACGCTCAGCATAGGCTCTTTAGAGAGGAGAGAGCTCTGTCCAGAAGTGAAGGCAATTGGTGTGCAGACTCTGGTATTGCAATTGATAGCTGTGCTGCTTCTGTAAACCCTTCCCCAATGATGAGGCTCTTGTCCCGTCATCCATGAAATAAAGGACATTGACTAGATGAGAGGTCACAGATCTCGCATCTAAGGACAGTGGTTTATTGCAAGCCAAATCTACTATTGTTTCAGCCTGCAAGAATGCTAAATAGAAAAGTCATTCTCTTTCTAGTGCACTTTAGGCCATAACCCCACCTTTTAATTTTTTTTTAATTATTAGACTTCATTTTTTATCAGATTTAGACTTTTGAGCAGAAAAAATATTGATCACATAGCAGAGTTCAAATATGCCTTGGCAACAAACATTCTCTAACATGTAATGGCCTAATGTTGCCATGTTATTATTAAGTAAAATGCATAGTTTATTTGGATTCCCCTAATTATACCTACTTTTTTCCTATTCCAGAACCCCGTCCATGTTACCGCCTTAAATTTAGTCATCAGATCTCCAGAGGCTCCTCTGAGATGCAACCACTTCTCAACTTTTCTTATTTTTGACGATCTTTAAAACTTTGAGGAGTGCTGATCAGGTATTTTGTAAGATATTCTTCTATCGGTATTTGCCTGATATTTTTTCTATAAATAGACTGGAGTTAGGAGGCATGGGGAGGCAGATCACAGGTGTAAAACTCCATTCTCATCTCATCGTACCAAGGGTACCAAGGGTACATACTATCAACATGACCACTGACAGCTGATGTTGACTCCATCACCCAGCTCAAGTGGTTTGTCAGACTTTTTCACTGTGAACTTGCTGTTTTGTTTTTCCACAGCATATGCATTAAAAAAAGTCACTGTGGTTATCCCACCCTCAAGGACTGGGGATTAGGCTCCCACACCTCAAGGATATAGTTTCTACATAAACTGTCTGCAATTTTTCAGTATGAATTATTGTTTCCTATCACTTATTAATTTATTCAGTGACATATCAGCATGGAGCAATGGGTATTTATTTTATACTTTGGGTTATATTCCAACACTATTTTTATTGCTCAAATTGTCCTAGCTTTTACTTTTTAAAACTCTTTGAGATAGCTTCTGTTATCTTTTGATGGACTCCACCAATGTGAGCTTGTTTTGTTTTGTTGTTATCGTTGTTGTTTTGGACCTTTTGTTGTTGTTGTTGTTATTTTAGCATTTTTTTTTTTTACTTTGTGGTACAATAAGGTGTGTATTTTGTATTTCTTGCCCTAGGGCTACAATAAGTCACTTTTCCAAGCAACCTTCCTCCTTTCATTGAAGAGTGATTTTAGAAACTAAGATAAGTATAGTACTGTGCTTATTGCAACTAAATTGTTTAGGGTGTTGTGTTTTTACGGGGTTTTTTGTTTGTTTGTTTTGTTTTTGTTTGGTTTTGGGATTTTGGGGTTTTTTTCTTTTTTTTTCTCTCTCTCTCTCTTAGCCAAGAGACCCTCCTTTTAATCTTACACCTGCCCCAAATCACACAGTCTACACAGTCTGCCATTAACAGTATTGAGTTCTCTTGGCTCAAGAGCTGGATTATGTCTAAGATTCCTTCCCACTCTGAAAGCCTTATTAGGATTCCATCAGTCAATCAAAATATGCCTAATTATGGACTCAAATTGAAATGTAAGGAATTATGAAGGAGAAAATTTCAAGCCAAAATTTTTATGGGCTACATCCATTCAGCCACACGCCCCCATGGATTCATATTCTTTCAATAGCTCTAATACATACATATCTAACATATATACATATGATATATTATATATAATATATTTATTTTATCTACATATCATCCTAGTCCAGATCTGCCTCACAGCAACAGAACCCCCTAATGCAAAATTTACCATTCTTTATCTTATTAACCTTTGGGGTAATATCATATTTTTACAATAAGTGATTTGTGCATCATAGGACCTTCGTTCTTCCTGGGGCCACATCACCGAGTACGTTCTATGGGAAAAGATTCTTATTTCACCCATTGAACATGAGGCTTGGTTATGTGGTTTGCCCTAATTGCATCTTTACCATCTACCCACTAGATACCACCAGCACCTTTCCCCCTGGTTCTAATAACCAGAAATGTCTCCAGACATTGCCAAGTGTCTTCTAAGTACCAAAATCGCCCTGGATTGAGAATCACAGTCCCAATGTGTGGAGTTAAATTTTCAGAACCTGTTTCCAAATCCTTCTAACACTACATTCCACTTGCTTGTCTAGATGCATATGTTCCAAGAATGGAGACTGTACCACAATCAGTATTATACCTCCTGCCCACCTCTAACCATAGGGTTCCACTTTTCCTCTGTTATCTTGTCCAATGCCTGAAAGGGTTCTGGCTATGAGCAGTCCACTGCCTCTATCCTTCTGGTATTTTTTAAATAGAGCTTGTGCTGTTATCTCTTCATGTGGATACTCTATCTGCACCACCAACTGCAAACTTTTCAAAGTTTCAGTGACTACTCTTGTGAGCTCCTCTTTGTCTTGACATGCCTGGAAATGGCTACACTATGTAATTGTTGGTTCATGATTCTTTTTCAATTCTCTACATTAAGGAATCTTACTCAGTACATCAAAAGAGTTTTTGAAAAAAAATCAATAGTAATTGAGAACAAGAGTAAAGCAAGTTTAAGTTCTCTTTTTCTGTCAAGTTAACAATATTACTTTAATGGAGTAATAAGCTTTTACTGTTCTGTGTCCTTATTCAAAGGTTTTTAAGGGACATTTGGGGAATAATTTCACCAAAAATTGATTTCTGAGCTTTTCTGCAAACTTTTACCCTTTGATTATGGTTAAAAATTGTATGTAACTATGGGACTTGGGGAGTAAAAACTTCAAGATGGAAAAACTCACTGCTTTATATCATCTCTTTGTACTCTGGCTACTGCATTTCACAGTGATAGCGTCAGTATACATAGTAGGCATCTCTTTAGGACTTCCTTGCACCTGTACCCACATCTGTGAGTATCATCTCCTGCCCTATTTAAGGAAAATACTCTCCAACTCAAGACATGACTGCAGACCAGCTGGGCCCCATTGCTGTGCTTTAAGCCACATGACTTGAGGTCACATGGCAAGGTCCACCAGCCATGTCACTATAAAGCCAAAGTTCCTTCAGTCCATCAAAGATGCTCAAAACCAATCTGGAGAGAAGGCCTTTTCCTTTTTGTTGCCAACTGAGGACGTATAAACCCAAAATGTTTCTGACATTCTTATGGTTGGGAAGAACACAGCCAAAACAGAGAAGCAGATAATTTTATAATTGTGCACAAGTCTAGTCCTGTCCCCCATCTTCTTATATGTGATGGATCATATTATTGTTCACAATTATCTGTTATCCCTGTTGTAAAAGGACCTTTGTCCTTCCTGGGGCTGCATCACTGGGTACATTCCTATGGGAGGAGATTCTTTCTTTACCAATTGACATCAGGCTTGTTTATGTGGTTTGCCTTAACTGACAGAATATGGGAAGAAGACATGAATATATTCACAGAAAATTTAAGAGCCACCTCTTGATTCTGATTATATTTCTTCCACTTCCACAAGACTGAGATGGGGGCTGCTTATTCTAGAAAGAGAAGCTATGAAGAGGAGAGAAAATCAATCCCTTACTCTCTTTGCCCCCCCTCATCACTCTCTCCACTTGCCACTCTCTCTTTCCTCCCCCCAACCCATCTATCTCCCTCACTTCCACTCAGTTTCTATACCCCATACCTGGAAGCATCCTAATTATCCTGTGATTAGTATATGTTCTTTATTCCATGGCTAATACTTAAAATTTAGCAAAACATTTACAAAGTAAATTACTCAAAGTCAACACATGTGAACAAGTATACACTGAGCTCATCTATTCCAGAAATAGTTTTTTCAACATCTAATAAGAATTATATTTAGCATTAAACATATGTTCAGAAGTGCTAAACAACTTTTTAGTTAACGCAAATTTTCTCTCTCAGCACTCATACTTACATTTATATGTAAGGTTTTGTTTTAAACCTCTTATCAAATACAGTAGTTATAATTTCAATTTCCTTTAATAAAAGTTCTAATTTTTTAATGCAATGTAACATTTTACAGCTTAATAAAATTTAATTGGTTCTTAAGAGTTGTTAAATTTACTTTGAACATACAATATTATTTTTTTCATTTTATGTGCAAATTGAAAAATGTTAACCTGCTTCATATATGTTCAGGTATATAGTGAGACAATGGAAAGTCTCTATTTCCATGAGCTAATGTATTGCAGATTATAAGCACATGGCCAAAGCTGACTCTCCTGTCCTTCCAATAAACACAAGACCATTGTTGCCTACAGCTTTGCAGTTAGTCTCAGCTAAGTGACTAGTTCTAGTTCAGTGGTTTTCAAACTAGAGCAGCATTAAACACGTGTGTGCGTTTGCACGCATGCAAACACACAATGCACAGAGACATCTTGGTTATCATAGCTGGAAGAGATGCCACTAACATCTAATGCACAGAAGCCAAGGATGTTGTCATGCATCCTATGAGGCACAGGAAAGCCCTCCAACCCCAAGGGATTGGTCAGCCCTCAAAGTCAACAGTGCTAACACTGAGAGACCCTGTTATATGTAATTAAATGTAAGTGAAGTAATATAGATCATTTCCTGGTTGAAGTGTTCTGAAAACAGTCTTCTCTAATGGAGGCAATTGTTCAAACCTTATGTGTTACAACATGAAGCAAGTGGCCTGGGTTTCTGAGTCATCACAGAGAGAGGGGTTATCCTGGAGAATTCCCAGAGCCTCTGCAGATTGTATAATCATGACATAAATCTATTTTCATCTTTAACTTTTGGTTATGTTTTAAATAGGATTTCAGGGCTAATTTGTCACTGCAGCAGAATATATCCTTGCCAATACACAGTTAATTTTATAAATTTTCACTTATGCACATATAAATGTAGTACATTTTTTAAAATGTCAACTCATATCATATGCACAGCACCAAGTAGCTTTCAAACATAAGTTATTTTTCAGGCAAATATCTCTTAATATTCCAGTCATTAATATATGCTGAATTTAGAGATGATATTATTCAAGCAAAAACAGGATATGAAGAATGTATTTTTAAAACCAGTTGGCAATACACTCAATAATATTCAGAATGTAGAACATAATTTTATGTGTGCGGGAATAGGCGATCACCCAGGTCTGAAAATGAAACTAAGAAGCTATAACTTCCAGGGGGTGTAGAATGCTTTTGTCCAAAAGTCATAAGAATGTGAAATAAAAGGCTTAAAAACGATGTTTTCCTCAGCAGAGCAGATACAATGCTGCGTTTTGCAGCAGCATGTGATGTATGTTCATAACACAATGGATGCTGGCTTGGGAAAGGAATCCAATAAAATCTATGTTGGAACCAAGAATAAAATCTGAAGAAAATTTCTTTACTTAATCACCCTAATCCCTCCCCTGCACACCACAATAGGGCTCACATTCAAACCCAGTCTCACTCTAGGCATTAAAATTAGCCATGAGCAGTGAAGTCACTCTAAGGCCCCAAAACTTTGATTTAAAGGCAAGAGTTTGTTATTTCCACTTTTTTTTCCTTCTCAATTAAAGTCAGAATAATAATTATAAGAGCCTTCAAAACATGCGTCAAAGTCTTAATAGTCATCTTTTTTATAAGACAAAAAGTCATTTGAAAAGAAACCAAGAACAAATAATAAACCCGGGTCAAGCTGGAATGACAATGCATAAGATTGACAAGATCCAAAACAGTGATACCTGCAGGGACTGTGGACTTAACTCAGATATCCCCATTGGAGATATTTAATTGCCAAGGAAGCAATTAAAACCAGAACTCAGATATATTGTTTTTAAAAATCTGAAGTTACTGCTATCTGAACATACTTCACACCTAGAGACTATGTACATGTGAGCAAGGGAAAAAATTCCTTGCCAAATAATTTTGACCTTGTGATGCTGCTCATTTCCCTTACAAGGATCCTGCAGAAGTGAGACCACATGACCTCCTGGAGGTGATCTCCTCTTGCACTTCTGGGTTTCTGATTCTCAAAACTAGCAAGCTCTAAAAACTACAGACTATGATGCAAATATTAGTGAGTCTTAGACAGGCTACCTTGCAGAACACTAGGACCTCATAATCTACTGGAGAGGGGAAAAAGAAAAATCCGTGTTCAAAATTCTTTAGGAACAAAAATGGTATATAATTCATGTTTCTACATCAAATCATGATGAGCTATGAGCCTGTGTTTTCCAAGATTATAGAAAGTATAATATCAGTTATATATTTGTGGCTCCCTTTCAAATCCTACAGTGCCGAGACAGAGAACTCAAATGGTTCAGAAAAATGGCAGTTAGTCATTAATCCTGGTCAGAAATAAAGAGCTCCTATCTTCTGGCCCAAAGTAAGGACAGCCAGTCATCACACACACACCCCAACCTTTATCATTTCCAGGAAGAAGTGTATTGGAAATTATTTTTATTTATACCTTCAAAAATGTTATAACTAATTAAACTTTCTTTTTTTAAAATAAAAAAAGAAAAATCCATGTTCGAGAGCACCAGATAATCAACTCTATGGTAGAAGTTACCAACAAGTTCATATATCTTGATCAAGATCACATAGAAAAGTCGGCCTGGTTCACACAGGTCTAACTACTCAAAAAGATTCAGTTTAGATGATGGGGTATGTCACCAGGAAGAGACATAATGGGACTAGTTCCTAATGATGCTCAGAGACATTGACAATTGGGTACCCAGTTGTGCAGGAAGGATGATCTGCACCATGAGGAAAGCACCAGGGCCTTGGATGCACAGATTAGAATTTAGTATTGAGTTCCAGGCACTACAGGAACCAGAGTGCTGAACACACAGTGGCATAAGCCAACCCCGACCTAGATTACCTGAACAGAAGGATGCACCAGTTTACCAAGTGCAAGGATTATAGGATAGTGTCTTATAATTCTATCACATTCTACCTCCTTGTGAAACAAAAACTCCCAATTCCTTCTCTACTCCGGTGTTAAAACCAGTATTAAGGGAACAAGAGGAATGACTAAATTTAGCTCCTGAAAAAAATTTTATTTTACATTTCAAAAATGCTCTGCACTTTCCTTGAAAACACTAAGGTACCCTCTTTAAATCCATATACTATTCAACATGAACACACTTTAGGACGGGGGATAATGGAGGTGGTATTATAATTTAACATTGCCAGTAAATAAGAAATTAGAAATTCAGGAACTAAAATTAAAAGAAAATATTCAGTTGTTTAGAATTGCTACATAGTTAGAAACTAAATACTGAAATCAGTTTGAAGATAATTTATTATTCTATGAAACATGTTATATTACATGACCTTTATTTTTTACTGTTTTTAAATCGTATCCACTACTTCCTCCATGAGACTGTGAAAGTGGAAAATGCATGTTATTCATCTTTATTAACTCTTCCAGGTACCTGACTCACAGTAGGTATTCTTTTGATTAATGTTCTCAAAGGGATACTGGAAAACCAGGGTTATGATATTGCTGGAAGACATTAACTTTATGATCTCAACTTTGACATTATGTTAAGTATAATGAAAATTATGGGTATTCTACCCCCCACGGTTGATCAATAAAGCAATACCATTATTAACAACAAGTAGAAATCCCCTTGGGTATCATGAATTCAGTTTTAATTTTGTCTACAGGGAAAAAGTTCAAAGGAAGTATAATTCTAAAGTTCAATTATTGAACTGCAACAATGGGTCTTTCATGCTTACCTGGCAAAATCCTTACTGGAGTTGGGTAAATAGTTGCCCTTTAACCAAGCACCAGGTCCCCAACCACAATTTCTCAGTTACAACCACTTCTTAAAACTGAGCACTAGTGTTATTAGCTGTTGATCACTGAATTTGAGTAGTTAAATTCAGACTGCCCCATCCCCATCAGTATCTTAGTTTGCCCCTGCAGTTTAGCTTTACCAAAGAAAGATTCTGTCTTATCTTTTAAGTATCCTCTAATACCTCAATATCTCATGTGTCTCTTGCAAACCTTTGGGAAAAACATGTGGAGCTGTGGTGAAGGCAGGGGACACTCACATAGATGGACAGACCCCCTGTCCCAACACATTCTATTAATGGGACCACATTATACTTAAGTTCATCCTTCTCTTTCTATGATTCATGTTTCATATCATCTTGTGGGTATCATGAGATCAATACCTTAGTTTAAGATGTCACAGTGATTTCTACTAAGTATATCTACTTAAATGCCAAATATATCAAAACCAGTTAGTCTATTGTCTTCCAACACTTTTTAAAGCCTAAGCTAAAGGAGTTGTCTTGGTATCAGGACATTATCATTGTTCACAGTCTAGGTGTCTAGTTGCCAAACAAAACTTGAAGGTTAGGTTCTGGCAAAATAAAGGGAGATATCAGGCCATTGAGAATATATTACTTTGCTGAAAATCTTTAGTCACTCACTAGATTCATTTTTCTGAATGCCCACTTTTCCCCTTCAGTGGCTTTGATTAAAATTCTGAAAACTGATGCAACTCTCTTGTAATATAGCAGGTGAAATGCAAAGCAGATCGTATTAATCTGTCGCCAAGCTTTAAATATTCCTTCTCTTGTCTCAAACAAAAAAAGCCTCATCTACTATGTATTTTCATTCCTCTGGCTCCTTTCACGTTATTGATCTTGGTGTTATTTCTGCAAGCACGTGGAAAGGTTTTATTATGTGTCTGAATTAAATCTATGGTGCAGAGAGGCTGCTTTACTCAGCTGAATATGTCTTTAATACACTTCAAAGTGAATCTTTGGAAAAAAAAAGACTTCATTAAGAGCTGCTCCCATTATGACTTCTAAAGTTACTTGATAGCCTTATGCAGTTTTACAACATGCAATAAATATAAATGAAGAGCAAATAAAAATAAATATTACACATCAGGAGTGCTCATAAAACCACCAAGTAATTGTTCTGTCCTCTAACCAAGCCCAAGAAAGTAGCACCTAAAATTCTATTTTTAATGTTCTCCACTTTTCTGTAAAATCTTACGACTTCTCCCAAGATAAGGCCATATGCTTAAACCAGCGCTAGGCAATAAATTCTTTTCTCTGCATTAAAACAACAAAGCAAACTCTCTCTCTCTCTCTCTCTCTCTCTCTCTCTCTCACGCACGCACACATACAATCCAGAAGGCAAATCTTAGCTTTAGTTTTTTAGAATCAAACTTTTTAATTAGGAAGATGAAGCTTTTTAATATTAAAACTAATTATTTCTCAGAGATTTACTTTTCCAAAATACAAAATACTTAATGTTTTTTTTCAATAGTGGATGGTTCTCTTGGTCCCAGAACAAAAAAACAAACCATGCTATTCTAACAACTATGAAAAAGTTTATTTCTTAATTACTTACAATTGTTTTATTTTCTAATAATATTTATATTGGGTTAAGAAAATATATCCAGAATAATTTGAAAGTAGAAAAATATTGAACTATCTCTATGTAGATCACAAAATCCAACTAAACAAGAATGAAAATCCTAAGTAGCTGGAGGTATTCTAACACTAATCTTGGATAGCTAAGTGTGTATAAATGCTTTGATTTCTCATACATTATTATCATTAATATTATTGTACTAATGCTATAATAGTTATACTAATACAAATTACTTCTTCATTAACAATCAATCTATAAGGCTATATAATTTATCTACCTATCTGAAGGATTATGTACTTTATAGCAGACAACTTACCATAGTTTTATATTCAAAGGCATTTTTGTAACTAAAATTGAAATGGAAAAAACTAAAGAACTAGAGTTAAAATTCATGACCTATATAAAGGTGAACAAAGTAAGATTTAAAGTTCTCTGGGAATAAGTCAATGCAAAGAAAAAATAAATTTCACCCATGAAAGAGTGAGTCTTTCTGCCCTGATTGGCTCAAGTAAAGATAAAAAGAAATGTTCAGTAGAAAGGAAAAAATAATAATAGGCAAAAGAGCTGAATAGGCATTTTATAAAAGAGGCTATCAAAGTGATCACTAAGCATATGAAAAGATGATCAATTTGTATTCAATAAGGAAATAAAAATTAAATTCTGAAACAATGCCACTGAACACTCGCCAGAATGACTAAATTTTTTTTCCTTTTATTTATTTATTTATTTTTATATACCACAGCAGAATGTATTACAATTCTATTATACATATAGAGCACAGATGGTAGTAATCTGTCGCCAAGCTTTAAATATTCCTTCTCTTGTCTCAAACAAAAAAAGCCTCATCTACTATGTATTTTCATTCCTCTGGCTCCTTTCACATTATTGATCTTTTCATATTTCTGGTTGTATACACAGTATATTCACACCAATTTATGTCTTCATATCCGTACTTTGAATAATAATGATCATCACATTACACCATCCAACCTCTCTGCCCTATTTAGAGTTCATCTATTCCTCCCTTGCTCCCGCTCCCTATCCCACTATGAATCAGCCTCCTTATATCAAAGAAAACATTTGACATTTGTTTTTTGGGGGATGCTTAACTTCACTTAGCATTATCTTCTCTAACTCTACCCATTTACCTGCAAATGCCATGATTTTATTCTATTTTATTGCTGAGTAATATGCCATTGTGTATAGGTGTTGAATTGTTTTTATCCATTCATCTATTGAAGGGCATCTAGGATGGTTCCACAGTTTAGCTATTGTGAATTGTGCTGCATTGATGTGGCTAATTCAAAGTTTTGGCAAGGACATGGAATGATTGGAACTCTCATAAATTGTTGGAAAAAGTATGAATGGATGCCATATTTTGGAATATTTAGATTACTTATTAAAACTAATTATACGTCTATCCTATGATCAAATACTCCCCCCCTTACTTATATACCCAAGAAAAGCAAATGTGTAAGCTTACTAAAAAAGAGAATAGAATATTTTTAGCAACTTTTCTAATAGTTGCAGAAAACTGGAAACAACTCAGTATCCATTAATAGTAGATTAAATAAATGCTTTGTAGACTACCCACCTACCAAGAAGTTAAAAAAAAGGCCTAATGCTTAATATAATTAACACAAATGAGTTTTATAGACATAATAATTAGCAAAATGACACCAAGAATTGCAAACTATGTGGCCCCTTTTTATAAAGTCTCTCAATTAGCAAAACTAATCTGTCTTGACAGATGTCAGAATATTTGTTTTGGGAAGAGATCGCGGGTAAGTGAATTTTGACACGACAGGAGCACAAGGTATTTTTGTCCTGTCAAAATACCTTCTGGTATGCTGGGAATGTTCTATATCTTCATTTGGGGGTGATCACAGTTGCGTATTTGTGTGTGTGAGTGTGTATGTGTGAATGTGCATTGTGTGTGTGTGTGTAAATTAAATCACATTAATACATAAATATATGTGGAGCAGTTAAACTTGTACACCTGTGGGGTATGTGTTATACATCAATAAAAAATGAACAATGCAAGAGTTTATGTCTCAGTAAAGAGGCAAGTGTAGACTTTTTTTTTTTTTTTTTTTTTAAGTGTAGACTTTTTGGAGCGCTCCTTTCAAGAGAGAACACAAGAGGTGAGCACCCCTCACTGTTCTTTTCTTCCTCGTTGCCCAGTAGGAAAAGCCAGCAAAATGCCATTTGTTTTCCTTGGCCTATGGCTCTCTGCCTATATGTGTATTAGTTTCCTAGAGCTGCTGTAACAAATTACCATAAATTTGGTGTCTTAAAGCAACAGAAGTTTATTCTTTCACAACTCTGGAGATTAGAAGTCCCAAATCAAGGTGTCTGCCGAACAGTACCCCCAAGGACTGCACCCCATCCTGAGGGGTCTAGAGGAGAGTCCTTCCAGGCTTCTTCTTGTTTCTAGTAGCTCCAGATGGTCCTCGGCTTACAGCTTTATGAACTCTGGTTTTGTCTGTCTTTACATAGCCTTCTCCTCTGTGTCTTTGTGTCTTTTCTGTAGTAAGGACACTTGTCACTGGATTTAGGACCCACCAGATAATCCAAAATTATCTCCTTATCCATAAAGATCCTTTTTCCAAATAATATCAGCTTCGTAGGTAAGCATGCAATGGCATAGACACATCTTTTGGAAAAATCACTCTTTAACCCACTACAATATGTGCAGATTAAAACTAAGGCAATTCCTCATTATAATAAATTTAAGACAATATCACATATAGCCAGTTAAGGTAAATAAAAATTTACATGTGATTTGTGTTTTCCAGATGTAAAAGAGATTGTTTTAATCTGATTTGACCTTGAAAATCAAATAATAAAAATAAACATTTGCTGTGGTAACCAGGATATATTTATTTATCACCCATTCATATACTTAACCAAAGGAAAACCTACTACTCGTGTTGAAAGTTTCAATTTTAGTTTTTGAGAGAGGATTGGTTTGGGTTAATTTAAAAGAAGGGGAATATGATATTTAACTTCTTGACTCACGGAGGACAGAGTTCAATACTATTTTCACAATAACACTTTATGGAATATGAGGACACATTATAGAGGGCAAAATTTTTCAAGTATACTTTCTAAGAAACAAGTTGAACACTACATGGAAATGCTTATCTAAAAATATAAAACTGGTCCTTATCTGAAGTAAATAATTTCTGTTCTTTCTTTTATAATTGCTAGCTTTTGATTACCTTAAACTGTAATAATGTATTACTATGTCCTATAATTTAATACATTTATTTTTCACATACCAAATTATTAACCATGTAATTTTATAATTAAAAATTTTATAATGCTAATACTTACATGTAATTATTAACAATTTCAGAAATTAATAATTTTTAGAAACATTATACTCTAATCTCTTTATGTTTGGGGGAATTGGTGCCAGGACCCTCCACCTAAATCCAAATCCATGGCTGCTAAAGTCTGTTACTTGAGCAATAATGTAATATTTGCATATAACCCTATATCCATGTTTCTATATATTTGAACTGATCTCTAGATTATTCATGACACCTAATGCAAGGTACATGTTGTAAAAAGAGTTGTTATATTGAATTATATTATAATATTTGTTGTATTGTTTAGGGAATGATGCCAAAAATTCTGTATACCTGTTCAGTACAGACGTGAACATTGTAGATCTAACTACATTTTGATTCATTGTTAGTTGAATCCATGGGTGCAGAACCCAAAAGGAAAGGTGTTAAGGTCTGTAAAACAAGTCTGGATGGTGCCTGGCATTTTGCCAGAGGGAGTGGTTAATGTTAATGTCTGTAAACAAGTCTGGATGGCGCCTGGCATTTTGCCAGAGGGAGTGGTTTGTGAAGTAACACCAGCGAGCCATTAAGTGTGGAGATTCCTTATTGGTTGACTGCTGTATCTAGTTTATGTTAATTAAGATAAGCTGTGTGGAATGTATAAATACCCCTCCTGTCCTACAATAAATGGCTCCCACTCCTGCTGTATCAATGTACACAAGTTGTTCGTCACCCCCGGTTATTTTGCTGCAGCCGGACTGCGGCAGAAAGGAGCCCAACTGCTTTTAAAATATTTGAAAAAATGCATTGTTTTTCTCCAAATTTATGTAAGATGTGTGTCTGTATATATATATATATATATATATATATATATATATATATATATATATGCATGTGTGTACCTTACACATAACTTTATGTGTACTATGTGTTCCTTTATTAAAAAAAATTCACTACTGTAATTGAATAGCTATTGAGTAATTATTTATATAAAACAAACACTTTTCTAACAAAAAATATCTTATAAGTAATTTATGGATGTTGTGTATTTAAAATGTAATTTCCTTTAGAAAAATCTGATTTTCATACAGCTATTTATGTATGCACAGAGTGAAACCCATCTGTGTTACTTATTTAAAATGCAGTGGTTATTGCATTATAAGAAACTACTTTGGCTTTCACCAACAGTGTAAGCAATTATCTCAAGCCAAATATCCTTAACTACTCTTTTGTCCTCTCAAACTTAAAAAGGCAATTTCAGTTCGCTCGATAGCTGCACTGAAATGGAGGATTGCCTTTTATTGTGCAAAAGACAAGATTCTATGAAAACTGCTAGGAAGCATTTCCCTGCAATCACATATTATGAGATGTGGATTTAAAAGGGATTTTTTATTACCAATACTGTAATTGGGCAGATGTCTGCTGCATATAACATGTCTGCATTAAGACCCAGAATTTTGTAAGAGTTGACTACTGGAAGCATTTTGCATTATAGTACAAAATACTCTTTTTTACAAATGAAAATTTTAGTCCCTCTGAAGATTTTGTAGGCATTTAGAAGATGGTCTTGGTCTTTAAAAAGCAAAGCATAGGCAGTAGAACAAGATGCAACAAGCTGGATCCATGCTCATGAAGAATGGCAGAAGCTCTGTCACATGATGGAGACATTTCCCTCAAGATGGATTGATGGCAAGTGGGTCTGGCAAGGCCATGTCAGATGCCAGAAACTAACTCACCTGGATTAGGAGGGACCACTTGGCTATGGATATGAGATAGAAGAAAACCTAGCTCATAGGATTATGGATGTGTTTAAGTTTCAGAAATAACCCAAATTCAAATGCCATGTGAACAATTTACTAGCTGTTTCACTTAAATTATATATATATATACTTGGACATTGCTCTGGTCTAGAATGTTTGTGTCCCCTGCAGATTCATATGTTGAAATTTTATCCCCCTGATAATAGTGTTAAGAGATGGGATGTTTAAGAGGTGACCAGGTCATGAGAAAAGAGCCCCAAGAATGAAATTAGTGCCTTTAGGAGCCAAAGGGAGATTGTTTATCCCTTTTGCCAGAGGAGGACACAGCAAAAAAAAAGGTGCCACCTGCAAAGCAGAGTGAGTGAGCCCTCACCAAGCACAGAACCTGCCAGTGCCTTGACCTTGAACTTTGCAGCCAACAGAACTATGAGGAATGACTTTCTGTTGATTATAAATTATTCAATCTGCTTTTTTATGGCAGCCCAAACATAGTAAAGCAGATGTCTTAAGATCAACATTTTATCTGAAAAATAGAGACAAAACCTTATAGAGTTATTATTGGTACTTGGTGAATAATCAATACATGATATTGTTGCAGAGAGGCGATGAAGCAAGACTTAACAGTTTTTAATATTTAAGTGGCATCCGAGGGGTGATTCCATGTGCTAGCAGCAGTTCTGGAGGGTGGTTAACACATCAGTGGCAGTGTTGGTTACTTCTTGGGGAGGGGGTGCAAGACCCCTTAGGCAACATACGGTAGTAGGGAACACATTGATTTTTAATTATTGATTTGTATTAATTCCTGTTAGTGTTGTTTTGTTTGGCTAAATATCTATCTTTTCTTTTTCTTCTTTTCTGAAGCTGCTTTATAGTGATTTTAAGGCTCATTCCAGGTAAGAGCCTCCCCCCAAGAGAGAGAGAGGTTGCTCAAGTGCTGAGGAGACTATTTAGTCCTACCCATGAAGACTGATACAGACCAGGTAGAGAACACATTCAGCAACCAATGGGGAACAACCAGATATGCAGATTTGGAGAACTCACAAGGTTTTGAGAGGATACCATCTCTGGTCATGTGGGTCTTCAAGTTTCAACCTAGAGCTCTTGGGGACATGACCCTTATCACCAAGCTCACTTAGAATAGGCTCCACAACATCAGGCAGGACCGTCTCTGCTGGTGAAAGGATATTCTGAGAAATGAGGGTCAAGGTGGTGTTTTTCAATGAACACAGTGAATTTTATTCATGAGTCCTGTTTAGAAATAAAATTAAGGACCAAAAAGGGTCATATGGGGTCAGAAAGGTGGAGGTTTAAGAAGGAAATGTGGAGGAGGACAGTCTGGGGCTGCCCAAGGCTGCAGGCTTCCCAGCGTTCCTGTGAGGAGCCTTCAGGCCACCAACCAGCATTAATTATTATTTGGACAACACAGATGAGAACATTTCAGCAATCCCAGATCCAAATTGACACACAAATGCTATGGTCTAAATTGCCTCAACACTTATTCTCACACTTGAATAGAAGGTTCTATGGCCTAAAACGCTGTAACTGTAAACAGCAAGATGTTTCTGACTATTTTCTTGAGAAAAAGAAGGTTGATTGTTTTTGTTACGGTGACCTTTTCATCTGTGTTCACATGATCTTAACTGTGACAACACGCCCGCACAAGCACGTGGCAACAACACTCACACACGCACATCCTCAAACTCAGCCCAGAAAGCACAGCAGTGTCTTACTGAGTAGATTCCAAGTACGGGTTTTCCTCAGAATCAGAAAAGTTGACCGTGCCTGTAACCCAAGACCATGAATCCCAGACATTGCTTTAACATAGGCACTTTGGAGTCGTCTGCACTTCTGATTCTGACCTTGTAACCATTACTAAAAAGTTAATATCACTTACCATTAACCAGGTGTATATAGAAGGTACTTTGGGATGGGGTCATTTTAACTGTCTGTTGTTAGCAGGAAAGAAAAAACTATGTTGTTTCTTTTAATTCTCTAATAACCATCAAGTCTAAAAAGAGAAAAAGGATGAGTTCGGAATCACCCAATAAGTATCTTAAATGTAAATATTTAAATCACACTGTCTCTTCATTCCTGTGGGACAGCAGGCAATATGCAGGGACTTAGCAGTACCATTACTATCATGTCACTGGTATCCCTGCTGTCAGGGAGTCTGCCTAATGGTGGGGAAAAAGGAAAGTCAAGGAATGAACAAAGAAAAAGTCTGATGATTATGGAACTATGAATGATGGTAACAGTGTGAAAGAAACTAACTAGAGACTGAGGTTGATAATGATCTAAGGATATCTATTCTACAAAGGTAGTCTGGAGAGACCCTCTGATGGAGAGGCATTTTTTGTTGTTGTTTCTTTTTTTTTTTAATTTGTTCTTTTTAGATATGCATAGAAGTAGAATGTATTTTGACATATAATACATACAGGGAGTATAACTTATTCTAATTAGGATCCCATTATTGTGATTGCACAAGATGTGGAGTCTCACTGGTCATGTATTCATTCATATATGAATACAGGAAAGTTATGAACAATTCATTTGATTGTCTTTCCTATTCCTGTTTCCTTCCATTCCCTTCATTCTCCTTTGTCTAATCCAATAAACTTCTATTCTCCCTTCCCACCTTGTTGTATGTTAACATCTGCACATTTGAGAAAATATTTGGCCTTTTGTTTGGGGATTGGCTTATTTCACTTAGCATTTTAGTCTCCAGATCCAATCATTTACCAGCAAATGCCATAATTTCATTTGTCTTTATGGCTGAGTAATATTCCACTGTGTATATGTACCACATTTTCTTTATCCATTCATCTGTTTAAGGGCACCTAGGTTGGTTCCGTAGCTTAGCTATTGTGAATTTGAGCTGTTTTAAACACTGATGTGGCTGCTTCACTATAGTATGCTGATTTTAAATCCTTTGCATATATATTGAAGAGTGGGATACCTGGATTAAATGGTGATTACATTCCAAGTTTTCTGAGGACTCTCCATACTGCTTTCCAGAGTGGTTGCACCAATTTATAGTCCCACCAGGAATATAAGAGTGTGCCTTTTCCCCCACATCCTCACCAACACTTACTGTTGTTTATATTGTTGATAATTGCCATTCTGACTAATGTGAGATGGAATCTCAGTGTAATTTTAATTTGCATTTCTCTAATTGCTAGAGATTTTGAACATTTTTCATGTGTTTGTTGTCCATTTATATTTCTTCTTCTGTGAAGTGTCTGTTGAGTTCCTTAGCCCATTTATTTATTGGATTATTTGGTTTTTTGCTGTTAAGGTTTGAATTCTTTATATGTCTGAAAGATTAATGCTCTGAAGGTAAATGGCAAAGATGTTCTCCTATTCTGTAGGCTCTCTCTTTATGTTCTTGATTGTTTCCTTTGCTGTGAAGAAATTTTTTAGTTTGATACCATCACATTTATTGATTCTTGATTTTACTTCTTGCACTAAGGAGTCTTATTGGAGAATTCAGTCCCTAGGCCTACATGATTGAGAGTTTGGCCTACTTTTTCTTCTAGTGGGCACAGGGTATCAGGTCTAATGTGTAGGTCCTTGATCTAAAATGAGTTTAGTTTTGTGCAGGGTGAGAAAGGATAAATTTCATTCTGTTGACATATGGATTTCCAGTTTTCCCAACATCATTTGTTGAAAAAGCTATATTTTCTCCAATGTATGCTTTTTGCACCTTTATCTATATGTAACTATTTATGTGGGTTTGTCTCTGTGTCTTCTATTCTGTTCCATTGGTCTTCATGTCTGTTTTGGTGCCAATACCATGCTGTTTTTGTTACTATAGCTCTGTAGTATAATTGAACATCTGATATTGTGATGCCTCTTGCTTCACTTTTCTCAATAAGAATTGCTTTGGCTATTCTGGGAAGAGGAGGCATTCTTTTAACCCAAACAACTGAACTATAACAATGGTTGATTCTGTTCCATGATCAGGATCTGAACATTTTAGTCGTGAGGTACAGTGTGTAAATGACAAATATCTTCCACCAAATAGAGTCCTGTATTGGCCCAACATTACTTACCCCTCTGAAAGCACCCCCTAGACACTGACAATTTCACATGAAAACAAAGAGTAAACTTGTATATATGGTTACCAGGGACTGGAAACAGGGATGTACAACAAAGGGTAAATGATTTAATAAGACAGGAGGAATAAGTTCTGGAGAATTTTTTTTACAATATGAAGATGCTAGTTAACAATAATGTATAATTCAAAATTACCAAGACAGTAAATCTTAAATGTTCTCACCACTAATATAAAAATGATAAATAAATTAACTTGATTGGAACACTTCACAATGTGTGTACATATATGCATGTGTGTGTGTGTGTGTAATATGAAAACATCACATATATAGAAAATATAAAATTATATACCATAAATATACATAATGCTTATCAATTAAATCTTAATAAAGCTAAAGAAATAGAAATATGAGGCAGGTAACATAAAAACATCTAAGCTCCTTGAGCAGATGCATTGGATCTTGCTGTCCCTGTTATTGATTCCCTGTTTTATAGAAATTAACGACCAAATAAACTCCATACTCGGGTAAGGTGCCCTAGTTAACTTCTGCTATGTAATTACTGAATATTATCATAGAATAAGATCTTTGCAAAACTGACTCTAGGTGCCTTTGCTTTCCTCCCCAGAGTTAATTTTAACTATCTGTTATTGTACTCGTGCAGGGAAATATTTTGCATTTGATTTTGTTTTAAAGAGATGATTCTCAGATAAGAATTTCATTGATTTCTTCAAAGTCATGATGCCTTTTAAAGACACTGGAATACCTCATAGAAATGTTTAAGAAAACTTGAGTCCTATTTACTTTCTGTATAATTCATTTTTCCACAGTTTTTTCATGCACTATTTTATGTATTTATTTTTGTTGGTACATTATAATTATATGTTATATTGAGATTCCTTGTTGCATATTCATACGTGCACATGCACATAATTTGGTCAGTTTCATTCTTCATTTCCTCCCTGTTACGGTTTAGATATGAGGTATCCTGCAAAAGCTCATGTGTGGGACAATACTAGAACATTCAGAGGTGAAATGGCTGGATTATAAGAGCCTTAACCTAATCAGGATTATCTGGGTAGTAACTATAGGCAGGTAGGGTATGGCTGGAGGAGACAGATCACTGGGGACATTCCTTTGGGGTGGGGTATATTTTGTCCCTGGTGAGGAACACTCTCTGTTTCCTGGTGCCATGTTCTAAGCTGCTTTCTTCCACCACACCCTTCTACCTTGATGTTCTGCCTTATCTCTAGCACATTGCTTTGTGCCAAAGATAAGGCAGAAGGAGTTGGCCATCTGTGGACTGAGACGCTACAGGTATTTATTGTAGATCATAAAATGAAGGTAATATTGATCCCAATTTGCCATTCCTCCCTGTATCCATGCCCTCTGTGACTCTAGAGTTCTCCTCCACCCTGTGTTTATCCACTTGGCTTGCTTTATGCCAAACAAGCATGGTACAAGCAGAGGCACTTGCAGGATTGAGCTTACTTGACCCTCTGCTACTGCCACAAGGATATGCCCAAGCTCTTCCTCTTATTCCAGGAGAAAGATAAGAGACACAAGGGCCAGAGCTGAGTTGTCCCAGTCATCTCAGCTAAAGCCATACAAGATGTCACCCAGACTTGTGAGAGAGTGTGGTCAAGATCACAGAGTCACCTATTGAGCTTACAACCAGCAGTCAACACAGAAGAAGAGCCAAACCCAGGCCAGGACAGCTGAATTCTGCAGGCACATAAGCTAAATAAACTCTTACTGTGGTCAGTTGCTGGAGTTTTGTGGTTGTTCATCAGGGAGAATTATTCTGACAGTTGATTTCCAATACATATACTATCCTGAAACAGAACAATTTAACATTCCTCTTATTCTATTTTAGCATTATCTCCAATGCATGGCTTTTGGGAAGGTTAAAGACTGCTATCTGCATCAGCATACAGCAGGATATATGGGTCTGGTTTTCCAATCTTAATCTGCTACATGGGGCTAGAAAAGGTACTAGGAGAGAAAAATTCAATGGTAATTCTGACAGTGAAAGTTCACTGTGGTCAACAGATATTTCTGACTTGCCAGACAATCAATCAGCAAGGAAATGACTCCAGAAAAAAGAAAAAGTAGAATACCCCAACAAGATAGTAAAGTAAAATGCCAGGCATAGAACTTAAAGCTAGAAGTAGGGATGGATTGAAGAGAAACATTTCAAATGCAAGGAACAAAATATCACCTAGGTTTCTTTGCTTACAAGCAATACTGAGGGAAACAAAAGAACTTATAGAAACATGTGGTCAACACAGAAACAAAAAGAAAACTAACCAGAGGACTTAAGCAAGTGTAAGAAAAAGGGTTCCTTTAGAGAGCTCAATAGCAGTAACATGTCTCCATTGGATACTTCCTCTAGAATGAGTCAGTTTTAACCACGTGCTTCTCTGCTCAGTCTGAGGGCTAGTGAAGACTTTTTCAATGGGCTGAGGTCACATGTCCCACCCACCCATACACACCCACTTAGTGAATAGGGGGGAGAGGGCTGGGTGCTCTCATTGGCAGCTGCACCTAGATCCATGGAATGGATAGGAGAAATATTTATTAGATAAGGAAGAGTGTTTCAGGCCAGGCTAAAACAATAAATGTTCCAGTTTTATGAGATGCAATACAAGGGACTAACCCATCTACTTTAGATGGACCTCCTCTGAGAGAAGGCAAATGGCCAATTTTCATCAGAAGCAGATGTCTCCAGGAAGGTCCACTAAACAAGAGCTGCTTTCCTATTTCACGGAAGGACTATAGGTGTTAGAAGGTGTGTACTAAGTATGTAAGTAGGAAGGCTTCCCAGCACATCTCCTACTACTACAGGGTACTGGATAGCAATCCCATAGATGTAGCTATTCCTGTGGATCTACAAAGGCAATAGAGTGCACAGGACTAACTCAAATGGGAGGGAATGAATATAGCCATCACTCCTGGGTAGAAATTCCGTATACCCTACCATCTTTTACTAAGCCAGGTGGACTTCAGTGTAGTATAAGAAAATGAAATCCAGGACTTTGGGACAAATTTTACTTCACGCAGTATGCCAAAGTGACCCTTATGCTATGCCAGATCCTGCTGCTGAATTTAACTAGAAAATATCTAACAGGGTTCATCAACTGGCTAAAGCTGCCTACCACATGGCAGAGGGTATCACATGGCAGGAAAGAGCAAGCAACCAGAGAGAACTCACTTTTATAACAAATCCACTTCCACAATGACTAAGCAATCAATCCATTTATCCATGAATCTGTGAATGGATTAATTCATTCATGATGGCAGAGCACTCCTGACCTGATCTCCTCCCAAAGGTCCCACCTCTCAGCAGTGCTGCACTGGGGAGGCGGTTTCCAATACATAAATTCTGGAAGATCAAAAACACACCAAAACATAGCAGCAATCAGTGCACAACAGCAGAGTTAGTTAACTGAATGTTCTACAGTGGAAGGGGAAGAACTTGTCATTGATGGGGAAGAAGGGAAAAGGGTAATATTCCCCCAAAAGGAGAAGCTACAATAAGAACATGGTTGCAGTTAGTTTATTGGAAGCTACAGGTTGAGGAAACAGCAATGGGGGAGGAAAGAGATAAGAAAGACAGAGAGAAAAAGCCATTAGATGATGTTTTGCTGATTTTTTCTGCTACGAGTAAAAGAATAGATATTCTGCCAGAACCTCTGAGAAGCATGAAAATACTTTCCAGAATTGTCTACCAGAAAGATGGGATACCACACATTTTCCCTCTTGCTTTCATCTCCTATTGATTGAGGGGTGCCCTCTGGGCATTAATCCCCTCTGCCATCTCTGTACCTTTGGGCAGCCCAACATGAGCCAGCAGAAAGATCTGGGGATTGGAGAAGGCAGCCCTGAGGAAGAATGCAGATATGAGCAGAAGAGCTTGCACTGAGATCCTGGCAGGGAGCAAAGAGTCTGAGCTTTCAAAAACGCTCCATTACAGCTATAGTTGAAATCAGAAGGGAGCTGAATAAATGCCTTGTGGGAACAAGAGGATCAGTCTAAGATGAGAACGGCAAAAGCATCTGGCATGCTATTTGCAATTGACTATAACTTGGGGAAGTTTCTCATTGTCTCTGCCGCAGTCCGGCTGCAGCAAAATAGTGGGGTGGGGGTGGGGGGGTGACGAGCAACTTGTGTACACTGATACAGCAGGAGTGGGAGCCGTTTATTGTAGGACAACAGAAGTATTTATACATTCCACACAGCTTATCTAATTAACATAAACTAGATACAGCAGTCAACCAATAAGGAATCTCCACACTAAATGGCTCGCTGGCATTACTTCACAAACCACTCCCTCTGGCAAAATGCCAGGCGCCATCCAGACTTGTTTACAGACTCTAACAGTCTCCATATTTAATGTGGCACTATCTTACACATCTGTGTTTCCCAGTTATGATTATTTTGCAAAGCTAAAAAAATGAGAAAAAAAAGAAACACTGTTTCTTGTGGAGCTATCAAGGTGAAAACCACACATAAAAAGGTAAAAATAATTAATACGACAGAGGCAGCTTTGCCCAGCAAACTAGAAAATTGTTCTTAGCATTTTATTACCCAGTGTCGATGAGAATACACTGAAATGACTCTCACATGCACTATCTGAAGGGAGAAACCGGTATACTACATTCAGAGGTAAGTTTTAAAATATTCATGAATTATCTTCTTAAAAATTATAATTTTATTTTCAATAACAAATATTAGAAATTGTTTAAGTGTCCAATGGCATGGATAATAAAATAAAATATGGTGCATCCATATGTTTTTATCCTCTGGATGCTTTAAAATTCATGTTTTAGAGGAAAACTCAATGACAATTGTTAGATGACAAACTACCATCTAAAATTACTCAAAATACTACAAATTTAATTTAGTTATAAACATATACACATTTTAAGTATGTGCGTGGGTATACATGTTTGCAGTAAAGTATCTGAGCAGAGAAAAAAAACGCTAGGAGAAAGTAGACCAACACATTAATAGTTGATAATTCTTAGTAGGGGTAGAAGGATTCGGAGTACTTTTTATATTGCATTTATAGCATTGAAAGTATATTAAATTTTTAGACAAATTCAGAAGTGATTGTTTTTCTCTAAATATATAAGAGAATCAGCCCCAGTTTTTTTTTTTTAAATTTGTAACCTAAAGGGAAAATCAATATAGAATAATCACAACTTGAAAAATCTTCAAAGCAGCATTAGATATTTACACATAAATTATTATTTGCTAATTTCAATAATTCACAGGTCCTTTGTTTAAAGAAAGAGGATTGCTAAATGTCATGAAGATAAATAAGATACCAAATAATTTGCATTCCTTTAATTTATATCCCTTCACTTTTAAATTAGTGTTTTTGCTGTATTTAAAAATACTAAGGACAAACTAGTCTCCTCTAGAACTAGAATTTAAAATAAGTCAATACTAAGGAGGTGAAGTGATCAACCTAGTTCTTTGGGGGAAAAAAACTATAGATTATATTGATTCTGAACACTCTTCAGGGCAAATGAAAAGCAAGGCAGCAAACCCTTTCCATTTAGTACAGATTCTTGCCTCTAGCTATAATACACAATTATCCAGGCTACTTCCTTCCGCAAGATCACAGGGGGCAAGCATGGGAGGGAAAGGGAGTCAGGGCTCGGTCTGCAAAATTTCTTGTAAGTCAGGTAAGGGTCACTGAATTATTCTGGGTTTGTCATTTGTAAGCAAACTTGGGAGAACAAACAACTTTTGTCCTCTGCCCTTCCCGCTTTCCTTGGGGTTCCTGCTTCCAGCCAATGTGTGCAGAGCTGCCCTGCCAGTATCTGAACCCACACCCACTCACCTCTACTATCAGGGTGGACCCAACCTGGATCATGCTGCTTTCTTGGCAGGAGCTCTGGCTGTTTTCCAAGTCCTTTCTTCTTGTGTCATCAATTTTCAACCAATCTGAAAGCCCTTAAAAAAAAAAAAGATAATGGATGATGGGTCATGAAAATCCGTTGTAGTGTTTCCTCCTTTCAGGCAGCAGACCAGGGCTCTTCTGGAGGTCCTAGGTAAGACACAAGAATGGCTGACATGAGGATTGCAGATACTGTTGACCAACCCTTGGTAGAAACACTCTGAAGCAGGCAAGTCCTCTGCGTCACACCATGCCACAGGCACCCATTCTCACTGGTAATTCCCAGCCGTGATCAACAGAGAAAATGTTGGCAACTTCGAAAACAGCTTGGTGGTATTTTGTTGGCAGTGTTAGGTAAAATAAAAAGGGAAGTGATCACTAACACTTACTCCTCCACCTTGTGTACATTTATCAAAACTTCACATTGCATCACATAAATTAAAGTTACTATCAATTAAAACTTTTAAAAATCTTTTAAATGAGGAAGGGAAAAGAAGAAAACAAGAAACAGGAAGAATCTTTGACTCCGAATGGATGGAAATGCCCAAGGGACTTCACAGAAATATAAAGTTGAGTGGTCAACTTAGCAGGTTGTCTGCCACGATGCTGACTCTACAAGAGCATGCCTTTGTCCCTGATAATCCTCCCTGGGAGAAACAAGGGGAGGAAAGGGTCAGAATTCTCAAAACAGCTAAATGAGACATTTCCTGCATTTCGTTAGCAAAAGTAGACTCTGACTTCAAGCCAGAAAGGATTGAGAAAAATATGAGTCTACATCTACCTGGCAGAACTGCAAGCTGCTTGGCCTCCATATTTTCTACCTCCAAGAGTGTTAGGTAGATAGTCAAGAGCAGGTGGGTAGGGGAGGATAACACAGGGAGGACATTGGACATGTACTCAAAGAGTGTCCATACCTCACAGGACTGGGGATAACAGAAAACTTTATCAAAGAAGATAAGCCTTGGGAAATGGGCATTGGTATGTCAAATCTCCCCAGCTATAGTTAATTATAATTGTTGTTTCAAGATCATGTCACAATGATCCCTTGTGACCATGTCATCATAACCCTCTGCTTATGACCAGCTTATCACCAAAAACATGTCACAGCCACCCCTTGTGATCAGGTTAGCACAACCCGCACAAAGATTTGCTGAGGGCTATACAAAGGGTAATAAATCATTTGGGAGGCTTATGAGAAACTAAGGCAAGGGCGGACAGATCAAATCCCTTTAAAAAAAAAAGGAGTCTATTTTCTCTCCAGAATAGTCCACTCAGTGCCCATACTGTGTATCTTTATCTTGTCACTAATAAACTCCTGCCTGTTCCTCTGTGAAACTCGTTTGAAATCCTTCTTGCTGGATTTCAAGAACCAATCTGCAGACATCCCCACACTCTCTACAGACCCCCACAATCTCTGTGGACCCCCACAGTCTCTGCAGATCCCCAAAGTCTCTGTAGCTCTTCTGGCCTCCTCCACAGGGGAAAATGGATTCTAGCTAATTCCCTCGCATTCCCAAAGACCAAGCTGTCTGAAGTAGCATACGAACTACAGATAACATTGCTGCCAACCCACAATCCCAGAATGTGGCCAAAATAACAAGTTCTAACTGTGACAAAATTTTTCTAGATAAGTTAGTAAATAAAAGATATCAGGTCTTGAATCTCTTTGTTCCCTGGTGTGAAAGATGTCAGAATCAACAATGTTGTCTTTTGCATCAACCTTGACAAAAAATAAATAAATAAAGCCACGAGGTTATGAAGGAAGGGTTGTCATGCACAATTGCAACAGACTCTACCAGGACCATAAACTTGTACAAAGTCCACCACAATCTAACACACATACAAAAAAAAAAAAAATGGCTTCTGCAAGGACATCTACCCAAAAACTATCTGTTAAATCTCAGACCACCACCACATTGTCACTAACCGTGAGGTCAAGGATTATTTTTTGAAGTATTTTATGTTATCCTCCTCATTTCACCTTGAAAAACTTCTGCTTGCCTCCATTTCTTTGATTATGCGCTTAGTTTACCATGACCCACATATTCCTATTCCCACTGTTCTACTATTCCCAAATAAGTATCTTTATTCTTTGGAAAATCTCTCTCCAATCACTATTGAGGTCGATATTATCATTTCACTTAGGTTTTCTACAACAATATCTGTCGATCAAAGAAAAGTCCTTTCCCCCTCAGAAGCTTTGCTCTTCCACGGGAATTCTTTTCCCATGGGCTTTTGGTGTCTAGCGGTCTCATCCTGAAGTCTTAACTCAATATCTCAACAAGGACATTTTATTTACTCTTATAACTTTCTCTCAAGTCACTCTTTCAGGGCATGGACTTGCTAATTTCTTCATTGCAATGATCAAATCTGCGATTATTTATTTTCTTACTCTTTCATTAATATCCGTGCCATAAATTGCCTGAGGATAGGGGCCTTGCCATACTTGTATACAAGTTTCTCCTCACTAGAATACAAGATGGCCCTCAAATTTCTGTTGAAAGGATGATGACCAGATCGAGGCTTCCAGCAGAGTTCTGTGTTGGTGCTTTCTTCCCAGGACACAAACTAATGAAGGCCACATCATCAGGCAGTCTTTTGTGAGTGTGGATGTCTTTGCTTGCTTTCTAGGTCTGTTTGGACTGTGAGGTATGACACTGGATACATGAATCTTAACACCTCTCAGTGCAAATGTCTACATATCATAGGACTTACTGAGCCACTGGCCAAGGACCAAGTCCGTATCAGAGCTCTCTAGTAGCCAAGTGGTACCCAGATTCAAGAGAATGCTGAAAGTATTCCTTTTAGTTATGTGGAATTCTTTGTACTCTTTGGCTTTATTTCGTTCTGGTATAGCCAACTTTTTTCTTCTTTTTTCTTTCTTAACTTACTTATTTTATTTTTAGGGAAAGAGAATTTGGTTGTGCAGTCAAAAATGTTTATAAGTCTTATATTAAAATTGATTGAATTTTCTCCACACACAACTATGATGTCTTCAGGAACAAGACTGATATTCACATGTTAGATTACTTACCACTGTAAGTGCTTGAATAAATTTCCCTCTAAAACTCTGCATGTGAACACAAGACTCTTCAATATCTAGGGTAGTGTGTGATTTTTTTTTTAACTTTTTAGCAACTTGAATTAATCTTGCTCTAAATGCTTTGATATTTTCTAATCATTGAAAAAAAATGTTTTAAGGATGTAATTAAAATTTTAGATAATGTCAACATGGAAAAATTGGCTTTCTTCTTATTCTTTTTAGGGCAAAGTTGTGGCTTTGGAACATATGTTCATTTCTCTTAACAGTATAACATTTCTTGATAAAAAGAAAAACAATTTCATAACAAAATCTTGATGCTCTGGTTTTGTATATAATTACTGAATAATCTGTTTCAATTTTTCGCCAGAAGTTAATGTGAAAGAAAAAAGCTTGTTGTGTCTGACAATATTCTATTTAATTTTATTCCATTCTATTCTGTGCATGTGTATGCAGATATCACTGAATCAGTTAGTTAAGAGAAGCAAATTTGGGGATATTCTTAAAAATAAATCACTCTCCAGAAGTAAAGAATTTAATATTGGAGGAAAGAGGAGATGAGAAGCCATGTAGTCTAAGATTTGCTGTAAACCATAATCCACATCAATTCGATATTTTGACCAATATATTTTTGTCTATCAAATTCAGTATCTTAATCAAAACTGAGAAGCATATGCATCAATAAGAGATATATTATCAGTGACAAAGTCTCTCAGCCCTCTTTCCATACTTCTTTATTTCCAAAAAAGCAAAGCCCCTCAGCCTGGCATCCAAGGTCTTTGTGGGACAGGGCCTATGACACCTCCTATTGTTCTTTCCCATGCTCTGAATGCTAAGCACACTGAATTATTCCCTGCCTCCATGCTATTGGCACAATGTGGTTTTCAGCCAGCTGTACCAAAAAGGAATCAAAGGAATCAAAGTCAGCATACAATAGAGATACCTGGGCTGGGGAGGTAGCTCAGTGGAAGAGCAGTTGCCTAGCATGCTAAAGGCCCTGGGTTCTCAAAAAAGAAAAAAGAAAGAGAGAGGTAGACAGACTGACAGACAGAGATAGTGCATCCTCATGTTTATCTCAGCACTGTTCACAATAGCTAAATTATGGGATTGTCTAAATGTCCATCGACAGACAAATGGATTAAAAAAGTGTGGTGTGTCTATATAAGAATATTATTTAGGCATAAATAGAAGGACGAAATTACATCATTTACAGGAAAATGGATGGAACTGGAGAACATCATGTTGAGCAAAATAAGCTAGATTCAGGAAGACAAGTGGTACATGCTTTCTCTCTTACATAGAACTCAAAGGGGGGAAAAAACTACATTGTGTTTTTCAGACTGTGTTTTTCTGCATCCTGTTTCTTCTTTTTTGTTCCTGCTGTGGTTTAGGTGCATTCCCGTAATTCCTGTGTTGGAAACATCATCCCCAAAACAATATATTGGTGTTATTTGGAGGCCTTTGGGAGGTGATGTAGTTATGAGAGTGCTGCTTGCATAAACAGACTCACCTATTCCTGAATTAATGGATTCATGAGTAATTGAAGGAGTGGCTTTGTTTAAAGGTGAGTTTTCTCCAGCACTGCTTACTCTGTCTCACCATGAAAAGCCTACCACCACGCAACAAGAAAGCCACCACCAGATCCTAAGCAGATACCAGAACAATGCTCTTGGGTTTCCCAGCTTCTATAATGTAAGGCAAATAAACTACTATTTTTTTTTATAAATTACCCAGTCTCAGTAATTTTGTGAGAGCAAAAGAAAACAGACTAAGACACTTCCAAAATTTAAAACCTGGATAAGCAATTAATTATTCTGTCTTCCTCTACAACTTGATATATCTATAGATATCAAATTAATTGCTTATACATCAGATCTCCATCTGATCCAAGTGACAGTAACCATTTTGTATTCATTTTTGTATTCCTAGTATAGAGCATCAATCTAGCACATTCTGCCCTGTGTAAGCACTCAAAAGTTATAGGAACCATTTGTTAATTCTTTAAACTTTCCTACATGTTTGTCTGCTTTGGTCTGGTTTGTTCTATTACCAACAAAAGAAAAAAAGCTATATCTTATAAAAATGCTATTCAGTAATTTTTTAAATAATTTAAATTAGGATCAATGAAAATGGCAGATTTTGAACTCCTATGTATTTTTAAATCCTCGCTGACTGCTGCTTTGTCATGTTGAATCTCCACATCATCTATCTTCCTTTAAAGTAAAGGGGAAATTATGTGAATTATTCTTGAAAACAAGGAGAAATACTAAGATTGCTTACTCCTTAACAATGCTTACTAACTTAAATAAAGCATACCATGTGACTAACTCTGAAACAAGATTATACTGGGAAATGATATGAAGAACATATTTGCTGAGATCCCCTTATGAAGACATTGGAAAGAAGATACACCTACACCAACAAATGACGTGTACTTTATTAATGATCATGGTTCATATCAAAACAAAATCATATATCAAGTGAGCTGTCCCTATAATAATTTACCTCTCAACTTCTGCTCAAAATAAAACTCTTTTTCAGTTACCTCATGAAAAAGGGAAACTGCGACCTCTGCCAACCTGCAGAGCTCCTTGGAGCTTAGGACCCAGACCAAGACCATCTCCGCCTATTTATGGGGGAGCCTAGGCCCGGATCTGCCACCACATCCCTCACTCCTCCACAGCCCACCACCTGGGAGCCCAGACCTAACCCACTTCCATCTTAGGACACTGCAGCCACCGCCATAGCCTTCCCCACACAGTAGCTTCTACCTTGTGACAACTGACAGGGCCTAGAAGCAGCTGCATCTTGGAACAGGCATCCCAAAGCCAGTGTAAGTTTCAACCTTTCAGCTCCATATGTGAAAGACATTGCATCCAACTTGGGACACCACCACTGCTATCTCATATTACCTCCTAATATTGCTGCAACCAACTTTAGTTGCAGTAGCATCCATAATGGGACATCAGTAGGGTCCAGAAGCCCAGCATCAAAGTGAAGTACAGATAATCTGCACAGATACTATAAGATTAAAGGGTTAGGGTTAGGGTTAGGGTTAGGGCTAGGGGTTAGGGTTAGGGTTAGAGTTACGGTTTATAGGGTAGAAACTGTAATATCTCAGACCCACACTGCAAGAAAGAAAGACATATAGACAACATGAGAAAACAAGGGATGAAAGTGCCCCAAACAAACTGGGATACCAAAATAACAGAACCCATAGACAGCAAAGTTGATGAAATGTCACAGAAGGAGTTCAGAATGTTCATATTAAAATGGTCTGTGAATTAAAGAATGTGAGAAAATACAGGCAAAATTGATCACTCCAACAAAGAGATAAGAGAACAAACAAAGGCAACCATTGATCACACCAACAAAAAGATAAGGGAGCAAAGACAGGTAGCAAAAGATTACTTCAAGAAAGACATAGAGACTCTGAAAGAAACCCAAACAGAAATCCTTGAAATGGAGGAAACAATAAATGAAATAAAAAACTCAGTAGAAGCATCACCAATAGACTAGATCACTTGGAAGACAGAACATCAGATAAAGAAGACAAAGTATACGATCTGGAATATAAAGTTGACGACTTAGTGAAGATAGTAAAAAACCATGAACAGAACATCCAATAATTATGGGAAAGTATCAAAGGACCAAATCTAAGAGTTATTGGGATAGAGGAAGGCACAGAGTTTCAAACCAAAGGAATGCACAATGTCTTCAATGAGATAATATATAAAAAAAATTCCCAAACATGAAGAATGAATTGGAATATCACATACAAGAGGCTTATAGAACACCAAAAGTACAAAATTACAACAGACATATACCAAGGCACATTATAATGAAAATGCCTAGTATACAGAATAAGGATAGAATCTTAAAGGCTGCAAGAGAGAGGAATCAGACCACATATAAGGGTAAGATGAATTTATATCTCAGCAGATTTTCAACCAGACCCTCAAAGCCAGAAGATCCTGGAACAACACATACCAAACTCTGAAAGAAAATGGATGCCAACCAAGAAACTTATCACCACCAAAATAAGCTTTAGATTTGATGATGAAATAAAAACCTTCCATGATAAACAAAAGTTAAAAGAATTTACAACTAGAAAGCATGCACTACAGAACATACTCAGTAAAATATTCCATGAAAAGGAAAAGAAAAACAGTGATGAAAAGCAGAAGAGGGAGGTATTACACTAAAGAAAAACTAATCAAAGAAGAAACCAAGTTAAGTTAAATATCAAAAATAAATAAAAATAGCTGGGAATACAAACCATGTCTCAATAATAACCCTGAATGTTAATGGCCTAAACTCACCTATCAAAACACATAGACTGGAAGAATGGATCAAAAAAAGAGACCCAACAATATGCTGCCTCTAAGAGACTGAACTCATAGGAAAAGACATCCACTGACTGAAGGTGAAAGGTTAGAAAAATCATACCACTCATATGGACTGTGGAAATAAGCAGGGGATTCCATCCTCATATCAAATAAAGTAGACTTCAAGCTAAAGTTAATCAAAAGGGATAAAGAAGGATACTTCATACTGCTCAAGGGAACCATACACCAACAAGACATAACAATTATAAATATATATGTCCCAAACAATGGAGCATCTACATTCATCAAACAAACTCTTCTCAAATTGAAGAGTCAAATAGACCACAACACAATAATTCTGGGTGACTTTAACACATCTCTTTCATCAGTGGATAGATCTTCCAAACAAAAGGTGAAAAAAGAAACTATAGAACTCAATAATACAATCAATAATTTTGACTTAACTGACACATATAGAATATTTCATTCTTCAATGAACAAACACACTTTCTGCTCAGCAACACATGGATCCTTCTCTAAAACAGACCATATAGTATGCCACAAAGCAGAAAATTTTAAAAAAGTAGAGATACTACCCTGCATTATATCAGATAATAATGGAATGAAATTAGAAATCAATGATAAAAAAAGAAATAAAAGCTACTCCCAAATCTGAAGACTAAAAATTATGCTACTGAAGGAACAATGGTTGCAAAAGACATCAAGGAGGAGATTAAAAAATTCTTATATCTGGGGGATTTAGCTCAGTTGGTAGAGTGCTTGCCTTGCATCACAAGGCCCTGGGTTCAATCCCCAGTACCACAAAAAAAAAATCTTAAAGGTAAGTAAGAACACTGATACAACATATTGAAATCTCCGGGACATGATAAAGGCAATACTTAGAGAAAAATTCATGGAATGGAGTTCATTCCTTAAAAGAAGAAAAAGTCTACAAATAAATAACCTAATGTCACATCCCAAAGCCTTAGAAAAAGAAGACAAACCAACACCAAAATTAACAGAAGACAGGAAATAATTAAAATCAGAGCTGAAATCAATGAAACTGAAACAAAAGAAAAATTGAAAAAATTGACAAAACAAAAAGTTGGTTCTTTGAAAAAATAAATAAAATTGATAGAGCCTTAGCCATGCTAATGAAGAGAAGGAGAGAGAAAACTCAAATCACTAACATATATGATGAAAAAGGAAATATCACAATAGACACTATCGAAGTACAGAATATAATTTAAAATTATTTTGAAAACTTGTACTCCAATAAAATAGAAAATATCAAAGGCATTGAAAAAATTTATAGAGTCATATAATTTGCCCAAATTGAATCAGGATGATATACACAATGTAAACAGAACATTTTCAAGAAATGAAATAGAAGATGCCATCAGAAGCCTAACAACCAAGGAAAGCCCAGGACTGGATGGATACACAGCTGAGTTTTACAAGACCTTTAAAAAATAACTAATTCCAGTACTCTTCAAATTATTTCATGAAATAGAAAAAGAGGGAGCACTTCCAAACTTACTCTATGTGGCCAGTATCACCCTTATTCCAAAACCAGGCAAAGACACATCAAAGAAAGAAAACTTCAGACCAATACCTCTAATGAACATAGATGCAAAAATTCTCAATAAAATTCTGGCAAATTGAATACAAAAACATGTCAAAAAGATAGTGCACCACAATCATCCCAGGGATGCAAAGTTGGTTCAACATACAAAAATCAATCAATGTAATTCATCACATCAATAGACTTAAAGATGAGAATATGATCATCTAAGTAGATGCAGAAAAAGAATTTGACAAAATACAACTCCACTTTATATTCAAAACACTAGTATTACCTCTAAAAACTGGAACAAGACAAAGATTCTTTCTTTTACCACTTCTATTTAACATTGCCCTTGAAACACTAGCCAGAGTAATTAGACAGATGAAAGAAATTAAAGGGATATGGATAGGAAAAGAAGAACTCAAACCAGCATTATTTGCCAATGAAATGATTTTATACCTAGAAGACACAAAAAAAATTCCACCAGAAAACTTCTAGAACTAATAAAAGAATTCATCAAAGCAGCAGGATATAAAATCAACACCCCTATATCAAAGGCATTTCTGTATATCAGTGACAAATCCTCTGAAAGGGAAATGAGGAAAACTACCCCATTTACAATAGCTTCAAAATAATAAAACATTTGGGACTCAACAAAACAGGTGAAAGATCAATACAATGAAAACTGCAGAAGCCTAAAGAAAGAAATCAAAGACCTTAGAAGATGGAAAGAACTACCTTCCTCTTGGATAGGCAGAATTAACATTATCAAAATGACCGTACTACCAAAAACACTATACAGATTTAATGCAATTCCAAACAAAATCCCAAGGACATTCCTCATAGAAATAGAAAAAGCAGTCATGAAATTCATCTGGAAAAATAAGAGACTCAGAATAGCTAAAGCAATCCTTAGAAAAAAGAATGAAGTAGGTGGCATCATTATACCAGACCTTAAACTACAGTACAGAGCAATAGTAACAAAAACCACATAGCTACAGTTATATTAGACAAAGGTGCCAAAAATATACATTGGATAAAAGATAGCCTCTTCAATAAATGGTGCTAGGAAAACTGGAAATCCATATTAAACAAAATGAGATTAAACCCCCTATCTCTGACCATGCACAAAATTCAACTCAAAGTAGATAAAGGACCTAGGAATTAAATCAGAGACACTGTGCTTATTAGGAGAAAAAGTAGGCCCAAATCTCCATCATGTCAGATTAGGCTCCGACTTCCTTAATAAGACTCTTATAGCACATGAAATAAAATCAAGAATCAATAAATGGGATGGATTCAAACTAAAAAGTTGCTTCTTAGCAAAAGAAACAATCTGTGAGGTAAAGAGAGAGCCTATATCTTGGGAGCAAATTTTTACCACATGCATGTCAGATAGAGCACTAATCTCTAGGATATATAAAGAACTCAAAAAACTTTTCACCAAAAAATATTAAAAAAAACCAATCAATAAATGGGCTAAGGAACTCAACAAACACTTCTCAAAAGAAGATATGCAGTCAATTAATAAATATATGAAAAAATGTTCAACTTCTCTAGCAATTAGAGAAATGCAAATCGAAACTACTCTAAGATATCATCTCCCTCCAGTCAAAATGGCAGCTATTAAGAATACAAACAACAATAAATATTGGCAAGGATGTGGGGAGAAAGGCACACTCTTACATTGCTGGTGGGTCTGCAAATTGGTGCAACCACTCTGGAAAGCAGTATGGAGAGGCCTTAGAAAACATGGAATGGAACCAACATTCGACCCAGTTATCTCACTCTTTGGTCTACACCCAAAGGATTTAAAAACAGAATTCTGCAGTGATGCAGCCACATTAATGTTTATAGCAGCACAATTCACAATAGCTAAATTGTGGAACCAACCTAGATGCTTTCAATTGATGAATGGATAAAGAAAATGTGGTATATATACACAATGGAATATTACTCAGCATTAAAAGAGAATGAAATCATGGCATTTGCAGGTAAATGGATGGAGTTGGAGAAATAATGCTAAGTGAATTTATCCAATCCCCAAAACCAAATGCTGAATGTTTTCTCTGATATAAGGAGGTTGATTCATAGTGGGGTAAGGAGGGGGAGCATTGGAGAATCATAATAACTCTAGAGAGAGCAAAGGGGAGGGAAGGGAAGAGAGGAGCCATGGGGGTAGGAAAAACTGTGAAATGAGATGGACATCATTACCCTAACTAAGTACATGTATGAAGACACCAATGGTGTGACTATACTTAGTGTACTATCAGAGATATTAAAAATTGTGCTCTATATGCATAATATGAATTATAATGCATTCTGCTGTCATATATAGAAAATTAGAATTAAAAATGAAAAAAAAGGAAACTGCATAAAACCAGTTCTTTTGCTAAAGCCAAAAGTATATAAAGGAGAGATTTTTTTAAATTAGCATACCTTTATTTTTATTTTATTGGATTATAAATGACACTGATGAAAACACTAGGACTGAAGGTTTCATAATGATGTTGTAAGTAATGTCTTTTGAGGCCGTGCAAACAGACTATATCTGCAACCAATGTAGTTGAGAGGTCATCCTGAGACTTCCATTTCTAAGCACTTTCCAGCATGTTCATATTTACCAAACACATAAAAAGTTAGTATTTTTATTTTGTGTACATATTAATGTATATCAACATTTATTTTTCTAAATACATTCTAAGAGAATAAATTGCATTATTTCAGCAATATCTGAAAATATCTATCATGAAGTTATACACATCCTGAAATTAAAGCCAATCTTAAAAATTATTACATACACAAGAATGATGTGACTTAAGATACAGCTCAAGTGTAGGCAGAAAACAAAAACTAGAGTTTGAATACTGGAACAATTTTGCTCAGAAATATTATTAAATCAATATTATTATTTAAGAATACACAAACTTCAAAGTATTGTGAATGCTGTAAAAGGAATGAGCATTTTTGTTATATTTAGCTGATATTTGGGGGAAAAGAACAGGGATTACATAAGGGATGAATGAAGGAATTTTTATGTCTATGGGTATATTTTCCCCCAAAAGAAGTTTAAATTCCCAATTAAGACACTCCATGACGTGTATTCAAACAGCATATTTTTTTTCCAGATTATTTGAAGAACATAGTTCCTGATATATTTCAATTTTACACTGTAGGATAAGAAAATGTATTTCTATAATGGGAAACATTTTGCATATGCTATAATAGCAAAGCTGATTATGATTCTAAAAACATTGCAACATTCAATAATTTAATTTGCCCAACCTTCTTTTTTGGACCAATTTTTTAGAGAAAACAGCATTTGAAGAAGAGTGGGAAAGAAATAAGACAGAAAGGAATGAAGTAAAAACTTTAGCAACTGGTGAACAGTGAACTCTCCAAAAAATGGAAAATGCCATAGGAAAAGATGTACTTTAGAGAGAGATCCTCATCATATGCATAATATTGCCAACTTGTGTTCTGCTCATTAAAGTTTTAGGACTATAATCTTGTGACCCTATTCAGAAACAGCCTTCAAGACTTAATGATTGTCTCATTGTATTTGTACACAAGTGAAGCCCAAAACTAAACAGGAAAGCATTAGAATGCACTAATGCCTGGCAGGATCTTTTCCCATTATGGAGCCGACACAAAATCCCTAACCAAATCTGGAGTCACTGTGAGCAAAATTTATGCAAACACACACATACAGTAACACAGAGACACAGGCAACCTGCCATCCTTCTGTTTTAGAGCAGCTTTATATCTAAACATTCTTGAGATGAGAATACTCCTCCTGCTTTCTTGTCTAGAGACAGGTCAGTTCAGAATGTTGATGCCAGATCATTCAGCTTTAAACCTGGTTCTACATTTAAGGTGTATAAACACTAGAAACTTATTCAATTTCTCCACTCAGTTCCTTCAAATGAAAAATTAGAAAACTTCATGTAGTTATTCAGAAGTAGCACTTAGAATATGAAAATAAGCAGCACATAAATGTTAACTAGTGTTGTTGTAACAACAGCAACCTTTTTATTCTTTTTATTCCTGCTCTAAGTAGTGTTAGAAATTAAAAGGTAGGCAAATATTTTATTAATTATATAAAAAACTCAAAATTTAATTATGCTTTCTAGAAACTGGTTATAAATGGTGTCACAAGTAATAGTTTTCAGTAAACGAGTTTAATTTGTCACTTATTTTCCATGTTTAGTGCTGTTTACTCACTCATTTAGTTATCTGGAGTGGGGGAAATCTTTGAAAAAATTTCATCTTATTTTTATATTCATAAATATCTGTTAAATATTAATAAATCTCTACTATTCACACATGAAATTATTTTTAACTTACAACTTACTTCTAACATACTGATATTATAATTAATTAAACTTTAGATCAAAATATTATTTTTCTTTCCTAACATAGCTGTCAGTTGAGTGATACTTTCTATGACATAAGTTATAAGGATATATCTGCATTACATGGTTAATCAATGATCTAGTTTGTTCATATAGTAGAAATAGTAGAAATTCAGCAAGAATAGTAAAAAAAAAAACAACTTAATACACCAAAAACCAACCGTAACTAAGTGACAGTTGTAAAACATTCCACCAAACAATAGAAGAATAGATTTTCTTTCAAACACACATGGAAAAAAAATTTTTTAAATAGGCCATTTTCCTGAATTATTTTTTAAAAATAACAAATTTGAAGAATTTAAGTGATATAAAGTATATTAACTGATATAATAATATTAAACTAGAAATAAATTGCAAAAATATAACTGTAAAAATACAGACCACTAAGAAATTAAACAATAAATTTCTAAATAACCTATGGATCAAAGAAATCTTATAAAGAAAATTATATTGTAAGTTGAAGTGAACAATATACCAATGAAAATACAATATACCAACATTTGTGGAATGCAGTTAATGCAGTGTCCAGAGTGAAATTTATAGCAATAAATGTTCATGCAGGCAGCCCTAGGTTTGAACCCATCTAATGTACATGAATTTCAGTTACCACAGCTTTAATTAAACACATCAGTCCAGTGATACTTCAAATTGTAGCTGTTGCTATATATTTGCATGATTAAATGAAGTACTAGTCTTGCTTCCAGCTTTTAATCACACAAATCACTAAATAATAACAAATGTGCATCATGATCAGTCATCCATCAGTAACTTCTTTCAAAATCTCTCAATGATTGGTCACCATACATCTGTTATTCAGGCCACGCACATAAAGCAAAGCATATAGTCATGTCTCCTTGTTTACCAGTGGTGAACCCATGTGACATTTTAAAAAATAAATCCTGAAAGAGGAAATTAATCAACAAAGATATATGTGCAGCAAAGAAGCAAACTGAAATTTAAACCCAACAAAAATTAAGTTATGGAAGGAATAGGTGACCACTGCCAAGTTGACACTGTGTTGGTCTGGAGGCTCCAGACACAGGGACAGAAGAATTCAGTGAAGCCAAACTTGCTGATGTAAGTGAGGGAAATGGGAGAGATGAAAAGGACAAAGATGTCTCAGAGAGAGAATGAGAATGACAAATTTCAATTTAAGGAGCAACTGGAAATACTCCACAATGCTGGGAGCACAGATGATAAACTGTCAGAAACTAATATAAACTTAGAGTGCAATCAGACAAGTACTGAGGACACAGACAAAATGTTTGCTCCATATTATTAGGTATGCAAGAAGTTCAAAGTACTTTTATTAAATTTATAAACAAAGAAAGAACTCTGATTTTCAATATTTACAATGTGTTAGTTTAAAATCTACTCAGTAAATCTTGGATTCACTATTTTTTAACTGTGCCAAATATTTATTATCAACAGCAAGGGCGTTTTTAGTTTTCACAAAGATATTAATAGTAACAGGAAAAAAACACAATTTTTCTATTGATTATTAAATTTTTTTGTATAGTTCAGCTTACATGTTAATTTTTACAACACAACATTACCAAGCAAATCTTCATTAGAAAAAATAAAGGTTGCAACACAACAATAGAAGCTTCTACCTTAAGGAACCAGGAAAACAAAAGCAAATAAATTCAAAGCATGCAAAGAAAGGAAATAAGAAAGAGGACAGAAGAAATTGATGAGACAAAACAAAATGAAGAAATCAATAAAAGTAGAAACTGGTCCTTTTGAATAAATGAATAAAATTGATACATCTCTAGCAAGACCAAAAAGAGAGACAGAGAGCAAAAGTAGCAATATAAGGAATGGAAGCAAACATATCACTACACTCCCCACAGACATTAAAATGCACAAATCTATAACACAAACAACTCTTCACATAAATGCAACTTAGATGAAATAAGCCAATTCTTCAAAAACTCACCTAGTGTGAAATGAGAAGTCTGAATAGTTTTATATATATAAATGGCTTTTAAATATATATATATGGCTTCCCTAATGAATTCTATTATTTTGTTTATTTATTTATTTTTATAATTTGTTATACATGACAGCAGAATGCATTTCAATTCATAGTACACAAATGGAGTACAATTTTTCATTTCTCTGGTTATACACTAAGTAGAGTCACAGCATTCATGCCTTCATACATGTACCTAGGGTAATGATGTCCATTTTATCTAACCATCTTTCCTACCTCCAAGCCCCCTCCCTCCCCTTCCTCCCTTTTCACCAATCCAAAGTTCCTCCATTCCTCCTATGCTCCTCCCCACCATTATGGATCAGCATCCACTTAGCAGAGTTAAGTTGGATTTGAGGGACTGGCTTACTTCACTGAGCAATATATTCTCCAACTCCATTTATTTACCTGCAAATGCCATTTTATTCTCTTCTTATGCTGAGTAATATTCAATTGTGTATATATACCACATTTTCTTTATTCATTCATCAACTGAAGGGCATCTAATTTGTTTCCACAATTTAGCTATTGTGAATTGTGCCACTATAAACATTGATGTGGCTGCGTCACTGCAGTATGCTGTTTTTAAAACCTTTGGGTATAGACTGAGGAGTGGGATAGCTGGATCGAATGTTGGTTCCATTCCAAGTTTTCTAAGGACTCTCCATACTGCTTTCCAGAGTGGTTGCACCAATTTGCAGACCCACCAGCAATGTAAGAGTGTGCCTTTCCCCCCACATCTTCGCCAACACTTATTGTTGTTTGTACTCTTAATAGCTGCCATTCTGACTGGAGGGAGATGAAATCAAAGTTTTGATTTGCATTTCTCTAATTGCTACTGCTGTTGAACGTTTTTTCACATGTTTGTTGATTGACTGTATATCATCTTCTGTGAAGTGACTATTCAATTCCTTGGCCAATTTACTGATTGGGTTATTTGTTATTTTTGCTTTTGTTGTTGTTTGTTTTTGATATTAAGATTTTTGAGTTCTTTATATATACTGGAAATCAGTGCTCTATCTGATGTGCATGAGGCAAAAATTTGTTCCTAAAATGTAGGCTCTCTCTTCACCTCACTGATTGTTTCTTTTGCTGAGAAGAAGCTTTTTAGTGTGAATCCATCCCATTCATTGATTCTTGATTTTATTTCTTGCACTTTAGGAGTCTTGTTAAAGAAGTCGGGGCTTAATCTGACATGATGAAGAGTCTGACTTTCTTAACAAGACTCCTAAAGTGCAAGAAACAAAATCAAGTGAATTCTATTATTTGACAAATAAATGACACCAATTTAACAAACTCTTTCAGAAAAATAAGAAGGGAAGTGGATTCCTAACTTAATGTACCAAATCAAGACAAGTAAAACTATAGACCAATATATACAGTAGAAATATATGCAAAATGACCTTCAATAAAGTGGGAACTCTAATCTAGTAATACATTAAAAAAAAAAAAGCAACTCTGACCTAAGGGAGCTTATCAGAAGAAGACAAGGCAGGTTCAACGTTCCAAAATCAATCTCTACAATTTATCATATTAATAGTCTAAAAAATTAAAACATTGTGATTGTATTAATTGATGCAAAAAAGACAATTGATATAAAACGACATTCATTTATGATTAAAAAGTTCAGCCAACTAGAAATAAAATTAAACTGCCTTGGGGGGCAGCAAGGTGGCTGAATAGAGACACACAATTCTCATCTGCTACTCCACAAAGAAGAACCAAAGCAACAGGCATGTAGCTGCATTCTGAGGTGAGTACTCATGGGAGAATGCTGGAAATCGGTAGGAGAAAAATAGAAAACTTGAATATTTAGAGACCTGGGACAACAATGTAGTAAAAGAAATAAAATATCCTCTCACCTGCCACAGCCAGGGGAATGGAAGTCTTCTGTGGGTAGGAGTGAGGGGGAAACAGAGAGTCCAAGAAACTATATGTGCAGATACACATGGGCCATACTAGCTACTGGAAATTCACAACATTTCTAGGCTAGTAGGTGACCTAGATAAGCAGCCTGAAATCTGCACAGTAGCTTTGCTTTGGGAAAGGAATCACATAATTTCCCAGTGAGCAAACACCAAGGCAGCTAAAGTCAAGAGCCACCTTGAGTAGATACCCATTGTCTGAAATTGAACTGCTCTAAGTATGAGAAACATATCTCCTTCTCTGGGACCTCAGAGACATTCCAATGTATTGGCTCAGTGGACATCTGCCTGGCAAACCAAACTTGTTTCAGTAAAGTGATTCTGACTCAAACCTGCTGAGTATACTATGCTGTACGGAACAGGTATCGTGGCATAAAATAAAATGGAAGGCACCACACTTAAGAATTGGGGAATTAGGGAGCCTGCCCTCTGAGACCAGGGGCATGGCCAGTTTCACATTGGTGGCAGGAGTGACGGAGTTACCCATGAAGTTCCTGCCACCCCTTATCTGCAGCATGATATACAGCAGCTCTAGCCATTGTCCCGCCTCCAGGGAACACAGCCTAAGGAGTTCTGAATAGAAACTTTGCCCCTCACAGGCCTGATTTGCTGTCATTCGATTCCATGGGCACTGCAGCTGGGAGGAATTTTGCCTGGCTCATGACATACTCCCACTCAACCAATGGCAGATACTATAACCAAAATAACTGAGGGGAGAAAATTCCCAGCCATTGCCCCATCCCCAAGTATGCATGGCCAGGGAGGTCTGAGGTCCTGCTCCTAGGTGGGCACACTCACATTAGCAGCAAAGAGGAATTGGGGCACCTTCATGGTTTCCATTAAGTTCCCCTGCACCTTGTCTGATCGAGCACAGCTGACAGCACTGGGCATCAATGCCGAAGAGCAGGTAATAATTCCTGACCCACCACTTTCTGTGAAGCATCTCGTCCCACACTACTCTCTGATTGCAGAACAAGTGCTTCAGACTCCTTATTACTACTGGTGCAGCCATTGCCAGATATCCTTATGAGTAATAGAGCCCATATCTGAAGAAATCCCCACCATCAGAAAGGACTCACTACTCTTATTGTAAGAATAGCCACTTAGTGTGCACCCCTTACACTTGTTGTCTACACTACTCCTGCTTGAACTTTCAGAGAGTCCCTACTCTAACACTACTGAAGAACAGTGGGTCTCTCCAACTTTGATTGAACCAAGCAGATGCTGTGCCCTAACTCACTAATCAGAGCCAAAGGACCTACCAGAAGTTTAAACTATGATGTCCAGCTAGAAAGAACCACAACATTACATAAGAAACTATAACCCCAAGACAGGAGAAAGTTGCTTATTAAGAAAGTTATCCCATAAAAGTGGTGGAGATACTGATCCACAACATGCACAAATCTCAGGGTAGGAACACAAGAAATACAGAGAAAGAGCTAATATGACACCTCCAAAAGATAACTCCATAGTAACAGATTCTTAAAAAATGAAATGGAAGAAGTGCCTAATAAGTAATTCAAAAGAAAGATTTTAAAAAAAATCAAAGAAGCCTAAGAGAATATAGAAGAAATAACTAGAAGAAATTAGAAGGGCAATCTAGGATATGAGTGAAAATTCATCAAAGACAGAGAGATTTTAGAAAAGAATGAAAGAATGTCATAGAAACCTTGGAAAGGTAAAATTCAATAAGTAAAATAAAAAATTTGTTTGACAGCCACACAACAACTAGATCAAGTAAAAGAAAATATTGAGCTTAAAGATACGCCTTTCAAAATATTGCATTCAGACAGGAAAAAAAAAGGGGGGGAAATACAAGAAAGAAAGGAGAGAATATTCTAGATCTTTTTGAGATGCCATTAAATGGTTAAACATCTGAATCACTCACATCTCCAAAAGGGGGAAAATAAAGGTTAAAAGCATTAAAAAATATATTTAATGAAAAAAATAACAGAAAACCTCGCTAATCTTGAGAAAAACATAGACATCTATGAAGGCTTACGAATAAAGTTCCAAACAGACATAAACAGAAGAGATCTTCACCACAACATATTATAGTCAAACTAGCAAAAATACAGGAAAAACAAAGAATTTAAAATATGCAAGAGAAAAACACCAAGTTGTCACATTTAAGGACAACCCCATTATACTAACAGGACATTTATTGGATGAACCTTACAGGACAGAAGAGAATGGGGATGACATATTTCAATTCCTGAAAAAATAAATAAATAACTGCCAACCAAGACTACTATGTCTAGCAACGCTACCCTTCAGAAATGAATGAGAAATAAAGACCTTCTAGGAAAAGCAAAAGCTAAGGGAATTCATAACCACCAGATAAGATTTGTAAAAAAAAAAAAAATGCTTTAGGGAGTTCCATACTTGAAAGTGGAAGAAAGATAACTACCATTTTGAGGGCATGTGAAAGTATAAATCCCACTAAAAGAATAAATACATAAATGAGAAAACAAATTGAACATTATCAATACAATAACCATCGAACCAAAAAGATGGATATGAGAGGAAGAAATGAACAAAAAATACTCAAGAACAACTAGAAGAAAATCAACAAAATTTCAAGCATAGATCCATTTCTTTTGTTACTAACTAGAATGTAAATGGTCTCAATTCTCCAGTTAAAAGATATCGCTTGGATGAATGGATTAAAAAAACAGTATCAACAATATGCTGCCTACAAGAGACTCACTCACCAGACGCTGTGGCGCACGTCTGCAATCCCAGTGGCTGGGGAGGCTGAGACAGAATCGCTAGTTCAAAGTCAGTCTCAGCAATTTAGTAAGATCCTGTCTCAGAATAAAAAATAAAAAGGGGCTGGAGATGTGGCTCAGTGGTTGAGAGCCCCGGAGTTCAATCCCTGGTTAAAAAAAAGGTGGGCGGGGGAACTCACTTCACCAATAAGGACACATACAAACTAATCGAAAAAATGAAAAATGATATTTTAAGCCAGTGGAATCTGAATATAAGCAGGCTCATATCTGAAAAAATCCTTAATAAAAAAATAGTGAAAGAGAAAAATAAGGTCACTATACCATGGCCAAGGAAACAATTCATCCAGAATATATAACTGCAATAAAATTATATGAACATAATACTGGAGCACCCAATTTTGTGAAGTAAACACTAATAAACTTAAAGGGAGAAATAGGCTCCAATACACTAGAAGTGAGGTGTTTCAATACCCTACTCTCATCAATGATCCAGACAAAAATATCAACAAAGAAACATCAAAGTTAAACTATGCCAAGATTTAACACACTTAACAGAATGACCGTTTACTGAATATTCCATCCAATAGCTACAGAACACATATTGTCTCCATCAGTACATAGAAATTTTACTAGACTAGACCAAAATCAAAATGGTTTAAACACATTAATGTAAAACTCAAAATTCTAAAACTATCTGAGGAAAACATAGGGGAATCACTTTAAGATATTGGCACAGGCAATGATTTTATGGATAGGACCCCAAAAGCACAGGAAATAAATGCAAGAATTAACAAATGGGATTACATCAATTTTAAAATGCTTCTGAACAGCAAAGGAAACAGAGTGAAGAGACAACCTATACAGTGAGAGATAATATTTTCCACCTATTCATCTGACGGAAAGCTAATATCCAGAGTATATGAAAATCAATAAACAATTTAAAAATCAAGTAATTCAATTTTTAAAAAGAAATGATCTGAATTGACACTTCCCAAAAGAAGAAATACAAATCGCCAATAAATGTATTTTAAAATCATTAGCCATCAAGGAAACACAAATTGAAACTACAGAGATACCATCTTACTCCAGTTGAAATGGCTATTATTAAAAAGATATATAACAAATGCTGATGAGTATGTGGAGAAAAAGAAACACTTATACACTCTTGGTGAGAATGTAAATTCATATAGACGCTATGGAAAACAGTATGGCAGGCAGTTCCTCAGAAAACTAAAAATAGAACTAACATATGATTCAACTATTTCACTCCTGGAATACAGCTGAAGGAGAATAAGTCAGCATACAAAAGAAACATCTGCATGCCTATGTTTATTGCAGCACTGTTTATAATCCTAATAGCTGAGGTATGGAATCAGCTTAGGTGCCCATCAACAAATGAGTGGATACAGAAAATAATATATATTAATAAAATATACAATATGCATTAATAAAATATTATATATTATTTTTGGTATACACACACAATGGAATATCAGACATCCACTAAGAAAAATGAAATCCTGTAATTTGCAGCAAAATAGTTGTAATTACAGGATATTGTGTTAAGCAAAATAAGCCAGACACAGAAAGACAAGTATCACAGGTTCTCTCTCATATATGCAAATTAAAAAAACAAAAGTTGACCTTTTTTTAGAATAGTGATTACTAGAGACTGAGAAGGATGCCAGAATGGGACAGGGGGAGAAGAATAGAAGAAAGGTGGATGGATATAATCAGTGCACATTGTATGAATATATGAAATATCACAGTGAACTCCATTAATACACATTATAAATACATGTTAATAAAAATTAAATGGTCTCAATCTAAAAAAGGATGTCTATGAAAAGTTTGCACACACTTTATACAGTACTCTCATCCTGAGAACAGGAAGAGTACAAGTCACTAGTTCTACTCAGCAGTATAAGGAAGTCCTAACCAGAACAATTATTGGAGGGGATGTAGATTATTAGGAAAATGATGATACTATCTCTACTCACAGAAAGCATAACTTTCTACATAGAAAATCAAAAGGAATCCACACAAAAAATTAAAAAATGCAAGACATAAGAAGTAAGTATAGCAAAAGGTCATGGGATACAACATATAAACCCCAATCATATTCTCATATAATACCAATGAAAATAAGCAACCCCAAAACAATTTTCAAACATACATATTTATAATACCTACAATAAAAATTGAATCTGTATTTATGGATTGAAAGGTTCAACCTAGTAAAAACGCTCATTCTCCCCATGTGAATCTACAAATAAAACATTTCCATACTATGTGTATCTCCATACTTTGGCCTTTTCTAGAATGTCTAGAAAGTCCTGTCTAGACTCATACAGGTAGCCTTTCAAAATTGACTTCTTTCACTTAGTATTATGCATTTAAGTTTCCTCCACATCTTTCCATGGTTTCCTTTATTTTTAGTACTGAATAATATTCCATTGTCTGGGTATCCCACACTTCATTTTTCCATTCTTCTATTGAAGGACACCTTGATATTTACCAAATTCAAAATTATGAACATGAACACAGATATTTATAACAGGTCGTATATGATTTTGTGTTGACATAACTTTTCAATTTATTTGGGTAAATACCAAAGAGCTATATGATAGTATAGAAAAAATGTTTATTTTTGTAATAAACTATTGAAATGTCTTTCAAAGTAACTATACCATTTTGTATTTTGATTAGAAATGAATGAGCATTCTTTCTTCTCTACATGCTTACCAGTATTGCATTTGACCATTCTAACAGCTGTGCAGAAGTATATCATTGTGGCTTTAATTTTTCAGTTCCCTAATGATGTGGAGCATCTTTTCATGTACTTATTTTTCATCTACAAATTTTCTTAAATAATGTGTGTGTTCAGGTCTCCTGTCTACATTTTAATCAAAATGTTCATTTTCTTGTCATTGAAGTCTAAAAGTTATTTATATATTATGTATAATAAATAGTCCCTTATCAGATTATCTCTTACAAATATTTTCTCCTGATTTATAACTTGTCTTTCAAATTTTTTGATCCAATTGATTTTTTATTATTTTTAGTTATACCTGACAGTAAAATGTATTTTGACATATCATACATACATGAAATATAACTTCCCATTCTTGTGGTTATACATGATGCGGAGTTACACTGGTTGTGTATTCATATATGAACAAAAGAAATTTATTTCCAATTCATTTTACTGTCTTTCCCATTCTTATCTCCCCTCCCACCCTTTCATTCTTTTTTGTCTAAACTNCACCCACCCCCCATTCCCCTCTGTCCAGTTCAGCGAACCTCTACTCCTCCCTCTCCACCTCCTATTGTGAGTCAGCATCCACATATCAGAGAGAACACTTGGCCTTTGGTCTTTTGGGATTGGCTTATTTCACTTAGTATGATAGTCTCCAATTCCATCCATTTACCAACAAATGCCATAATTTCATTCATCTTTATGGCTGAGTAATATTCCATTATGCATATGTACCACATTTTCTTTATCCACTCATCTGTTGAAGGGCACCTAGGTTGGTTCCATAGCTTAGCTATTGTGAATTGTGCTGCTGTGAACACTGATGTGGCTATATCACTACAGTATGCTGACTTTAAGTCCTTTTGGTATATGCTGAAGAGTGGGATAGCTGGGTCAAATGGTGGTTCCATTCCAAGTTTTCTGAGGAATCTCCATACTGCTTTCCAGAGTGGTTGCTCCAATTTGTACTCCCACCAGCAATGTAAGAGTGTTCCTTTTCCCCCACATCCTCGCCAACATTTGTTATTAGTTGTATTCTTGATAATTGCCATTCTGACTATCTTGTACCAGACAAAGGGGCCATAAACATGTATTAGAGAAAAGATAGACTCTTCAACAAATGGTGCAGGGAAAACTAGAAATCCATATGTCAGCAGAACAAAATTTAACCTCTCTCATCCTGCACAAAACTCTATCCAAAGTGGACAAAGAACCTTCACATTAGGCCAGAGACCCTGCACCAAAAGAAAAAGTAGGCCCAACTCTCCATAATGTAGGCTTAGGAATTGAATTCTTCAACAAGATTCCTAAAGTGCAAGAAGTAAAATCAAGAATCAATAAATGGGATGGTATCAAACTAAAAAACGTCTTCACTGCAAAGAACACAATCGTAACATGAAGAGAGAGCCTACAGAATAGAAGAAAATCTTTGCCATCTGAGCAATCATCTCCAGGATATATAAAGAACTCAAAAACTCACCAAAAAACAAACAACCCAATTAATAAAAGTGCAAAGGAACTGAACAGACACTTCACAGAAGAGGAAATACAAATTGTCAACAAATATATGAAAAAAATATTCAACCTCACTAGTAATTACAGAAATGTAAATTAAAACAATGGTGCAGAAGCAATTAAATGAACAAAAAATACACTTTTTGACAAATTGTTAGGACAATAATACATACATTAAATTTTTTAAATCCTCAATGTTATACAAAAGCTAACTTAAAATGAGGCACAGAACTCGATACATGTAAAATATAAAGTATTTTTTTAAATGTAGGAGAAAACCTTCAGTATCTCAAAGAATTCTTAGATGTTATACAAAAAAGAATTTATAAACCAGACTTTATCAAATTAAAAATTTCTGTTCTGTAAAAGATACTATTAAGAGGATGAAAAAAAAAAAAGTACACATTGGGAGGAAAAGTTCGCAAATCACATCATGTATCAGGATTTATGTCCAGAAGATATAAAGAACTAAACTCCACAATAAGAAAACAAACAATCCAAGTTTTTTTTAAAAAAAAGTCAAGACTTGAATAGACACTTCACCAAAGAATGTATCCAGATGGCCAGGTGGCTAACAAGAGCATGAGAACATATTCACAATGATCATGAGTAACTAGTGAAATGCAAGGTAAAACCACTAGAAGATAAGACCCCCACACAGTTACCAGAATGGCTAAAAAGGGCAAAAACAAAAGAAAACAATATTAACTAATGTCAGCCATTTTCTGGAATTTTGATTTTTAAGGCAACATTATTATGATGCCATTATAAACTTCTCCCACAACTTTCACAAAAAAAGATCAAGTTTTTTCACAAGGAAAGTAAAATCACAAATTTTATTTCCTCCAAGTATAAAACCTCAAATAAATTGTAGATGTGCTTAGTAATATGTCAAAAAGCTACAACTACTTATTATGTGTTTTCTTGAATATTTAAATATTACTCCAAGTCTCTTAAAGTGGACGTGTGTACATGTATACAAATATATATGGCATACATATATACATACATACATGTATGGCATATATACATACACATATGTGAATGTATACACCAGCTGAATATCACTTAGGTGAAACATTGAGACCATTAGTGTTTTAGATTTTAGATTTGTTTGGATTTTGGAATGTTTGTTTGCTCTCAGGAAGCTTTAGAATATTTCAGATTTCATATTTTTGAATTAGAGTTGTTCACCTTGTATGTGCTAATACATATGCACACACCCACATATGCCATATATACATACACTCATACACATCTATATTATATATAATTGTATGAAATATAGGGTATGTGCTAGACATCTTGATAATAACCATTTTTGTTTCATTTTGAAAAGTACACATTATTATATTTCCCCTTTACATTTTATAAAATCCAATATCCTATAGAATCTTATTGTCTTGCCTGAATCCACACAGCTAGAAAGTTCTATGTAGAACCCAAATAAAATCACTATAAAAAACATTGTATTGCATCATGCATTTAACCTGCTAAAATGAACATGCCAGCTATAATAACAATTAATGAACCATTAGTGCTTATTTCAAAGCTTCTCTCAAGATGAATAGCAACCTTCTCAAAAATAAACTTTGTTCAGCATATGTAAATGTTAATTTTCTAATTTAATATCAAGTTGCTGTTACCTAAGGTATCACTTGCCATTTGGGGAAATGCAGAGAAGCATTCAATGGACTCCGTATGCTATCTTTGCAGTTTCTCATAAATCTATGATAATTTCAAAATCAAGAGTTTAAATAAACATTACTGCATCAAAACATTTGAGGGTTTTTCCAAAACTAAGGTATGGAGGTATGAACAGTCTCCTTCACCTTTAATTCTCTTTCTCTTCAAAAATACAGCTTGGGAAAAGCTTTGGAAAACAAAAGAACTCTCATATTGGTGTTTTCCTGCAGGGAAGAATAGGCAGAAGACCACTAATAGCTTTTGACCTTAGTGCTGTTGAATTGTTAGAACTCTGAGGCTGATTCATTTGCAAGTAATAGAAGATTCAACACAACTGGTTAACATAGTAATTGGAATGCTTTGGCTCATGAAGACCAAAAGTCGTTCAGCCCCCTTGGTATTGTACAGCCAGGATTCCAACCCATTTCTCTGACTTTCTGAGCTCTTCCCACCCTGGTGTATCAGGTTTTTTTCTGTGACTGACATTCTCATGGTAGCAAAATATCTCTAGCAGTTCCTGGCTTCACTACCACACCACTCAGACGGAGAAATAACTTCTGTGTCCAACCCTGAGAAAATGTCACAGGCTTCACCCTGATCAGAACAGCTGGTATCATGCAACACTCCTGATCCAATTAGTGTGCTCTGTGGGCTAAGCCAATTAGATCCCACTTTTTAAAGCCAGAAGTCATGTCAGGTACCCAGATTGACGGCTGCTGGAATACTGGAGAAGCAACACTAATATTAACCATAACAAACTAACATTTAAATAACAGAAGTGTGTCTGCCTGACAATCATTGAATAGTACTAGCCAGAAAAATTTGTTCTTCATATAACAGATGTATTTAATCAAATATAGAGGATAAAACATAGTTTTTACTTCATTAGTCCTTCAGCCATTTTTTTAACGGTTGTAGAATCAAGATATTCTTTCAATACTTTGACAAGGTCCCTTGATAAATTGGGGTGTCTAAATGTTGGTTAAGCTTTATATGAACATGTATTCAGACTGTATCTACATAGGACTAATGCTTTTTTAAGGATTTTACTGCCGATTTTTAAAAACCAATCAATTAAAGCAATCAAGTGGCTTAATCTTTTCAAGATTAGTCACTAATCAATTCTTACATACAACCACATTTTGTCTAGGCAACACTAACTAAACCAGTTGAAAAGTTTGGGTGGAGATGAAGTTAGGGGGAAAATAGGCAAGTATTTTCTTTCCTTGACTGATAACTGATTTAGAAATTTCTTCTCTTCCACCCTCAAATACTCTTCTAGTTTTATCAGTTGGTTGTTTGGCACTATAAACCCATAATATATGCTTGAGCTGTTTCCCAGTAAATTAACTACAATATTATGGAAACATTCTTCATATGCAAATGTGCACTATGAAGCTCATTGAACCAAACAGAAAACCAATAGCAGTTTCCTCTAAAATCTGAAAATCAACTTTTAAAATTTATATTCTTTAACCATCTGGTCACAGTGCTAAATGACATCATGGAAACTTTGTCTCATATTTAATTGGCTTTAGAGTAAATTTTTGTTTTTAGAATCTTGTATTAATTTTTTTTCAAAGAAACCAGTAGAGGGATACTGATATTAGTCTATCTCCTATCTAAAAATGTGATACCTACAATTCTACAAACTATTTTCAGTCTTTTAAAGTGCTTAATCTATCTCACTATTTCCATTATCTAGCCAGATAATTATTTTGGAAAAGTTGTTTCCTAATACACAGAAGAGTATCTATTCCCATATCCTTTTGATTCATCTTTTACCCCTGATTGGTTCCCATCATCTTCTGTTATCTTAATGATGCTGTGTCCGCCTCTACGTGAATCTCCTTCTAGCCAATCAGTGCAAAGTACCATTCATACCCCCCAGTTTTTTTTTTTATTTTTAAAACACAGGACAAGCATCATTTTGTCCATGACCTCAACGTTTTTCAATAATTGAATACCTCTCTTTTCACAAGTTTTCAAAACAAAATTTTTTAGTCTTCTGTTTCTCTCATTATACACTTCAGTTTCAGATATCTCTGAAACTTTCTGGAATTGAAAAAAGGTCACAAGTCATTTTGTTTACAGAAAAAGAAAGAATAACTGTAGAGCAACTGTCCAAATCTAAGGTTTTAGAAATTTCAAAATCAGGTATGTATCTTTTTCCTTTTGATTTTTACACATAGTCCCATTCCATATGATAGTTTGTAAAAACACAAAGTTTTGGCACTAAATTAACATAAACTTCTGCAGCAGAAAACAGTAGGAATAGAGGACAAATTTCACTTCCAAAATGTTTCCTCTAGATATTTCCTGGTTTTCCAAATATCCAGAGAGAACTACAATACAAGATGCCTTGGAACAAAACAGTATTGATCCCCAGGGGTCTCTGGCAAATGTTCATAACACCTTTTCTTCCTCATATAATTCAGTCTTCAGTTAGCAGTAAAACACAATGAAACATTGTTTTGGCAAGGGCGACTTTGTCTCACATTCATGACAAGACAAATGCCAAGTAATTCAGTTCTTATGTTGGCCTGAAGAGTTTGCATAGTTTTTATTCTTCTGAAATAAATAATTAACCCCAAAACAGCTGCTCCCCGAGAGCAAAGCTAATGGTCCTGCTGTTTGCAGTCACCCAGGAGAAGCACCTTCACAGTCAGCCAGTGAGGAAAGGGATCCCTCCTCTGCATTCTGCACACACGTTGACACACTGTGATTCATGGCCAGGCGACCTCGGCAGCACTGCAATGACACTGCACTTCCTTGCTTCAAATCCCAAACTTGCTAACCCCCTGTGTTTTATACATAATCTCGCGTCATCATGTGCCACCATCACTCCCTCCCCACCAAAAGGAGAAAATTGCAGTGCCAACCTCAGAGGGTTGTTCTAAAGATAAAGTGAGATGATGCATCAGAGATGTGAAACACACAGGTTTTTCTCAAAAGGACATTCCCAGTCTCATCCTCTTTCAGCAAAGATCTAGAATAAGATTTTTTTTTCCTTTCAAGTGTTATCCATATGGAGAGGGTTGAGGAAAATCAATTATCAACTCCCAAGGTTATCCAAAGACACTGGCTCTTGTTACCATTGACATTATTTTTTTTTCCTTTCCTTACTGCAAAAGTTACATATTCAACACTGAAAAATGACACAATTTTAATACAATGAAAAACTGACTCCTTATGTTTTTCTCTACCTTACTGAATATTACAATAGAAAGCACATATAAAGTACATATGCTGTATCAAGCACATGTATGTTCAAAACTCAGTGAGGGAGGTATTGCTGCTGCTGCTATTTTTTTATTATTATTATTATTATTATTATTATTATTATTATTATTCCCATTTCAGCAATAAAGCTGAAAAACATCTTAATTTTCCCAAGAATGCCATATTAAAAAATGAAATAACTAAGCTCTGATTCCAAGTAATCAATGCTTTTAACAGCTACTTACTGTCTCCTCATGGATGAGATTCTATAACTGGCCATTCTGATGGCATTAAAGCTAGCATTTGACCCCTCCAAGGTGTGAACAACCTCCTTCCCAGCAGACATCTGTGATGCCCCAGAGGTGAGATGGCAGGTTGAAAGTCTCCACTAGAGGCAAAACAGAGCATTTACAACACAGACTTTTAGCTCTAGCCCTAGATATCAACTTGGCCTTGAGCAGCAGGACAAAGGGCCTTCAAAAGAAAAAAAAAATCTTTGATAATTTAAACTACTTTTAGGATTGTTAAAAGAAAATCATCCAGAATGCATTTGTCTCTATTCTATTGTCCACTCACAAGGAAGTATGAGATCTGCTGTGAGTCTGAAGAAGTTCAAAGCTTCTTACATAAACACTCCTGGAAATGGCACAAATCTAAATTTCGCTGCCAAGGCTTAATCAATAGCACCTGCTAATATTAATTAGTGTGATGGATCTTGGGCTTGGTTCTTATGGATTTTGAATTGTAATTTATTCCCTTAAAATAAGGCCTACTTCATCATCTACCCTTGAACACCTAGATTCTATGGTGACCGTGGTGTGTCCCTTAGAAGTGCAAATAAACTTTTATGGTAGATACAGTAACGGGCCCCTTTAAGAACAGAGACTTGTTCTCCCACCTACTGCAAGTTGTGATTACAGAGAATTTTCAACTAAGCCTTGGTCCAGGAATTGCCTATGTCTAAAGGCAATTCATCCAAAGTTATGTCCTTTCCTCTGAGTCCATGACGAATAATGATCAGTCCATGACCAATGACTTTATACGCTAAGGCATATAAAGTCCTACCCCTTTGTTTCTCTTTGGTTCACTCTAGGCCATCCCAGGTCCATCACAACCCATCGAATCAGCTGAGATCTCTGACCCAACAGCCTCAAAGTTCAACTCTCCCTCTGCTGAGTCCTGTTTTATTCTTCCAGAGGTATTGATCCCAAAGCACTGTTCCCATAAAACAGAAAGCTCTATTTAAAGTCAGTTCTGGAGAACCTAACTGCAACAACTGCTTAGCAACAGGTAGATCTTCCGACCTTCTGCAGACTGACACTGGCACAGTCCTCTGCCTTCACATGATGATCACTATATGTATTTCTGTAATATACAGGCAGTGTCTCTGGCAAGGATATTTTCTCAGATCAATATGATTATAAAAATTATTTCAATTAAAGTCTGCCATTGAAGGACTTTGTTGCAATTTAGAACCACTGAAGATAATCCCATACAACATCTAAAAGAAGTCTAAGATTTCAATGTTAGGACAGATAGCATATTATGCAAAAAAGGCATCAATGACTTCATAGAACCATTGACTCCATCTTTGAAATTCAAAGCTCTGAACAATAGCCAACTGATTTATTGGACAAAAAAAAAATATGATTTCAATGATCAAAAAATTTTGCAAAGCACTCATCTCAGGTGAAACAGGGAAAACATTCTTCTGGCAAATATTGCTTTCCCACCCCTCAATTTTTTCCAAGAGTACATATGTGTCTCCAGAGTCCTCCATTGTTTGCTCAAGATCTGTATGTCGAAAAGTTCCCATTCCAATAAATGGAGACAGTTGACCTCAGAGCAAGGAACCCCAAACAACCTGAGCAAACGTAGCCTTTCATCAGATGAAACTCTCCCCTGCCCACCCACTCCCAACTGTAATAACTAAAATGTCTCTGGACAGTGCCAGAGGTCCCCTGGAGACAAAACTACCACAAGTTGAAACTCACTAGTCCTAGAGAAAATACAGAAAGCTGCCACGCAGCCATCAAGCCTTCAACTATGCGGCACAACACTATTCAGGCTCACGCCAAGGTGTCAGGGCTCACGAGGTGCATAGGAGCCCTTTCCTGCTTTTCTCGTAGCCAGATCTCAGAGGGTGTGCTCTGCGTAAAGGCTTGAGAGCAGAGCCCTCATGCCTTAAATGACTTACAAAGTTTTTAAAACAAAACTCTTTAATTGAAATCTTTCTTCATAGGACCCAGAGTAAGGCCAAATGGCTCACCCAGAGCAAAAGTGATAGACACGTGCCACTCTGAGAACCCCCACTACTCCAAAAGGGCTTCTTTGAGGCACAAGACATACTCAACTGTATAGGAGCACAAGGATGAACGTGGCTTAGGCCCAGCCTGAAGCCTTCGCCAAAATCATGTACGAAGTCAGTGATGCTCATCGCAGAACACAGAAATAAATAACTTAGATTGAGCTTCTGTTCACATTTCTACTCTCAAATGATGCTGGAAAACATCAGCTAAAAAATCATTAGCCGACAAGTGCTTTGTAAGCATAGTGTTCACTTATGAGGATCCGGGCAAACAAAGTGCCATAGAATGAATATCTCTCCGCATTCTTTAAAGTAACTCAGGCCTTTCCAAAGGTCATATTCCAAATGATATTCCCTCAAAGACACTTCTGCATTTCAGTGCATTAAAATTAATGCCGTCGCTCCAGTCTCAGGCAGTGGAGATGCAATAGCTCACGTGGCTTTCTGCTGTCCTGCTGGTCTGTTTACAGAGGAGGCAGCCTACTTACAAATTATTGAAACAGAAAGCCACATAATGATGTTTGTGCTCAATCTCTCTTGTGTTTCAAGGCTGTCTATATTCTCTGGCTGTGAGTATCTTAATTTAATCAGAGGGCAGCTGTGGTCCAGCCATGCTCCCATAAAGCTCTGTTTAAAATTTAGGCCGCTCTGTACAGAAAGAACCTGGACATTTCCAAGAAACAGGTGGTGGACACTGTCAGTGATTTTAAAGCTATGATCACAAATATTCTCATGTAGAACTGAAGAGTTAGAATTTCTCCCGATCTTGTGTAATGCTCTGGCAATGAACTTAAGGGTGTCTTTTTAGAAGACTGAATAACCAGCTTCTCATACTTCAATGTCTATGTGGAATGTTTGAGAATTCTTTTATGCTGTTTAGAGAATTCTTTATCTACTATAGAGTAATCCAACATTAGAGTGTTGCGTGTGTGTGTGTGTGTGTGTGTGTTTTAAAACTATAATATTGAGAGTGAGATTTGAGGGCTTTTTCCCCCACTACAGCAAAATAGGTTCATATGATGGTCTTCCTGTCTTCATGAATAAGAAAGCGCCAGAATTCCAGATAGTCTAGGACATGAATATTAAGTTATTTATGATGAAACAGAACTCATCACTCACACAGATGCCAATGACTGTGACCTGCCTGCCCTGTATAATAGGGAACAAGTCCGTGAAGCATTTGGGATGCAGAGCATGTGTTTCAGAGGATGGTGTGACTGAGCAGAGCAAAGCCCCAGGCAAGAAAAGCATCCTGTTCTTTCTAAGAAGAGATAGATAGGTGATGCAGAGTGGTAGATCACAGGCTGCTGTGGTTTGGACATGGTTTGAAAGTGTCCCCTAAGGGTTCATGTGTTAGGAGTTTGGTCCCCAGTGTAGTGGCACTGTAGAACAGTAGGACCTTTCAAAGGTGAGGTCTAGCAGGAGTTTCTCAGGTCATATGGGCCCTTGGACAGGACTGTGGGACCTAGGAAAGGACTGGGAGACCCTATCCTTTCTGGCTTCTTCTTTGGCCACATGATCTCTCCCTCTGAAATGCAATCCTACCAACAACCATGAAGCATTCAACAGAGCCAAACTGACTCCAGAACCATGACCTTGAATCTCCAAAACTGTGAACCAAGTAACCTCTTTCCTTTAAAAAGTTAGCCTGCCTCAGGTATTTTGTTACAGTAATGAAAAAAGGACTAATATACAGGTTAATGGTGTTTAACAATCGCCTGCAACATAAACAGCACCAGGCTCAGGAGCTTTGAGTGGGAAAATAATGTTCTTTCATTTTGTTTTTTTGTTGTTGTTTTTTTTTTTAGAGAGAGAGAGAATTTTAATATTTATTTTTTAGTTTTCGGCAGACATAACATCTTTGTTTGTATGTGGTGCTGAGGATCGAACCCGGGCCGCACACATGCCAGGCGAGCGCACTACCGCTTGAGCCACATCCCCAGCCCTTGTTTTGTTTTTTTAATGACAAAATTTCCCTTGCATTTCATTTATTTTTTTAGTCATTAATCTATTTTTTTAATTGACACATAAAAATTGTACAAACCTATGGTTGTTTCCTGCATTTCAGTACATGCTGTGGCATTTGCTTGAATTCATGTATATACAACATTATTGATTTACAGTCTAGGATAGTTTTGCATTGTTATTTATAAAAATAAAAACTGGAAAAAATTTAGATATCCCCAATAGCAACATGATTACAGAAACTATTCTACATTTATATTACAGAATATTATGTAGGCATTGAGAAAAGAGTTTTTAGTGGCAAATAAAGACAGAACCAAAATTATATCTACAGCATCACTGACACTTTATCAAGAATGTCACTGACCTCCAGGTTGCTAAATCTAGCTATGAATCCTAAGCCTTCATTGTATTGGGGTTCTTTTTTAAATTTTTTATTTTAATTAGGTACATATTGCAGCAGAATGCATTTTGACTCATTGTGCACAACTGCAGCACAACTTTTCACTTCTCTGTTTGTACACGTTGTAGCATCACACCATATGTGCACTCATACTTGAATCTAGGGTAATAATGTCCATCTCATTCCACAATCTTTCCTGCCCCTATGCCCACTCTCTTCCCCTCCCTCCCATTTTCCCAATTACAGTTCCTCCATTTTTCCCACGCTCCCCCCCTCATTATGGATCAGCATACACTTATCAGAGAGAACATTCAGCCCTTGTTTTGGGGGGATTGGTTTACTTCACTCAGCATGACATTCTCCAACTCCATCCATTTACCTGCAAATGCCATATTTTCATTCTCCTTTTCAATATATAATTTTATATATTGAATATATATATTATATATATATATATATATATATATATATATATATACATATATATATACACACATATATATANTATATATTGAATATATATACCTCATTTTCTTTATCCATTTATCAACTGATGGGCATCTAAGTTTGTTCCACAGTTTAGCTATTGTGAATTGTGCTATTGTGAACTTTGATGTGGCTGTGTCCCTATATATGCTGTTTTTAAGTCCTTTGGGTATAGACTGAGGAGTGGGATATCTGGGTCAAATGGTGGTACCATTCCAAGTTTTCTAAGAAATCTCCATATTGCTTTCCAGAGTGGTTGCACCAATTTGCAGTCCCACCAGAAATGTAAGACTGTGCCTTTTCCCCCACATCCTCATCAACACTTATTGTTTGTATTCTTGATAACAGCCATTCTGACTGCATGAGATGAACACTTAGAGTAGTTTTGATTTACATTTCTCTAATTATTAGACATGTCGAACATTTTTTCATATATTTGTTGATTAACTAAATATCTTCTTCTGAGAAGTGTCTGTTCAGCTCCTTAGCTCATTTATTGATTGGGTTGCTTATTTTTATGGTGTTACATTTTTTGAGTTCTTTATATATCCTAGAGATTAATGCTCTATCTGACATTCATGTGGCAAAAATGTGCTCCCAAAATGTAGGATCTCTCTTTACCTCATATTGTTTATTTTGCTGAAAAGAAGGTTTTTAATTTGAATCCATCCCATTTTTTGATTCTTAATTTTCTTGTGTTTTAGGAGTTTTGTTAAAGAAGTTGGTGTCTAATCCAACGTCATGAAGATGTGGGCCTACTTTTTCCTCTAGTAGGCACAGGGTCTCTGGACTAATTCTTAGGTCCTTGATCCATTTTGAGTTAAGTTTTGTGCATGGTGAGAGATAGAGGTTTAGTTCCATTTTGCTGCATATGAATTTCCATTCTCCCAGCACCATGTGTTGAAAAGGCTCTTTCCTCCAAAGCATGTTTTTGGCATCTTTGTCTAGTGTGTGAGATAACTGTATTTATGTGGGTTTGCATGTTTCTTCTATTCTGTACCACTGGTCTATATGTCTATTTTGGTGCCAATACCATGCCGTTTTTTGTTACTATAGCTCTGTAGTATAATTTAAGGTCTGGTATTGTGATGCCTCCTGCTTCACTTTTCTTGCCAAGGATTGCTTTAGCTATTTTGGGTCTCTTATTATTCCAAATGAATTTCATGATTGCTTTTTCTATCTCTATAAGGAATGACATTGGGATTTCAATTGGAATTGCATTGAATCTGTTTAGCACTTTGGGGAGTATGGCCATTTTGACAATATTAATTTTGCATATCCAAGAGCATGGTAGATCTTTCCATCTGCTAAGGTGTTCTTTTTTTTTTTTCTTTAGTGTTATCTGTTTTCATTTTAGAGGGTTTTTTTGTTTGTTTTGTTTTGTTTTTTTTACCTTTGTTGTTAAATTGATTCCCAAGTGTTGTTGGTTTTTGTTGTTGTTGTTGTTGTTTGTTTGTTTTTTTTTTTGTTGTTGTTGTTGTTTTTTTTGAGGCTATTGTGAATGTGGTTATTTTCCTAATTTCTCTTTCAGAGGTCCCTTCACTGATGTATAGAAAGGCACTTGATTTATGGGTATTGATTTTATATCCTGCTATTTTGCCAAATTCATTAATTAAGTCTAGAAGTCTTCTGGTGCAGTTATTTGATCCTCTTAGTATAGAATTATATCATCAGCAAATAATGATAGTTTAAGTTCTTCTTTTCCTATCCATATTCCTTTAATTTCTTTCATCTGTCTAATTGTTCTGGCTAGAGTTTCAAGGACTATTTTGAATAGAAGTGGTGAAACAGGGCATCCCTGTCTTGTTTCAATTTTTAGAGGCAATACTTCCAATTTCTTTCCATTTAGAATGATGTTGGCCTTGGGTTTAGCATAGATGGTTTTTACAATGTTGAGGTATGTTCCTACAATCCCTAGTTTTTCTAGTGTTTTGAACATGAAAGGGTGCTATGTTTGACAAATGCTTTCTCTGAATCAATAATAGAATAATATGAATATATCAATCCTACTATTATATGATAAAATCACATAATTCATCTTTAAGTCTATTGATGTGATGAATTATATTTATTGATTTCTGTATGTTGAACCAACCAACCATCCCTGGAATGAACCCCACTTGATCGTGATGCACTATTTTTTTAACATGTTTTTGTAGCAATTTATCAGAATTTTATTGGAAATTTTTGCATCAATGTTCATCAGGGATTTGGGTCTAAAATTTTCTTTCCTTAATGTAGTTCTGCCTGGTTTTGATATCAGGATGATACTAGCTTTGCAGAATGAGTTTGGGAAGGTTCCCTCCTTTTCCATTTCATGAGATAATTTGAAGAGTATTGGTATTAATTCTTCTTTGTAGGTCTTATAGTAACTCCTCAGCTGTGAGTGTGTCTGGTCCCAGGCTTTTCTTGGTTGGTAAGCTTTTGATGGTGTCTTCTATTTCCTTGCTTGAAATTTATCTGTTTAAATTATGTTTGTCCACTTGATTCAGTTTGGGTTGATCATATTTCTGTAGAAATTTGTTGGTGTCTTCAAGGTTTTCTATTTTACTGGAGTATAAATTTTCAAAACAATTTCTAATTGTCTTCTGTATTTCAATAATGTCTTTCATAATATTTGCTTTTTCATCATGAATTTTAGTAATTTGAGTTTTCTCTCTCTTTTTTCTCATTAGGGTGGCTAAGGGTTAATCAATTTTATTTATTTTTTTCAAAGAATTAGCTTTTTATTTTGCCAATTTTTTGAATTGTTTCTTTTGCTTCAATTTCATTGATTTCTGCCCTGATTATAAGTATTCCTTGTCTTCTACTATATTTGGTGTTGGTTTTTCTAGGGCTTTGAGATGTAATGTCATGTCATTTATTTGTTGACTTTTTTCTTCTTTTAATGAATGAACTCCATGCAATGAACCTTGCCTCCAGAGTGTCCCATTAATTTTGGTAAGTTGTACCAGAGTTCTCATTTACCTCTCAGAATTTTTTTTTTATCTCCTCCCTTCTGTTGTCCACGTGTCATTCAATCCTGTATTGTTTAGTTTTCAAGTGTTGGAGTAGCTTCTATTTTCTATTTTATCATTCATTTCTAATTTCATTCCATTATGGTCAGATAGAAGGAAGGGAAGTATCTCTATTTTTTTTTTTTTTTTGTATTTGCTAAGACTTTTTTTGTGGCATAACATATTTTGGAGAAGGATTCTTGTGCTGCTGAGAAGAAAGTGTATTCATTTGTTGATGAGTGGAATATTCTATATATGTCTTTTTAAGTCCAAATTATTGATTGTATTATTGAGTTCTATAGTTTCTTTGTTTAGTTTTTGTTTGGAAGATATAAGAGTGTTAAGAGAGGTGTATTAAAGTCACCCGGTATTATTGTGTTGTGGTTTATTTGGTTCTTGTAGTTGAGAAGGGTTTGTTTGATATACATAGATGCCTCATTTTGGGGGTCATAGATATTTATGATTGTTATGTCCTGTTGATGTACAAATCCCTTAAGTAGTATGAAATGACCTGCTTTATCCCTTTTCACTAGCTTTGTCTTGAAGCCCACTTTATCCTATATGAGGATGGAAACCCCTGCTTGTATATGTGGTCCATGTGAGGGGTACGTTTTTTCCCACCCTTTCACCTTCAGTCTGTGGATGTCTTTTCCTGTCAGATGAATCTCTTGAAGGCAATCTATAGTTGGGTCTTTTTTTTAAAAAAATTCAATCTGTCAATCTGTGTCTTTTAATTGATGAGTTTAGGCCATTAACATTCAGGGTTGTTATTGCAATAGGATTTGTATTCCTGGTTATTTTGGTTTATTTTTGTTTTTTAACATGACTTGGTTTCTCCTTTGACTAGCCTTTCCTTTAGTGTAGTTCCTTCCTTTGCTGATTTTCATTGTTGTTTTTCATTTCCTCCTCCTGGAATATTTTGCTGAGAATGCTCGGTAGTGCAGGTTTATTTCTGTGAATTCTTTTCATTTTTGTTTATCATGAAAAGTATTTATTGTTTATCATATCTGAAGCTTAATTTTGCTGGATATAAGATTCTTGGTTGGCATCCATTTTTCTTTCAGAGCTTTGTATATATTGTTCCAGGATCTCCTGGATTTGAAGGTCCGGGTTGAAAAATCTGCTGAGATTTGAATTCATCTCCCCTTATTTGTGATCTGATTCCTCTCTCTCTTGCAGCCTTTAAGATTCAATCTTTATTCTGTATGCTAGGCATTTTCATTATAATGCGCCTTGGTATCGATCTGTTGTAATTTTATACATTTAGTGTTCTCTAAGCCTCTTGTGTTTGATTATCTAATTCATTCTTCATATTTGGAAAATTTTTTGATATTATTTTATTGAAGAGATTGTGCATTCCTTTGGTTTGAATCTCTGTGCCTACCTCTATCCCAATGAATCTTAGATTTGGTCTTTTGATGCTGTCCCATACACAATTCCTGGATGTTCTGTTCATGTTTTCTTACCATCTTCAATGTGTGGTCACCTTATTTTCAAGACTGTATATTTTGTCTTCATTATCTGACATTCTGTCTTCCAAGTGATCTAGTCTGTTGGTAATACTTTCTATTGAGTTTTTTGTGTACTGTTTCCTTCATTTCAAGGATTTCTGATTGGGTTTTTTCAGAATCTCCCTTTCTTGAAGTAATATTTTGCTACCTATCTTTGCTCCCTTATCCCTTTGTTGGTGTGATTGATGGTCACCTGTATTTTTCTCTTATCTCTTTGTTGAAGTGATCAATGTTTGCTTGTATTTGCTCACTTAGGTCATTCTTTAATTCACTAATCATTTTAAATATGTACATTCTGCACTCCTCCTCTGACTTTTCATCAACTGCACTGTCCATGGATTCTATGATTGTAGTATCTTGGTTTCTTTGGGGCATTTTCTTCCCTTCTTTTTTTTCATTTTGTCTGTGTGTGTCTTCATTTCTTGCAGTGCGGATCTAAGGTATTACAGTTTCTACCCTATAATCTTGTAGTGTCCCTGCAGATTACCTGTACCTTACCTTGATGTTGGGCTTCTAGTCCCTGGCTGGTGTCACATGATAAATGCTACTGCAACTAAAGGTAGTGGTGGCAATAGCAGAGTTAACTCAAAGTAGCAGTAGGGGTGACCCAAGTTGACTACAACCACTTTCAGAGATGGGGCTGAAAGGGTGGGCTGCCAGATCAGACATGCACCTGCCTCCAGGCCCTATCTGTTGTCCCCAGGGGGAGCCTACTGCATGGGGAGGGCTATAGCAATGGCTACAGTGTCCCAAAATGGAGGTGGGCTAGGCCTGGGATCTGGCTTAATTTGGTGAGGGCAGTCCTAAGCCTGAGCCTGGTCTCTGGTGTGAGTCTGCTGGTTTGTCCTGAGCCTAATCTTGGCCTAGACTCCCACATGGGTTGATGGGGTGGTCCTCTATTCTTTCATTTTAAGCAATAATTTTTCAGTCAATTAAAATCCCAATCCAATGAGAAAACTGTGTCCAACAATACTGTATTTTGATTGATTTTTAAAAATAGAAAATTAAAAAGAGAAATGCATTAAAGAGTGACCTTTACATCATTTTAAAGGGAAAAATAATAAAAAGAAATCAACTGAACTCTGTCTTGTGTTGGCCACATCCTGTTCTGTCCTCTGCCCTCTGTTATGTTGGCTCTGGAATTTCTACTTCACTTCTGAGGGCTATTGCTCTGTCTAAACTTCCAGGAGCCATCCCAGCAATGGACAGCATTGCTTTCCAAGGTCTTTGCCAGAGAGGTAAGTCTGTGTTCTGAGGGAGTGTTCCCATTTTAATAAACTCTCCCTAGTCCAACTGCACATTCCCCTTGGTCTGGCATGCTCAGGATCTGCATTTGTGGGCACATTCCTGCTATGACACATGAGCCAGATCCTGTCACACCATAGGTGCTTTCACTGTTGCTTTGCATTGGTCCTTCATCACCCTTAATCAGCCATTATGCCTTTTCAGGACTGACTGCCACTCAGCCACCTTACACTTGTCCCTTACACTTGTCTCCTTACATCCTTACACTTGTCTCCTTACACTTGTCCTTACACTTGTCTCCTCCTGTCTCCCCAAAGCCAGACGTACTGCTTCCCCTCCATCTTACACCATCCCTGTGAACTCCCAGTGAAAGTCTTAATGGGTGCCCCACAGAGCACGCCAGGTACTGTTACACTCCATTTGCCACTATTGGTAGGAACTCACTGCCAGCCAGGTGGCAGGTGATCCAGTGTCACAATCCCAATTTAGGGTTTTCTTCTTGGATCTGCACCTGGCATCAGCTCAATTAAATTGGGTTCCTGGGAAAGAGATTTTGAAATAAGGTATCTGCTTCAGGCAGAAGTAGAAAATTGGGGGGGGGTTGTTCTGAGAAAACACACTGGAATGAAGGTTAAGAAGATCTGGCCAGGTGCAGGCACACCTGTAATCCCAGTAGTTTGGGGGGCTGAGGTCAGAGGAGTGCAAGTTTAAAGCTAGTGAGGCCCTAAGCAACTTAGTGGATGTAAGTCAGTTGTGAAGCACCCCTGTGTTAAATATCCAATACAAAAAACAAAAACAAAAAAGCTGCCCTTCAAAAGATTCTAGAGATGGAATAGTTCTTCAAGTTCTCCCAAGTGAAAGCAAGTGCCATAGTATCTCATTATTGGCTGTGAAATTATCCTCCCCAGTAGTGTAACCTTGGGCAACACAGTTCTGTGGTAGAGCCAGTTCCCAATGTGGATACAGTGTGCACCCTCAGAAACTGGAAGCTGGATGCATCTGCAGCCATATAGAACCTGGACAGAGAACAATAGCACTATAGCCCTATTGCAGCCTAACTCCCAGTTTGACAGTGCAAAAGATAAACTAAAATCTTCTTTGAACACATTTTCGTCTTCTGCATGTCAATTTTCAATGCATAGACTTGAAATTTCCTATGTAGAACAAAGACATGCCAGCAGTGGTCATGACAATGGTAAAATTGGATATTTAAATCAATATTAAAAATTTTGACAGCTTTAGCTGTATTTAGCTTAATGTTTTGTTTATGCTCATTATTTGGCACAGCTCCCGTTGTACATGAGAGTAAGTCAGAATATTCTTATTTAATTTTCTTTCTCAGCCATTTTTTACTTCATCTGTTCCACCACGTTTATTTTTCTACAGTCAGCTGATACTATAAATAGAAATGGAAGAGCTCAGAAATTTGCCCCAAATGCTACCTGAAGCATGGGTTAGTGATTTCAAATACCATGACTTCTCTATTACATTTTCTCTCCCTTATATTCCTAATGAGAATATATACCTGCTTTGGTTTTAAGGAAAGAATCTGGGTGGAAATTTTCAGCCATTCTTGCTCTAGGGAATCTTGAAGCAAAACCCAATATCCACTATCAAGCAAAAATAAAGTCTAAAAGATAGGACAGAGAAGCTGTTAAGATTTGCCCCAAATGAAAGCACTAGTTGAACTGCCTTGAAGTTGTTCTGCTGATTAACTTGGCTCCTGCAAGCTTAGACAGAGCAATAGCCCTCAGAAGTGAAGTAGAAATGCCAGAGCCAACATAACAGAGGGAAGAGGACAGAACAGGATGTGGCCAACACAAGACCGAGTCCCTAGAGGCAAAATAGATGGGCCCCGTCTCATAACCACTCTTTCCCACTTCACACAAGAAGGCATCCCTCTCACTTATCCTGAGACTAGCAGGGTGCCTTGTCCCCTAGTTCACAAACCTTGGAGTCATTAAACAAGGGAACAATTGAACACTACATTGCTCTTGAGGACCAGTCCTCTATGTACTTCAGATTCTGATGGCAAGGCTCCCTGCTTCAGTCAGGTAGCCCAGATTTCAAGGTGCCTAATCTTGAGTTAGGTGGTTGTTGGCAGTTTGAATGTTAATGTATTTATTTAATTACAAAATAAAGTCAGATTCTTTTCCTGACAAAAAAAAAATAAGAAGTCTGATTTGGCTGAATGACTGACAATAACTGGTTTTGTTATTCAGGTGATGTGGTAACGTATACCATAAGTTACACCAGCTAAATATTTTTACCGTAGTGAATGAGCAAATCAAGACGTTTGGATAAACATGTCTTTAAACCCTTATGCAGTGAACAATGTGCATCCTGTGTACTTACGTCCTTTTTAATTAATTAAATTTAGGAAGTGTCAACTTAAAAGTGTGGGGGTGCACACCTTTTTACAATCCTTTAAGCAAATTTTAATAAATGAGAAGAAACAGTCAGATGATACTACTCTAGAGTCTATAGTAGAATAAATTTTAGACCTAAAAGATATGTGATTTTTTTTTTGGGGGGGGGGTGGTGTGGATACAATTCTCTTTATGGAGAAGCAGAGAAATTAAATGACTTGTCTCCAATTTGAGACAGAACTGGGATTAGAACCCTAGTGCCCTGGTCCCTAAGGCATGTTTCCATTTCATCAACTTCTTTTCTGCCACTCCCTCCTGGTCATCAGGGAGCCCTTCATGCACCAAGCAGACACTAGTTAAAAGAAGGGACAATTCTGTAGAGAATAGAAGGGTCAAAGTACGCAAAAGCTGCTCCAATCTTAGTGGACTCTAGCTGTGACGCCACTAGAAAGAAGAGGGATAAAATCCCAGGAGTCTGAGGGATCAAGATCTGTCACAAGGATACCCTGATTGGCCACAGGTTACCTCGGAGTCCCAGGCCAGCCACTGAACTGGAAGAGGAATTTCACCCCTGACTCACACAGAGATCACATCCGTCTTGTGAACTGTGCTCTCTGAGCTCACCCACCTCCCCATACTCCACCGCCAGACGTTAGCCTGACACCTGGCAGCACCCCAGTATGTCTCCCTTTCAGACTTAATTAGCACAATGCTCTGGAGAATTTCACAGATCCTCTCAAAGGCACAGTAGCCTGCATTCCAGAGCACATTAAATCATGACTTTGCCTCAAAGACGATGAAATTACATACCCTTTGGACCCAGGAATAGCTTCCCTATGACATTTCTATGCTTTAATTTTCTGGGCTTTTGTTTGGGTTTGATTTGGTGGTAATGTTGTTTGGGTTTCTTTACTCTTTGATGCTGAGGATTGAACCTGGGGCCCTGGGTGCTAAGTATGTGCTCTACCACTGAACTACATCCCTAGATTTCTTTCTTTCTTGTTTGTTTGTCTGGCTGGTTGATTGGTTGGAAGTTTTTTCCCATTCTAAACAATGCCTATTTTTCTTTATTCAGCTTAACTGAAGATGTTTACCTGCTTTAGGTGCAGAAGAATGAGGGATACATAAATTATCTCTGGAAGCCAGTAAGGGGAGGCATTTGAATTTGTTAGGTTCCACTGACTTTCATTTGCAATGACTTATAGTGTTAACTAGATCAAAATCAAAAACTATATGTGGACACCCAATTCATACTTTATATACAAACAGAGATATGAAAAACTGTGAGATATATATATATATATATATATATATATATATATATATATTAAGAATTGTAATGCAAAAAAATAGTTCATATATAAAGGCAAAAAGAAAACTATATGTGAATAGAAAAAGAATCGCCCATCTTAAATTGGCATACAATTACAGTGGGACATGTAATAAGCAAAGCACAAGGCTAAGCACATTTAGAATAAAAATCATTGAAAGAAGTTCAGTGACCATTGATTTTGAATGGATGACATTAATTAATGAGCAATCAATATTTTTTTAATTGGAATTTTGCTGTCTCTGCTTACCATCATAGCACAGTCTATTAAGGCAAAGGATAAGCCCCCTTTGTTCATAGATTATGTTGGGAAACTGGAGAGCAGGCCCTGGATTAGACACTTTATTCTACTCACTGCTATAATTTAGATATGAGGTAAAACTAAATAAGCAGCTCCACTCATATCAGAGATGTCATGTCTAAAGAGGTATTCTCTCCTTCTGTATAGACTGTTTCTGTGCAAAAGTCTGTCCCTGGCCTCCTTATTACCCATCCTTTCATATAAAGCCAGGCAGATACTTTTGTTAGGGTCTGTAAACAAGTCAAGATGGCGCCTGGCATTTTGCCAGAGGGAGTGGTTTGTGAAGTAATACCAGCGAGCCATTAAGTGTGGAGATTCCTTATTGGTTGACTGCTGTATCTAGTTTATGTTAATTAAGATAAGCTGTGTGGAATGTATATATACCCCTCCTGTCCTACAATAAACGGCTCCCACTCCTGCTGTATCAATGTACACAAGTTGTTCGTCACCCCCCGGTTATTTTGCTGCAGCCGGACTGCGGCAACTTTAAAGATGGAATTCCCCCCCACACTTTGGAGATTAAATATTAAAAAGTGTATGGACCAGAGGGAGCAATCCAGATTTCAATCTGAAGCTATCTCCTACTACCTGTAAACTTCACTACATTTCAGGGGCATCATCTAGAAAATGGGAGTAATGATATTTACTGCCTCAAGATTGCAGTAAGAATCAAAGGGCAGAAGCACATATGACATCAGTTAGTATGATGACATCTGCCAATCAACACTTCTGAATGAACATTGAATGTTCCAGCATCAACTCTCACCCCTCAGGCAAAACAGAAAAGTCCCCCAAGATTTAGGAGATCAGATAATTCCTATGGACAGTACTCTGTCATCACTTCTGTATCATCTTTCATTGCCTTTCGGCACCTCAAACATTCACATTCTTCTCCAAGCCATTCCCAGAAAAAGGCCCCTGCCCTGTGAGTCTGACCAGGGCTTGTTGAATGATGTCAAACCTCCTTCCAATTCCAGACAAAGCAAAGGATGGGATGTTATCCTGAAACCCAGGGAGGGGAGTGAGGGGGCAGATGCTGGCCTGATTCTAGACCAAATTAGTCCTGAGAAGACATTTTCAAAATAATCTCTCACCTCTCTGGACTAATGTGCAGAAGAGAAATGTGGAGAGGAAAAGCCCTTTGAAAGGATAAGTTTCAGCAAAATTGTGAAGGCCTTGAAAATGAGGGCAAAACTGCCAGAAGCAGCAGCTGGGGGCACGTTATGCCCCAACGCATCATCTCACCTGACAGGCAGATTTTACAAGGAGCCAAACCCTGACGATTCTCCTCCCCTGGTTTTTTTAAAACCTCTTCCCTGGCAACCCCTTACTAAGCTGCAGTCACACTACATTGCAAGCTTATTCTTTGCCATCATGTCCCTCTCCATGAGGCTGCTTGATTCAGATGAATGGTGCAGGTGGAGAGCAAGGGTTTGCACCTGAGATGGGGACTGCTGAAGAGCTCAGGTCCCCCAGGACAAGCGCCCAGATTTGGGGTAAGACACATCTTCCTCTTGGGTCAGCTCCTTTAGTTAATAAATGTTGCATCTTGAAAGTGCTGTTGAGGAATAATGAGTTAGATTATTTGCTTGGAGCATGTGCTTTATTTCTTTGATAGTAAGTAGAATAGCAAAACAGAGCCAATTCACTGCAGGGTGGTGACATATTTTATAAACATTTTAGAAGAGCCAGCAACATAATGACCATATCTCCCATAGTGAGAGGTTTATATTTTGTATATTTGTATGTTCATATGGTGATCACTAAGCAGTGTGGTGGAAGGTTCAAATTTAAAAAAATGTATTACAATGTTTCCAATATGATTGTATAATATGTGAAGTATGTAAATACACACATTTGCAAATATAAGACCACCATGGAGAAAAGACTGTATTCATAAAATCTGGTTTTAGCACAGGAATAGATAGAACTCTGTGATTTTTTAAATTACAATTTACTTTATATGGTCACTCAACATCAAAGCAACAGAAAATTTGAGCATGACTGAAATACTATAGGTATGTGCTAATTCCATTTTTTATACATTTGCAGCAAAAATGGGGATATATTATCCAATTGACCTTTTGTATTTCTATTTTAAGCTCTAAAACATCTCCATTGTATTGACCTGGGGGTAATTTGGAAACTAAATCAGAATATCCCACAGAATTTCATCAGTCCTTGAAAATTTTAATCGAGTTTGCTATTTATTTCAATTGGTAAAGCTTTTTGCAAGAGCACAATTGCTACATTGGTATGTTTTCCCAGAAAATTCAAATAAGTTATATACTTTGCCCCAAATCACAAGTTCTCTTCCCAGTATGGCTCATTCATTCATGAACATTTGCTTACTGCACTGCAGCTATGTACAAGGCACTGAAAAAGTAAATGAAAATTTTAAAACTGGGAATTTTCCTTCAAGGAAACTCCCATTCAACAAGGAAGTTCAAGATATAATTGTTATAATTCAAGATAGAAAATAATCAAGATAGAAAACAATATTCAAAACAAAAATACCATGAAGTATGCAACTGGTGCAGAGAGGAGAGAGATTGTTTTGCTGGGAGCAACAAGAAATTTTTTTGCGAAAGAAATAACATTTAAACTGGATTTTCAAGGTAAGGTAAAAGTTGAAAATTAAATTGTGCAGAAGCAGAAAGCACTCCAGATAAGGCAAGAGCTTGAATAAAGCAGCGAACAATAGAGAATTGTGTTCAATATGAGGATAATACGTCTTGTCTGGCTGGATTTGATGAGAGAGAGAAAGAAAAATAAAGCTGAATGATGAATGGGAGCCCCTAAATGCCAGGAAAAGGATTTTCAGTAGAGACTCTAAAATATTCCCAACAGCAATAACTGTGCCTCCATGCTCTGGGTTGAGTGATCCAGCAACCGAGGGTCAGACAAGTTTGTGTAGGGAGGGCATGAAGGGATGAACTCCCCAAAAATTTTTAAGTCGGGTGAAAATGGCTGAGAATAAGGCGATGGAATGGAAATGAAAACAGGAAGAGAAGTAAGAGCCAAGTGATCCAGGAAAACAGAATAAACAAGAGCTCTGTCCCAGTGCTCATGAGATGGAGAGCCTGTGTGACTGGAAGCAACACCATGTCCTTGAAAAAGACAGAGAAGAGCAGCGGAGACATGATGGTCTCAGATGGGCCTCATCAAGAGCTAACCACTGGCTTTACCTAACACAGCACAGGCATTACTACTTGAATGTAAACTTTTACCAAAACTCATCAGACTAGTCACTTAGGATCTGCACACTTCATTGTAGATTTTATCTCAAAATAATAAATACATATAAATAAAATTTCTTTTATTAAAAGTAAAACAGCCAGATACCACATTAACCCAATTGGCCAAACACAAATAAAATGTTATCCTTGGAGGATACATTTGATTATAGTAAGGTTTGTTGTTGTTGTTGTTTTCCCTAATAAAGTCTTGCTCTGTTACCCAAGACGGCCTTGAGTTCCTGGGCTCAAGAGATCCTCCTGCCTCAGTCTCCCAAGTAGCTATGACTTACAGGCACATGCTACTGTGCCTGGCTCTAAAGTAAAGTTTTAATCATGAATGCTTTTAATGACGTAGGGAACATGTAAAAATGTAACTGCAAAGATACTAACTGTTATAGACAAATTTATCCTAAGAATATTAAAGTATGTATTAAGAAAAGACTAAAAATTAATATATCTAAATATTAGCAGAAATTGCCATGATGGGAGTAGGAATGATGTTTTTCCTATTTTTCTGTACTTTCTGCACATTCAATGAACCTTATTATAGTAAGAAAAATTTTTTTCATTTTTAATAATGAATAAGGTACTCCTCCTAATTACCCCCATCCTCTCACACTCAGTTCTTAAGCAAATTAATAGGATTGAACAACATCCTCCCCAGTCAAAAACAAGAACTGATCAATGAAATATGTGCATAAATAAAACAGATACAAAGTAAGTAAATTAGCAAATTCATAATAGCATTGGAAACAAGGTTCACCAGCAGGCCAAAACAATGAAGAGTTTTTAGAAGTGATGGATTGGCAACACAACCCTAAATTGCTGAGGAATTCCTCTCAGTAGGCAAATAAAACATACCAGAATAGTGTAGACAAATAAAATCTATAGACCACAACGAGAGCCCTAGATTTCATTCAGATGCTTCTCAGTAGACAAATAAAAATACTGTGCTTTCCCAGTAAAACTCCAAAATAAATCCATGGTCAAAGTCAGTGGAGACAGAAAGGAGACTGAGACAATGTCTTGGGTAATTATCTAAAGAGTGGCCCCAATTAGACAGCAACCCCAGTTAAAGGCTGTATTTGTGCCCATATCAGGGTTATAAGCATCCCCGGCTAAGAACTCTGATATAGAGACCACCAGGGTGGCTGATGAACACAAGAGAGCATAAGATGGGAGGTGCCAGCAGCCCCATTTCTAGGTTCTTAGGCACCTTCACCTCTTCCTAGCCACACTTCCATCCCCACCTGCTGTGTAAGGTCACAGAAAGGCTTAGAGTTCACATCACCTGCCAGACAGAAGGTCTCATTCGGGCTGGAATATATTCTAAGAGAAATAAAAGCTGTTCAACCTAGATATTCAATCACAAATGAAAGCAAACACAAAGCATTAAGTATTAAAAAAAATCCAAAAGCACAAGAGACCCCCCCCCCC
>NW_025999968.1:47214486-47217037 GCF_001458135.2 Marmota marmota marmota | reverse complement strand
AAAAAAAAAAAAAAAAAAAAAAGCTATCACAGAAAACTGAAAAATACTTTAAAACATTAGGAGAAAAATAATGGGGTGAATATTGGAAAGAAAAGAACAAAACTATTATTGTTACCAATATTAGTATCTGTCTAGGGGCTGGGGTAGAAGCTCAGTGGGACAGCACATGTGCTTGGCCCCGGGTTCAGTTGCCAGCACCAAAAAGGAGAGGGGTAGGGAGGGAGGGAAGAAAGAAAGGAAGAAAGGAAGGAAGGAAGGAAGGAGACTTTCCATCTAGAATCCCCAAGAGACTCTATTAATAAGCATTAAGAAGAAGCAGAGGGTTGAGTTAAGCAAATTCAAAATCAACAAAGATGAATAATGGTAATAACCAATTAGAATGTATTTAAAGATCCCACAATGATAACAAGAAAAATTATAATATATTCATAATTAAATCCAATAAGAGATGTGTAATTCACTTATAAGAGTTGTACAATAAAAGGATGTTGTACAATTTTACAAAAGAAAACTAAAATGCTCTAAGTTAATAGAAGGGCAAACTATGTTTCTAGATGGGAAGATTTAAAACTAAAAGATATCATTTCTCCAAAAATTCATATATAAATGTGATATAATTCCCAAATAAAATCCTAACAGGATGTCTCTCGAATTAAGTAAAATGAAATAAGATAGCCAATATGATTTTTGAACCGAGAAACAATAAGGAACAGTGTGGCACTGGTCCAAAAGTAAAGAAATAAATCAATATGAAAAGATAAAGCAGGTGATACATCACATCTGAGAGAAAGGACCAGCAGCAGTTCAATAAGCAATGTTGGAATAACAGGATAGCTATCCACAAACAGATTCAAAACTAAGCTCAAGAAAAAAAAAAAAAACTATGTAAGGGAAATGTTAATGACCCTGATTTGATCATTATACTTTATGTACATGTACTGAATTATCACATGTACATGTATTTGTACTATATGTACTACATGTCCACTTTGACTATGTTTTTTATTGTTTAATTTTTTTAAAAAAATGCATAAATAAAATTAAATAATAATGATTAAAATTAAATAATAATAACTCTAGGTAAGTATTCAGAAAAACAGAACACAAAAGAGAACTTTATTCTTTAATCTTGAGGAGGGGAGCACTCCCTTAGGCAAAGATATAAAAGTTATGAATTTAAAAGATTTAGCTATGTAAAAATTCAAATATTTTTTAAATAATGGGAAGATTATAGATAAAATTCAGAAATGAGAGACTTGAAGAAAATTATTTCCAGCATCTTTAGTAGACAACTAATTAATAACCAATGGACCCTGGAAATGAAAAAAGAACTAAAAATTATGTGTACTAAAAATAGATACAGGAATTCACAGAAGAATATGTGTCAATGAATATTTTTAAATATTTGAAAATTCCATTGCATTTTGGAATATGCAAATTTTCAAAATAATGAGTTGCAATTCTTATCTAATAGGCATAAATAAAAAGTCAGGATAATACTTTATTTTGATAAGGGTGTAGGGAAATAGACTTTAATGAAACAGTAAATTGCAAGAGACTTCTTGAAGTGTAATTTTTCAGTACTTATCAAAATTTTACTGTGCGTATTCTTACCCTAAAAAATCAACTTCTAGGATTATATTTTATAGAAATACAAAGACTTATTGTAGCCACATTTTAGGGCCAATATAAGACCAAGTAGTGGATAGTTTAAAAAAAATAGAACAGCCTTAGCATATAATACTATGAATGTGGTTTTTGTAGTAGAAAAATACGTAACAACAAAGAAATATAATTAGTAAAAACAGGAACATATTAGTAAAATATTTGTGAAAACAGAAATTTCAAATCAATAAGCATACTCAGGAAAATGTCAAGAAATAGCCATGTCAAGGTGCTGTACAGTAATTGCTTCTTAAGAGGTGAAAGATTGAAAGCCTGGTTTCCACTTTAACTATGTTTTTTATTGTTTAACTTTTTAAAAAATACATATAGAGGGATCTAGAAGAAATGACACACTCAGAAGTTTTCACACTAGTAACAAGAGCTTGTTTAGCCAAGTTTTAGTGATCCTTGAAGGTGTGTGCACAGGGTTCCCATGTCAGTCCACTTTCTTGGCTGTGACAATAACAACTTAAAGTTGAAAAGGTTTATTTTGGCTCATGGCTACAGAGTTTTCAGTCCAGGGTGGGCTGCCTCCCTTGCTATAAGCCTGAGGTGAGGAGAACTTTCTGGTGGCAGAAGCATGGTGGAGGAGGCTGCTCAGCTCACTTGCAGCTGGGAAGCAGAGAGAAGACAGAGCCTGCACAGGACAAGATGTGCCTTCCAGGACAGCCTCCACTAACCTGCTTCTTCCACATAGGCCCCACTTCCCAATAATACATTCAAATCATTAATCTACCAAATAGAATAGCCCACTGATGAGGTGAGAGCCCTCATGAACAGTCATTTTCTAAAAGCTTCACCTTTAGACATTGCTGCACTGAAGACCAAACCCGTAACAAGCTCTTGTAGAAAGAAAAGGGATAAGAAAGGTGTGTGTGGTTGGGGG
>NW_025999968.1:47122464-47214461 GCF_001458135.2 Marmota marmota marmota | reverse complement strand
GGGGGGGGGGGGGATTGCATGAAAATTGAGGGAAGACCAATAGAGGAAAGGCAGGGGGAAACTGTTGATCAAATTAAAGTATTATATAGTGTGCACATAAGAACACATAAAAAATCCTACCATTATGCATAATTATAAAGCAATAGTAACAAAATCATGACAAAGAAACATATATGAGCCTTTGGGGGAACATTCTGGACTCAAACCATAACAGTTCCCTGCACTTTTTCTTGCACAGACAAGCTTGTTCAGGCAAGGTGGTCTAGTGACTCATTGCACCTAGAGCAGCACCGTTCCTTTCCTCACACTCAGACTCTTCTTGCTACTAACACAGGATGGCACGTGCCAGCACACCCCCACCTTGCACAACGAAGTGACTACCCTGTGTCTCTCCCAGCATCTCAATCAGACCTCCCTATCACGAAGGTCAGATTTTTAGTTTTCCCATCTATGCCTTTGCTCTTAATGTTGCATAAAGACTTTCCAAGCAGCAGGCATTGCCATGGTGTTATAGAATATATGATTTATCACATGTACAATGGTTTTAAACAAAGGGAACAACTTTAAAGAATATGCATAAGAATTACGACAGGAAGCAGGGGAAAAACTTAATACACTACACACTCAAGAAATGAAAGAGGGAAAAGAACTATCTGGGATGGAGCATTTTTTGAGAAGAGATATAAAATTAAAGAGGAGACAAAGATAGTAAAAGAGCCAGTAGAATTTACAAAAGAAATCGAAATTAACAATATAAACACCATAGAAATAAACGTAATACAGAAATATAAAAATAATACAATACTATTTCCTAAAAGTGAATTTGGGGGGCTGGGATTGTGGCTCAGTGGTAGAGCACTTGTCTAGCATGTGCGAGGTCCTGGCTTCGATCCTCAGCACCACATAAAAATAAATAAATAAAGGTATTGTGTCCAACTACTTCTAAAAAATAAATATTAAAAAGAATTTTTAAAAAGTGAATTAGGAACAGGGAAGATAAGCTTATTAATATCTGAAAATTGGGCAGGGAGAGTATCTCAGTGGTAGAGCACTTACTTAACATGCACAAGGCCCTAGTTTCCATCCCCAGGACAGAAAAGAAAAAAAAAAAAAAACTAAAAATTTAAATGGTAAAAAGCAACAATAAAAAGGTAATAAGAAAGAGAATAGAGACCAAGGTGACCTACACTTGATTAAACAAGGGAGTCAAAGAAATCAATCAAAAAATAGTATTTGAAAATTAAATAAAAAATAATTTTGAAATGAAAAGAGATCTGAATTTGATGAGCAAAAGGGCACACAGTGTTCTGGGGGAAAGCAATTTGTTCCAGTAATCAACATGATATATTCTGGTGAGGCTGCTTACTTTTAAGAATAAAAGTGAAATTATACGAGCATTCAGTCACAGAAAGCAATTCACTTATGCAAGAAGAAAATCAGAGTAGCCTCCTATTTCTTCAGAGCAACACTTAGCCCCAAAAACTTGTGAGCCAAAAAAGATTATAGACAGCTCCTAATTAGGAATAAAAAGCTACTTGTGTGTGCACTCTCATCAAGTGCTACAATCAAAGAGCTTAAGAAAGGAGAAATCCATGGCACAAAAGCCTTGCTGGTTTGCATTAAAATGATTAAAATATAGAAGAAAAACTGAACAATTTGCAAACTTATAAACAATGAAATTGTAAATAGGGGTATAACTGGGGGCTGGACGTGTAACTCAGTGGTAGAGCTCCTGCCCAGAGTGCTTGAAGCCCTGCACTCAATTCCAAACATCCTCCCCACCCACTCACCCCCCAAAAAAGAGTATAGCTAAGAAAAAACAGGCACTAGCAGAATAAGAGGATCAGAGAAAAAAAGGGCCAAGTGCATCAATTTTCTAACCCTTTATATCAGGAAGTGAAAAGATATTATTTATGCCTGATGTTCCAAGTTTCCTTCTGATATTATTTCCCTCTGTCTAAAAAGGTTCTTTTAGCCATTCTTTCTGAGCAGTTCTATTGGCAATGAGTCATTTTAGTTTTGCTTCATCTGAGGTCTTCATTTTACCTTCACTTTTTGAAGGATGTTTTCACTGGAAATAGAATTATAGGTTAACATTTCTTTGCTTTCTGTGCTTTAAAAATATTCTTCTGACCTCCATGGTTTCTATGAAGAATGGGCAGTCATTAGAGTCATAGTTCCTTTATGAATAATGAGTTGTGTTTCTTTAGTTGCTTGCCAGACTTTGTCTTTAGTTTTCAACAGTTTTTTTGTGAAGTGTCTAGGTGTTTTAGTCTGTTTGTGTTGCTGTAACAGAACATCGCTGTATTAGTCTACCTTTCCTTACTATATTGAAACACCTGAAGCTGGATAAACCTGAAGTAAAAGAGGTTTATTTAGCTTAGCTTTGTAGGCTAAAAGTCCAAGTACCATAATGCTGGTTCTGGCAAGGGCCACATGGCAAATGGGAGATGGGGTCACAATGGCGGGAGCACACTGAGAGGGAGAAATCATATTGCTAAATAAGAAAGCAGAGAGAAATTGGATGGGACCAGACTTGGACATTTGTTTTGTTTTGTTTTGTTTTCTCCGTTTTGTTTTTTTTAAGAACTAACAAGAGTCCAATGAGAAATACCTTAATCCCCGTCAAAATAATATCTTTTCACTTCCTGATATAAAGGGTTAGAAAATTGGTGCACTTGGCCCTCAGTAACCCTAAAGACCTCTCATTAAGCTCCAAGTTTCAAAGGTCCACCTCCTCCTACCACCACAGAGAGAACTAAGCCTCCAACACATGAGCCTTGGGGGAACAAGCAACATCCAGACCTTAGTAACCAGAACTGTACAATTTATGCAAACAGTAGAAGTTCCTTTAGCTCCTGGTTCTGGAAGATAGAAGACCTATGATCAAGAGATCAGCATCAAATCAAAACTACACTGAGATTTCATCACACTCCAGTTAGAGTGACATTCATCAAGAATGCAAGTAATAATGATAGCTTGTGAGGAGGTGGGGGGAAGAACATTTACAAACTGTAGGTACAATTGTAAATTACCCAGCTACTATGGAGATCAGTATGGAGGTTCCTCAAAAGACTAGGAATGGAACCACCATATATCCTAGCCACACCACTCCAAAGTATCTATCGGAAAGAATCAAATGATTAGAATGATACATGCAGGAGAGGCATGGGGGAAGGAAGGACCGTGGAATGAGATGGACATCATTACCCTAAGTACATGTATGAAGAAACAAATGATGTGACTCTACTTTGTGTACAAACAGAGACATGAAAAATTGTGTTCTATATGTGTAATATGAATTGAAATGCAGTCTGCTGTCATATATAACAAATTTAATAAATTTTTTTAAAAAAGAATGAAACATGTAACCCAGTGTTTATAGCAACACAATTCACAATCAACAAGTTATGGAATCAATCTAGATGTCCACCAACTGATGACTGAATTAAGAAAAGGTATATATATATATATATATATATATATATATATATATATAGAGAGAGAGAGAGAGAGAGAGAGAGAGAGAGAGAGAGAGGGAGAGAGAGAGAGTTTTATTCAGCCATAAGAACAAAATTATGTCATTTGCAGGAAAATTGATGGAAATGGAGAACATTATGCTAAGTGAAATTATCCAGCCATGGTACTTTTTTCTCTCATATGTGGAAGCTAGAGAGAAAAAAGTAAAGAAAACATAACTCCTAAAAACAGAAGAGAGACCCCTAGACTATGAGGAAGGGAATAAGGGGAGAAGAGGAAGGAAAGGGGAACAGGTTAGAAGGGAATGAAACAGACAAAATTGTAAGGTGTGCAGGTATGAACATGCTACAATGAACCCCATTATTATGTAAAACTATAATGTACCAATAAAACACAATAAAGATGCCAGCATCATCGAGTGAGGGCCTTCATGCTGTGTCATCCCATGATTTTTAAGGCAGAGGAGCAGCAGAGTGCAAGAAAGCAAGCAAGGGCTGAACTTGCTATTATAACAAAGGCACTGTCACATGGCTAGCCCGCTCTCAAGGTAATGACATAATCCATTCATGAGGCAGAGCCCTCACACCCAATCACCTCTCATTAGGCCTTATCCCCCAGCAACCAAACTTCCAACACCTAGGATTTAAGGCACCCATTCAAACCCACTCATAGCTCTAGGCATAAGTTTCTTTGAGTTTAACTTGTGTGGGTTTCCCTGACTTGCATGAATTTGTAGGATCTATATAAATATTTTGCCAAATTTGCAGACTTAAAAAATATTTTTTATCAAGCATTTTTGCACCTCAATATTTCTTCTCCTTCTGGGACTCTCATGATATAAAATTAGATGATTGAGGATTAACCCACAGATTCCCAAGGCTCTGTTCACTTTCTTTTTAACCTTTTTTTCTCATTGTTGTATAATTCCTATTCTTAGAATTCACTGACTCTCCCTTCTCCCATTTTTACTCTACTGTTGGAACCAACTGATGGGGTATCTATTTTGATTATTGTATTTTATAGCATGAAATTTTCTACTTGGATCTTTTTTATATCTTCTGAATTTGCTGAAATTTCCTACCATTAAAATCACTTCAAGAGTATTCACCTTTACTGCCTTTAAAGACTTTATCAATAATTTTAACAATTTCATCTCAGCATTGGATTTTATTGATTATCTATTCCTGTGTGAGCTGAGATTCTCCTGATTCTTGGATTGTCAAGTAATTACACATTGTATCCCAGACATTCAATAATGTTTTATGAGACTCTGGTCTCATTTGAATCTATAGAGAATGTTAACTTTATGCCTCATTGTAGCAACTAACCCACAGATTTGTGTTCAGTCCAAAAATTCCAACTTGACTTTCCTGGGTTGTGGTTTAAATATCAATTTTTTGAAGCATTTGTAGTGCCATTCAGATGTGTCTCGAGTGTATCCAGTATCAAACTCAGGTGATGATCTATCTGTTCCTTAGTTCCGGTCTCGAAGTGTTTGCTGTACTGTTTAGGATCAGATTCATGCATGGGTGGCTGAGAAGTGAACCTGAGAACTTTCAGCGATTACTTCCCTAAGTTCCTCCCTTTTTGGTACCCATAGGTCCCCTTTGAGTCTTCTGGACAGAGCTGGGACTTGCTTTACCCTGCCCTGGCACACCCTTCTAGTCACTGCACCATACCTGCAGCCAACTGGTGGGAGGACAGAGAGAAACAGCAACAAGCATTCACATTGAATCACATCAAATTCCTCTAAATGAAGAGTAAGGCTCTCCTGCCTCAGTGGGGTCCTTGAGGGCCACTGCTTGTAAGAGTCTGTAAACAAGTCTGGATGGCGCCTGGCATTGTGCCAGAGGGAGTGGTTTGTGAAGTAATGCCAACGAGCCATTAAGTGTGGAGATTCCTTATTGGTTGACTGCTGTATCGAGTTTATGTTAATTAGATAAGCTGTGTGGAATGTATAAATACCTCTGTTGTCCTACAATAAACGGCTTCCACTCCAGCTGTATCAATGTACACAAGTTGTTCGTCACCCCCCGGCTATTTTGCTGCAGCCGGACTGCGGCAACTGCTGTCATGGTCATTGCCATAGGACTGCATGGGGACAAGGGCACAAGAAAACAGACAAAGACAAGAAAATGATGATTCCCTCGCCCCATTTCTGAAGGTTAGAAGAAAACTCCTTCCCCCTCACTGAACTAAAACTGAAGCGCAACTGGAGCTCTGCCTGCACTTTGATTCCTAGCCATACCAATGTCCATGTCCAGAATTTGAGTATCATGCAACCTTGAATCCAGATAAAGAGTAGCTACACTAAAAGAAAGAAAAGAAAAAAATGGCAAACTGACATGTCATTTCAGAGAAGCTTTGAATACTGGTCTTATTCCCAATCTTCCTGGTACTGTGGACTTTCCGGTGTCCTCAGATGGCTATTCTATGCATTCTGTCTAGGTTTTGCAGATATATTCAATGTACATGCAGAGATGGTGTGCTTGTTTGATTATACCCAAAACCAGAACCCCATAAGATAGTTTTATGGTTGATCTATGTAGAAAGATACCTTTTATGGAAAAAAATAATATTTTTATTGGTCTTTTTAGTTACAATGACAAAAGGATTCATTTTGACATAATTATAAAAGCATGGAATATAATTTGTTCTTATATATGTGTGTGTGTGTGTGTGTGTGTGTGTGTGTGTGTGCGCGCGCGCGCACGCATGTGAGTATATAAAATTTGTCCCCAGAATTTTCTTCCTTTCCCTCCATTCCTCTACCCCCTGTTCCCTTTTCTCTGTTCTATAGATCTTTTTGCTATTTACTTATATATAATTTTAATTAGTGTCTTATGGATGTTTGTGATGGTGAGATTCACTGTGGTATATTCATTTATATACATAGGAAAGTTAGGTCAGATCATTCCATCAATTTTCCCTATCCCAACCCTCCTCCATTCCCTTTTTTCCCCTTCCTCTACTCTACTGATCTTTCTTCTATTTTTCTTATCCCTCCTCCTTATCTTGTTTATTTTTTCCTTTTTTTATTTGTTCTTTTTAGATACACATAACAATAGAGTGCACTTTGACATATTACACATACTTGGAGTACAACTTACTCTAATTAGGATCCCATTCTTGTGGTTATACATATGTGGAGTTACACTGGTAGTGTATTCATATATAAGCATAGGAAAGTAGTGTCCAATTCATTCTACTGTCTTTCTCATTCCCGTTCCTCCTCCCTTCCCTTCATTCCCCTTCATCTAATCCAATGAACTTCTATTCTTTCCCTCTCTCCCCTCCCTTGTTGTGGGTTAGCATCCACATATCAGAGAGAATATTTGGCCTTTGTTTTTTGGGACTGGCTTATTTCACTTAGCATTATATTCTTCAGTTCCATCCATTTACTGGAAAATGCCATAATTTCATTCTTCTTTTATGGCTGAGTAATATTGCATTGTACATATGTCCCACATTTTCTTTATTCAGTCATCTGTTGTAGGGCATCTAAGTTGGTTCCATAGCTTGGTTATGGTGAACTGAGCTGCTATAAACATTGATGTGACTGCATCACTATAGTTTGCTGAATATAAGTCCTTTGGGTATAAACTGAGGATTGGGATAATTAGGTCAATTGGTGGTTCAATTCCAAAATTTCTAAGGAATCTACATACTGCTTTCCAGAGGGGTTGCACTGATTTGCAGTCCCACCAGCAATGTATGAGTGAATCTTGTTCCCCTCATCCTTGCCCACATTTATTGTTACTTGTATTGTTGATAATTGCCATTCTGACTGGAGTGAAATGGAATCTTAGTGTAGTTTTAATTTTCATTTCTCTAATTGTTAGAGATGTTGAACTTTTATATATATATATATATTTCTCAACCACTCATATTTCTTCTTTTGAGAAGTATCTGTTTAGTTCCTTTGCCCATTTATTCATTAGGATATTTGTTGGGGTTTTTTTTTTTTTTTTTGGTGTTAATTATTTTTGAGTTCTTTGTGTATCCTGATCATTAATGCCCTATCTGGGCAACAGGTGGAAAAGACTTTTTCCCATTCTGTTGGTTCTCTCTTAATGCTCTTAATTGTTTTCTTTGCTATGAAGAAGCTTTTTAATTTGATGTCATCCTACTTATTGATTTTTTTTATTATTATTTTACTTCTTGCACTTTTGGAGTCTTGTTGAGGAAGTCAGTTCCTAAGCTGACATGTTGGAGTGTTGGCCTACATTTTCTTGTAACAGGTGCAAGGTTTCTGGTCTAATACCTAGGTCCTTGATCCACTTTGAGTTTTGTGTGGGGTGAGAGACAGTAGTTAAATTTCATTCTACTACAGAGGGATTCCCAGTTTTCCCAGCACCATTTTTGTTTAAAGGGCCATCTTTTCTCCAATGTATGTTTTTGCAACTTTTTCCAGTAGCAGATAGCTGTATTTAAGTCAGTCATGTCTCTGCGTCTTCTACTCTATTCCATTGGTCTTTATGCTGTTTGGCACCAATACCATTCCTTTTTTGTTTCTATGGCTCTGTAGGATAGTTTAAGGTCTGGCATTGTGATGCCTGATGCTTCATTCTTCTTGCTAAGGATTGCTTTGGCTACTCTGGGTCTCTTGTTTTTCCAAATGAATTTCATGATTGTTTTTTTTTTTCTAGTTCTAGAAGAATTTCACTGGAATTTCATTAAAAATTATATTAAATCCTTATAACACTTTTGGTAGTATGGTCATTTTGATAAAATTAATTCTGCCTTTCCAAGAGCATGAGACTCTTTCCATCTTCTATGGTCTTCTTCAATTTCTTTCTTTAGCTTTCTATAGTTTTAATTGTGGAGATTCTTTACCTCTTTTGTTAGATTGATTCTCGAGTATTTTTATTTTTTGAGGCTATTGTGAATGCAATAGTTTTCCTAATTTCTTTTTCAGCAGATTCAACATTGGAGTATAGGAATGTGATTGATTTATGGATGTTGATTTGTATCGTGCTACTTTGCTTAATTTGCTTATAAGTTTTAGAAGTCTTCTGGTGGAGTTTTTTTGGGGGGAGGGTGTCTTCTAAATTCAAGACCATGTCATTGACAAATAGAGATAATTTGTGCTCTTCTTTTCCTATTTATATCCCTTTGATTTCCTTCTCTAGCCTATTTGCTCTGGCTAGAGTGGTGAGACCATGTTGAATAAGAGTGGTGAAAGAGGGCATCCTTGTCTTGTTCCTACTTTTAGAGGACATACTTTCAGTTTTTATCCATTCTGAATAATGTTGGCCTTCCATTGGTCATGTATAGCCTTTATAATGTTGAGGTAAATTCTTTCTATCCCTAGTTTTTCTAATGTTTTAAACATGAATAGGTGCTGTACTTTCTCAAATACCTTTTCTGCATCTATTGAGATAATCAGGTGATTCTTGTCTTTAAATCTATTTATGTGGTGAATAACATTTATTGACTTCCATATGTTAAACCAACCTTGCATCCCTGAGATGAAACCCACTTGATAATGCTACACTATCTTTCTGGGGTTTTGTATACAGTTTGAAAATATATTATTAAGAATTTTTGCATCTGTGTTTATCAAGGATATTGGTCTGTAGTTTTCTTCCTTGATGTGTCTTTGTCTGGTTTTGGTAGCAAGATAATATTGGCTTTCTAGAATGAGTTTGAGAATTCCCTCCTGTTGTATTTTATGGAATAATTTGAAGAGAATTGGTGTTAGTTCTTCTTTAAAGGTTTGGTAGAATCCATTTGGTCCAGGACTTTTTTGTTGGAAATTTTCAGTTTCATTACTTGAAATTGATCTGGTTAAGTTTTCCATATCCTCCTGGTTCCATTTTTGTAGGTATATGTATTTAGGAATTTCTCCATATCTTCAAATTTTTCTAGCTTATTGGATTATAAATTTTCAAAATAATTTTTGATGATCCTCCAGATTTCAGTTGTACCTCTGGTGTTATTTCCTTTTTCATCTCAGATTTTGAAAATTTGAGGCCTTTTTCTTTTGGTTAGTTTGGCTAAGAGTCTATCAATTTGGTTTAACCTTTCAAAAACTGACTCTTAGTTTTGTAGATATTTTATATTTTTTAAATCTCAAGTTCATTGATTTTTGGCTCTGATTTTAATTATTTCCTCTCTTCCACTTATTTTGGTATTGGTTTGTTCTTCTTTTTCTAAGGCCTTGAAATGTAATGTTAGATTATTTACTTGGTATCTTTCTATTATTTTAATGTACAAGCTCTGTGCTATGAACTTTCTCTTACAACTGTCTTCATACTGTCCCAGAGATTTTGATATGTTGTATCACTATTATCATTTACTTTTAAGTATTTTTTCATTTCTCTCCTGTTTTCTTCTGCTATCCATTTATCATCCAAAAGTGTGTTATTTAATATCTAGGTGTAGAGTGGTTTCTATTTTTTTTACCTTAGTGTTGATTTCTAATTTCATTCCATTATGGTCTTACAGAATGCAAGATTTACCTCTATTTTTTTGTATTTGATAAGATTTGCTTTGTGACCTAAAATATGGTCTATTTTATAAAATATCCCATGTGCTGCTGAGAAGAAAGTATATTCAGTCTCTGATGGATGAAATATTCTATAGATGTCTGTTAGGTCCAAATTATTAATTGTATTAGGCCTCGAAGATAAAGTACATGATCTTTACTTAATTTTTGTTTGGATGATCTATCCAGTGATGAGAGAGGTGGGATAAAGTCACCTACTCAGTATTATTGTAATGTAGACTATTTGATTCTTAATATTTAGAAGGGTTTGTTTAATGTACATAGACGCTCCATTGTTTGGGACACAACAAATTTGTGATCATTATATCTTGTTGATGTATGATTCCCTTAAGCAATATGAAATGACCTTCTTTGTCTCTTCTGATTAATTTTGACTTGACCTCCACATTATCTGATATAAGAATAGTAACCCCTGCTTATTTACAAGATCCACATGAATGGTCTATTTTTTCGCATTCACCCTGTGAAGTGAGTCTTTTGCGGACAACATATTGTTGGGTCTTGTTTTTAATCCAATCTGCCAACCTATGTCTTTTGATTGAAGAGTTCAGACCATTTATATTCAATGTTATTATTGAGAGATAATTTTTATTTCCTGCCATTTTTAATAGTGTTTAATTAATTAATTAATTTATTTGTTTATTTTAATTTGGCTTGTTTTTCCTCTTTGATTATTGTTTTACAATATTGAGGTAAGTTCCTGTTATCCCTAGTTTTTCTAGTGTTTTGAACACAAAGGGATGCTGTACTTTGTCGAATGCTTTTTCTGCGTCTATCGAAATGATCATATGGTTCTTATCTTTAAGTCTATTGATGTTTAATAGTGTTTAAATTGGATTTGATTCTCCTTTGATTGACCATTCTTCCAGTAAAATTCTACTCTATGCTGTTTTTAATTTTTTTACTTTTTATTTCTACTTCATGAAATATTTTTGAGTACGTTTTGTAGTGCAGGCTTCCTAGTTATAAATTCTTTTAGCTTTTGTTTATTATGAAATGTTTGCATTTGATCTTTAATTTTGAAGCTTAATTTTACTGGCTATAGTATTTTTGGTTGGCATTCATTTTCTTTCTGAGCTTGCTATATATTATTGCAAGTCCTCTTCAATTTAAGCATCTGGTTTGAGAAATCAGCTGAAATCTGAATTGGTTTAACTCTAAATGTGATCAGTTGTTTTTCTCCTGCAGTTTTTAAAATTCTATCCTTATTCTGTGTTAGGCATTTTCATAATAATGTGTCTTGGAGTGAATCTGTGTGATGTTATATATTTGGAATCCTGTATGCCTTCTGTATTTGAATTTCCATTTCACTCTTAAGGCTTGGAAAATTTTCTGATATTATTTCATTGAAAAGATTGTGCATTCCTTTAGTTTGCATTTCAGATTCTTCATTTAACCCATTATCTCAGATTTCTTGAATATTTTGTTCATGGTCTCTTAACATCAGTTCTCTATGGTCAACTTTATTTTCAATATTATGTACTTTATCTTCGAGGCCTGAAAATCTGTCTTTAAAGTGGTCTCATTTATTTGTGGTGCTTTTTATTGAATTTTTAATTTGGTTCTTGATTCCTTTATTTCAATAATTTCTTCTTGGTTCTTTTTCAGAACCTCTTTCTCTTTATTGAAGGGATCCTTATTGGGTAATTCCAGGTTCTTTTCTTTAAGATACAGCTCGTTGCTTTATTCAGATATTTGTACAACTCCAGCAATTGGGGGAGAAGAGGGCAAGGCAGAGCATCAGGCACACCCTTGGGCAGTGGGCGGTAACTGACATTTTCTTTGGTCTTTAATCTGGCGGTTCTGTGTACCTTTTCATCATATATGTACAGTCCATACACCGTCCACCAAGAATGCCTCAGAGTAAAGACATATGGGGAGGTGGAGAATGAAGGAGGTGGAGCTCAGTGGAAGCAGACTGTGCAGGAAGGCCCTGCCGTTCCTCTCCTGGAACTCCTGCAGCAGCTCATCAATCTCATTCTCCATGTCCTCCATGTGCTGGATACACTGGCAGAGCTCATAGATGAGGAAGGCTCCCAGGGTGGCCTCCTCATGGTTGTCGTGGATGTCCACATTGACCACGTGCACTGGGTAGCAGGTCTCCTGCTCTCTGGAGTTCAGATCTTCCACCACCTGGTCTAAACCTGCTCTTCACAGATGAGGATCAGGTCAAAAAGGTCCTTGCAGTTCTGGATCCTTTCCTGACAAGGCTTGATTCTCTTATTTCTGTCCAACATGTGCAAAATGCCATTCTGCGTATAGAGTTCTTTGTCTTTCCTGAGAAGATCATTGTTCATCTGGTCATATGTAGTTTTGAAATCATAGACATTGGGCTCATCAGGTGCTGGTCCTGGGAGTTCCTGATCCGAAGGACCTGACGCTGAATCCCTGCTTGCTGAGGATGTTGTGCGCCTCCATGCTCAGATTCTGGTTACTGGAGCACACCACTGCCACCCGCAGTGAAGATGACAGCATGGTGAAGGCCACACAGTCTGCCAAACCGCTCAGGGGCTCCCACCCAGCCTTGGGCTTCCGCACAAGCAAGATGGTAGCCGCAGGAAGTCCTGATGGTTCACTTTCTGTATTTTCTCTCTGATTTCACACCTCACATTATCTTTTAGCTCATGTAATAGTTTAACTATAAACTTTCTGAATTTCTTCTCTGACATTTCCTCCACTGTGGCGTCCATGAAGTTAGTTGTTGAAGCATTTGGGTTGTTTGGGATGGTTTGCTCCCTTGCTTTTTCTTATTGTTTGTATCTCTACCCATCTATTAGTATAGTTCTGACTTCTTTTCAGTGAAGGACTACTTTGTGAGCTTCTTTTTCTCAAGAGCCCTGGATTAGGTGAATATCCACATAATGATATTTTAATTCAGTATTTGACCTCTGTTGATCCCAACATCATCACTACTTTAAGAGATGCCACTGAACCCTATTTACTATAAACACTCTGAGCCACCCCTTATTCTATTCAACCTTATAAGAACAAAATCTTGGTGCAATTTTTCTCTTCAGTTTCTCAAATTCAGGTATAAATCTTTAGTAAAGTTCTGGAATAGGTGCAAAATTTATTTGTTTAATTTCATGAACTTACTATTACCTTTAAGTGAGAAAAAGGAAAAAGGAAGAAAGATTGGGCAAGTGACGGGGTGGGAGAGAATCTATCAATGGTAATTTACACCAAGGTAGAAAGGAGAAATAGAGGAATGGTATTATTTGAGGTAGTAGCAGATAGTGAAAGAGGATGCATAGGGGGTAGAATCAGGCATAAACTAGACCTAGGAAAACAAAGATAGGAAGATTGATTCCAATTAATGCTTTAAATCATTAGATGAAATACATTCAAATGGGTTGAAGGTACAATGTTTGCTATTAGGTTAACAATTATCAAATTAAGGAGTTATTTACATGATCAAAGTTAACATTAGATTGTTTATTCTATACCATGTCAAGGTGAAGAAAATTCTTGTTGAATCTTGGTTTGGATTTCATTGGGGTTTGGACATTTAGCAGATGATCTTTGGCTGTGGATCTCTCCCAAGTTTCAAGGGCACAGAAGCCAATTCCCTAGTTGCTATGGACCTCCTACCAACAGCTTCTAGTTTTTCAGCTCAGAGTCCTGCAGCTGACTGCTTGGAGGGTGCAGGTGTTGTGGGTTGGCTGATTCTTTTGTGTGTAGTACTTTAGGATGCAGGCTCTGAAGTGCCCCTGATTTTGCCATGGGATACTGTGTACCTGTTCCCCTCTACTGGATGATTCTTTTCATGGTAGTGAAGATCCTGGTGACTGTCTGTGAGTGCAGAAACTCTAGCTGTGGATTTTCCATGGGTGGAAAATCTGTAGTACAGAAGTATTCTCCAGGTTGACACCACTCTCTGAGGTACTGTAGTAAAAGGTGTCTAATGGTTCACCTGAACTCTAGTTTCCACTGCTCCAGGCTGTGAATGGCATATGTTGATTCCCTCTACTTACTAGGTCTGATGCAAGGTCCTGCAAGTATCCAAACAATGCCCTGTCACTCGACAGCTGCAATCAGGGTTCAGGTTGTGCATGTTAATTTTGGTATCATCCCATTTCTGCTGTGTAGCCTCTGGCAATTTCCTGCTGGGTCTGTATGTCACTGGATATTCTGGCAGCTTCCCTCTGGTATGGCACTCTGATCCCAGGGACGGTTTCTAGGCTTCCCTTGATGCCTTCTTCACAGCGTCAGTGGTTGGGTCTGGTCAATCTGCTTTCCTTGGTTCAGGGCCAAAGTTGCTTGAGATGAGTGAGCAAGCAGACAGTGTGCAGGGTTTTTCACCCATGCCTGGGTCCTAGAGGCTGAGCAAGGTTATGTGCACTTGCCCCACACAGCTCCCCACCAGCCTGTTAGTTCCCCGTGTTCATGGGGGGATGAGGATTTCAGCAATTTACAATTAGTCATGGTCCTTCTAGAAGTTCTTTCTGGCTGAATTAAGTGGTCCCACTGAAAGCGACATCCCCTTGGTTTAATTTGCATCTGTCTGGACGTGGGATGACACTGCGCTGATTTAAGGGGGGTGACTGGTCAGCTGAGGGCTCCACTAGCTGCAGACCCCTGACTCAGCTTTCTTTTCACCATTTGGTTTTCAGCTGTTTGTGCTGTTTTGAGGAGCCTTCTGTTAAGGTAGCATTTTAAATCACGTCTGTCTTTCCAACCATTTTTAAGTAAGTGAGCTTAAGGGAATATCTGCTCCCCTCTTACCTCTCCCCCTTCTCATCCACAGGTTCAGGTTCCCCGTTAGAGGACTTGGAGTTTGTTTTCTACTCTGACCTACCTTCCAGTCTCTCCAGGTCTCAGAGTATGTAATATCAAGTCTTAGAGCTATTTATTTTGTCACTCACTTCTCAATGCTGCTTTTCCTTTGCTACTTCCTTTCTGTGTTGTGAGGAGATCAAGACTCACTGCGTAGTTCGCTTCCACCATTTTCCTTCTCAAATAAAGCTTGAAGTATATATTTATTAAAAGTTTTTAAATGTAACTAGTCGGCAGGGCATGGTGACATATGCCTGTAATCCTAGCAATCTGAGGGGCTAAATGAAACAAGAGGATCAATCACAAGTTAAAGCCAGCCTCAGCAACTTAGCAAGGCCCTAAACAACTTAGGGAGACACTGTCTCAAAATAAAATATTAAAAGGGCTGGGAATGTGGCTCAATACCAAAAAAAACCCAAAAATGCAAATAGTAGAAAAAGCACACTCAGAATGAAAGACTTTAAAGTTATCATAATTATCACAAGGTAAAGACATTATATGATATTATATGAAAATAAATTTACAGATACATATCCCTTGTGAACATAGATATAAAAATCCATAGTCAATTAAAATACATAAAAGGAAAAAACACACAAAAATTAATGGGGTTCATCCCAGTAATGTAAGGTTGGTTTAACACTAGAAAAATGATGAGTCATCATATTAATAGACTAAAAGTGAACAATCACATGATTGTCTCCATAAATACAGAAAAAATATCTTCGATGAAATTCAATGCTTATTTGTGATTTAGGGGAAAAAAACCCCACTTTCAGCAAACTAGGAATAAAACAGAACCTTCTCAATCTAACAAAAGACATCTATGAAAAAATCTAAAAACAATAACATACTTACTAGCAAAAGACTTAAAGCTTTTACTCCGAACAAATAAACAAATAAAAAGGTATTTAGGTTGCAAAGGAAAGAAATACAAGTGTTCTTGTTTGCAAACAACATTATTGTCTACATAGCAAATTTTAGAGTCTACAAAACATCTCCTCAAAATAATGACAAAGTCACAAAATTCAAGGTCAACATACCAAAGTCAGTAGTATTCTTATGTACAACTAGTAAATGATTAGAAATTAAAGGCAAACATCATTGGAATATAATAAAATATGAAAACAAAGTAACAAATTTTTTAAATGTGTAAAACATGCAAATAAAAAACTGCTAAGCATTACTTAGAAAAATAATTAAAGATAGACAAATGGGAATATATATGTTCATGAAATAAAAGAACCAAAATTCTTAAGCTAATAGTTCTCCATAAATTGATCAACATAATCCAAAATATCAGCAGTATTTCTCATAGAAATTACAAGAAGATCAAAAACGTAGACAGAAATACAAAACACCTACAATAGAGCAAAAAACAAAGGAGGGGTGGGGATAATTGGAAGTCTTTTGAAACAGAAAAAGAAAGCTGAAAGTCTTATTCTCAAATAATACAAAATTAACAGACTATATAAAGCTAAAGTAATTGAGGAGCCTTCTATTACAGTTCCATTTTAAATCACGTTTGTCTTTCCACCCGTTTTTAAGTAAGTGAGCTCCCCTACGTTGCCCCTCTCCCCTTCACATCCACAGGTCCAAGTTCCCAGTTGGAGGCTCAGTTGGAGGACTGGCTGATATTGATATGTAAACTAAAGGAACAGAAGAGTGAGTTCAGAAATAGATCTACACATACACAGCTCATTGATCCCAACAAAGGTCCCAAGTATTTCAATGTGAAACAGTTACTATTTTCAACATATACTAGAGGAAAATTGGATATTAAGATAGCAAAAAATAAATAAAACTGAGAGAGAGCCTTACTTTTGTCTTTAGACCTTATCCAAAATTTAATTCAGAAAGAATTACAAACCTAAGTGTAAGCATTGAAACTTTAAGACTTCTAGAAGAAAAAATGAAAAATATTTGCTACCTTGGATTACATTAGATTTCTTTTTTTAAAGGTATGAACTATAAAATAAAAATATTAATAAATTAGACTTCAAGAAGTTTGATCTTCAAAAGTTAATGTTGAGGGGCTGGGGTTATGGCTCAGTGGTAGAGAGCTTGCCTAGCAAGTATGAGGTATTAGGTTTGATCCTCGGCACCACATAAAAATAAATAAATAAAATAAAGGTATTGTGTCCATTTACAACTAAAAAAATATATTTTTAAAAAATATTAATGTTAAGAAAATAAAAAGGCAAGTTATAGACTGGAAGATAATGTACAAAATATAGCTGATAAAAGATCTGCTTCAAGAATAGATACAGAACTTTTACAATTCAGTAAGGCAAACACTCCAATAAAGATGTGGGGGGAAGGAATTCAAAAAAACCCTTCATCAGACAACATACTGAAACAGTAAGAACATGAAAATATGATCAGCATTACTGGTCTTTTCAGAAATACAAATTAAAACTCCATGGAGAAACCCCAGAACACTCACTGGAATTGAAAGAAAGGAAGAAAGAAAGAAAGAAAGGAAGGAAGGAAGGAAGGAAGGAAGGAAGGAAGGAAGGAAGGAAGGAAGGAAGGAAAGGAGGGAAAAGAAAAAAAGGCAATATCATCTTCGTCTGTTTTCTATTACTATAACAAAATTGCCTGAGACTGGGTAATTTATACAAAAAAGAAATTTGTTTTCTCTCAGTTCTGAAGGATTGGGTGTTGTGTCTTCATTTGGTAGAAGAGTGAAAGAGAGCAAATCCACTCCCAACCCTTTTGTAAAGGTCAGAACCCGTTTATGAAGGGAAAACCCTCATAACTCAATCACCTTCCCAGTGTTGGTGCATTAGGGTTTAAATTTCCAACATATGAACTTTGGGGAACACATTTAGACCACAGAAAAAAATTAAATGCTTATTATGTTACTGTTGGAAATGCAAAATGATACACTCGTACAAACAGGTTTGTCAGGTTTTTTTTTAATATAAATATACTCTTCTCATATAACTCAGCTGGCTCATTCCTAAGCACATCCCGATGCCATGTGCTTGAATGTGAATAGCCTCTTATTAATTAATAGTTCCAAATTGGTAAACAATTCAAATGTTGATCAGCTAATTAATATAAGCAAATTACTGCCTATCTATATAATAGAATAAGTGAAAATAGTCAGACACAATGACTTCATGCTATAGTATTCCATTTGTATAAAAGTCTAAAAAGAGGAAAATTATAATGATAATAAATCATTTAGTTTTGCCAGGGCTAGGAATAGGGAGAGAGAATTGACTAGAAAGAGCAAGAAGGAACTTTCAGGAGTAATTGATATGTTCTATACTAGGATTGTTGTGGTAATTACACAATTGTGTATGCTTACCAAAAATTAGAATTCTAAACTTAAAATGACAATTTTGCCTCATTAAAGGCTGATGTATACAAAAGCAGGAAATCAGGGGAAAAAAAGTCATATTCCACAATAGAGTACATTCCATAATAGAGTCTAACTTCATAGATAGGATGCTTAATGTTATTAGTATAGAATTATTATAACTTTGAAAATCTCATAAAATCTACCCAAAACTAATAGAGATAATATGAGAATTCATATGAAATCAATACACAAAGAATATTAAGCTTTCTTATATGCACATAACTAGCAATGAGAAACTAATTTATAATAGGGGGAAACGTCATGTTACAATTCCTTTTAGTGTCCACCAGGAGTTCCTGTGTTGGAAACTTCATTAAACAACTCCCAGGGTTGAGGGTATAGCTCAGTTGGTGGAGTACTTGCCTCACATGCACAAGGCCCTGTGATTAATCCCAAGCACCACAAAAAAGAAAAAAGAAAAAAAAAAAAACACTCCTATGCTAATTATTTGGAGGTGAGATCTTTGAGAGCTAGTTAGCACTAGATGAAGAGTTAGGGTGGGGTCCCCAGAATGGCATTAGTGGCTTTATTATAAGAGGAAGAGAGGCTCTAGCTAGCACGCTTGCTGTGTCTCACCATAAGATGACCTGCACCATGTTGTGATGAAGCACAAGGCCCCTACCAGATACTGGTGGCATGTTCTTGGGCTTCCCAGAATCCAGAACCATGAGCTAAATAAACCTCTATTCTTTATAAACTACTCAGTCCTTGGTTTTTAGTTATTGCAAGAGAAAACAGACTGACACAAAAACTTATAAAATACAAAACACATATATAATATCTATATGAAAAAAGATTTAAGTCACTCCTACAGGAAAAATTGAGTAACTGGAAAGGTGAACTCTGTTCTTGGTTAGAAACACCTTGTGTTAAAAACTTGTTTTTTCCTAAATTGATTTAAAATTAAATTCAATCTTAATCAGTGGGAAAAATTCTAGAAATAATCCCAAATACATATTCTAATTTTTAATATAATTTAACAGGTAGCTCATATCATTGGAGAAGATACAGATTATTTAATATATGATACTGGGGTAACTTTTAAGCTTTTGGAAAATGTAAGTTTAAGTGCACACTTCATTCCTTAAGTCACAATAAATTCCATTTATATCAAAGATTTATATGCTAAAAATAAAATCATAAAGTCAGAAGAAAATATGGGTTTTTTTATTATCTAGAGTTGGTAAGATCTATCTAAGCATACATAAAATTCAAAATTCAGAAGATAAAAACAAAAATTTGACTACATAAAAATTTTTAACTACCTTTGATGCAAAAATGTACTGTAACTAAATTCAAATGATAAATACAAATGAGGGGAAAACAAATTTGCAACACAAATGACAAAGGGCTAATAATATTCTTAAAATTAAAATTAGCTTTTATAATGTTAATAAAGGTAACTAATTTGTAAAAAATGTAGCAAACAAGAAGAGATAATAAGAGAAAAAAGTACAAAGTAGCCCGCCCATAAAATAAAAAGATGTTCAACCTCACTTATAATGTAAGAAATTAATGTTAAATTGGAATGTGGTACCATTTCTCAGAGATACAAGAAGCCAAAATTTGCTAATATTTGGTATGTCCACTGTACAACATCTGATACAATAAGTAATAGAACAGAGATTTATAATCATGAGGGAGCCAGAGTTGCCTTACATGGAATTAAGTATTCCACAAAATGACAGTGTGGTCCCTGCCCCAACCTAATGACATAAATTGTAGAGTCTGCACCTCTGGGTAACTTCAACCAAAACCAGAGAATTCTAGGTTCGCCTCCAAGAAGCTTAAAGGAAGTACTGGAAAACTGCACCCTCACTTTTATCAAGTTCTTCTGAAGCAGTTCTCAAATTTTGGCAAGCATCAAAGTTATCAGCAGAACTTACTAAGCCCTGATTGATAGGCTCTGCCTCCAGAGTTTCTGACTCTGAGAAGTCTAGGATGGGACCTGAGAACCTGTGATTCTAACAAATTTCTTAGGTGGTGCTGATGCTTCTGGTCCAGGGACCTCATTTTGAGCGGTTAATGCCCTTTGCCCGACTTTCTTGCCATTTCAGTGGTAAACCAAAGTGAACACAGCACTGATGGAAGTCCCAATCTTCAAAGCCAGACCACCCCTGGATTATCTGGTCTAGCTTGCAGCTCTGGTTTGAATGTGTCCCCCAAAATTCATGTGTTAGAAACTTAATCCTCAATACAATAGTGTTGAAAGGTAAGACTTTGGGAGGAGATTGGGTCATAAGGGCTCTACCTTCACAAATGGTTCAGTGCTATTCTCAGGGAAGTAGTTTTATTATTTCAGAGTGGGTTTGTTATGAAAATGAGTTTGGCCCCTTCCCTCTCTCTCCCATGCTTTGTTCTGCCATGCAATGCCTTTTACTATGTTATGATGCAGCAAGAAGTCCCTCATCAGACACAGCTCCCTGATCTTAAACTCCCCAGTCTCTAGATCCATGAACCAATAAATCTCTGTCCTTTATTTATTTTGTTATGTATTCATTACAGCATTATTAATACAGCAACACATAATGAACTAAGACACTTACCAATGCTGGTAAAGACATCCATAATAAAATATTTTCCCACGATCCTAATGGGAAGTTCAGTCCTTTGCAATTTGGTAATATTTCTCAAAATTCATGTTTATATTCTTGGCCTAGAAATTTCATTCAGATATTTATCCTGTAATTTTAATCCCCCAAATACATAAAGACCCTATGCACAAAGAGGCTTATTGCAGCATTATGAAAATAACTGAAATCTGGAAATGAGTGTCAGCCAATTGGGAATTGTTTAAGTAAATTAGGCTGTATCCTACGGTAATACTTTATAACTATTAGGATGAATGAAATAGAATAATCACAATGAAATGGAAATATGTCCATAATGTATAAAGTATAAAAAACAAATTGCAGAATAGGATATAGACAGCAATCTACTTTTTGTCAAAATTTAAAAAGATATATCTTATGTATATTATATATGATATATAATATGTGTGATATGATTGCTATGGTCTGAATGTTTGTATAATCCCAAATTCATATCTTGAAATCTAATCCCCACGGTGGTCATATTAGGAAGTATGGCTTTTAGGGCCCTAGCAGAGACCCTAGAGAGGTCTTCTGACCCTCTTTCTACTGTCTGTGAGAAGACATTCATCTATAAACTAGAAACTGGTCCATCACCAGACATTGAATCTACAAGTGCCTTGATCTTAAAGTTCCCAGCCTCCAAAACTACAAGAAATTTATTTCTATAATTTATAATCTACTCTGTCTATGGTGTTTCATTATAGCAACCAAAGCAAACTAAGACAGTGATACATATATAAAGATATGATTCACATATGCATATAACATGCACATACATGTATACACAGAGAGGTTTCTGAAAATGTCCTAGCAGAGTTAGTCAAGGGAAAGAGGACAGGGGTCTCAAAGGTGGTGAAACTGGATGAGTTGGGGAAGAGATGGTATGGCACTGTATGACATCTTCTTCACAGTTTTCCTGTTTGAATTATGTTATGACAAGTACATAGGCCCTGTTTATTTTAAAAATTACTTTTTATAAAGTAAAGCAACCACCTGAATTCCACCAATACCTCAACATTAAGCTTTTGGGGGACCTTGGAGGTGTCTAGGAATTGAATGCAGAGTTTTGCACATGTTAAACATCCACTCTACTACTGGGCTTCACTCCTAGCCCCAACATAAAGCAATTTTTATCTACTGATAATAGTTTGCCAAAGCTCATAATTGGGAATATCTTTTTTATTTTTTGACCTAGTTTTTAATCATTGTATATAAATGAAATGAATAAAATTATGCCTCATGTAAAAAATAAAGATAAAATAGAAAATATATAAGGTACCCACTACAAACAAAAGGGATCCAATAAATCCTTGTTCCTGCCATGCCCTGTCTCTTTTCCCCATTTGAATTATATTTCTGGTGCCCTGAAGGAAATATAGTTAGCATCATTATATAATATAATATATAATCTGAAATGTAAATGTTTATCGTGTGAATCTGTAATTTCTCTGTTGACTCAAATCCTTCAATCATCATGAACTAAGTTGCTATGACTCGCATCTACTCCGTGTTCCTGCCATTTCTATGAATTCCAGGAAAAGGACACACCATCCTCAACAGTTATGCCAATAAGTGATGACAGGGCATGTGCCACAAGCTGGTAATATTACTGGGGACCTAGAATCCCCCTCATGGCAAAGATGTACTTGAGGGGAAATAAAAGATCACCAACTTGTAAAAGGAAAATTAATAGATTCTGGTGTGGACTTGACATTCAGAACTTTCAGGCAGCTAGGTCAAGCTGGCATTTCGATACACAAACGTACTGCTATAAAGTATAAGGCCAGGTCTCAGGGGAGAGAGAGAGGACTAGACATACAATCCAATCTTAAATTTCTCTTAAGAGTCATAAAGCTCAAGCTATGAGATAAATATTTATATGCTCTGATTTTTTAACAAAAAAGAAATCCAAAAAGCCATAATGGAGCAATATCTCACATTATTCCTCAACCTGAAACAGCAAAATAAGACTTAAAATTCCAAATAATGACCACATTTTCTGATTCTTGCAAAGCCATATGAAGAGGCCCTACTGCAATCTCTCAGTATCTCCATAAAGAGTCACTGTTATTCTCCTCTGTAAAGGTTCTATCACTGAGAGAAAACTGTAAAAATAAATCATTGACAGAAAAAATATACCTAAATTTTACATATCAAACAATGTGAACTAAGTTTCTTTACATTTTGGAACCAGTTGTACTTTTCCTTAATAAAGCAAGAAAGTCATGTGTTAGAGGTCAAGTGCCAAAGGTCATGACAGTGTTTTTTATGTACCCAACTTGTTTCACTCACTGATAATCTTTCTCCACTGAAATCATTCTGTGTTATCTTTAATTAACTTACGACAGGCTCAAAATCCTTTAAACTTTTGAGTTTTCAACATTTATCTAACTAGTTAACTATGATGAACACATATGATGACATCATTTAGGATATCAAGATATCATTGCACCCTTGTAATTATATTTGGAAGTGGAATTGGAAAGGATCCAGAAACATAGTTTAAACTACCAATGGGAATCATAGACTCAACCAATACAGAAAAACTTTCTAATTAAAAATCCCAGTTAAACCTTGTATCCCTTGGCTTTCTCTGTGGATCTAGAAGTGCTTTAAACAGTGATCAAATAAATCACCCAAACATCCTTGCACATCGTCAGGGAGAATGTACTATAACAGACACTTAATGGATTGGAAAAACTGTACTGCAGAAAGGTTAAGTGATTTACCAAATAGCACAAAATAAGCCAGGATTAGAACAGAAAATAGTCCTCGGTGACTTTGATCTGGTCATTGGTCCTAGCTGAGTAAGCACCTTTGTTTGTTTGTCAGTTTCAACTTTCTCCTTGTAATAGGGATTAGCAAAGGATTTAATCTTTTTCCTATTGACCACTGTTTGTTTGTTTTCTTTTATTCCTCCATATTTTCACTCCAGAAAAAAAATGGAAATTATGCTAGTCATATTTGAATAGCATTATATCTCACAAAGTGCTTTTACATTCATGATCTCATCTAAGTGAGCAAACACCATCTCTGCCTTCTGCATTTCTTCAATCCTTGACTCCATTGACCTGAAACTGTCCAAAGACACCATATATGCAGTAGGAAAGATTTTCACTATGGAATCCCAAGATAAGCATGTCATCATCTTTTATTCAGAAACATATATTAAGACCTCGGTATGCAATATAATGCTAAATATTTAGAATATGGAGATAATTAAGATAGAGTCCTTAAATGAAGGAGATAGTCCAAACATGGAAATACTTTACAAACATAATATCACAGGTGCCTCTGTTGAAGTATGAATAGAATGTCTTTAGAATATCAGTGAGGGAGAAATGTGTTCTGCTTGGGAGAGTCAGAAAAGCAACTGTGCTAAATTGTCCCCACATGTCCCTTTCCATCACATAGCCACTCTCCACCTGCTCTATAACCCAAGAAGCTAACTTTTGTGGACAGCATGACCCAGGCTGTCTTGTTTGCCTTTTAGATTTTAGAGGGGTTTAGCAGTGGGACACCCCTGCAGGAAATCAGAGGGAATGCAAAAGTGAGTTACATATTTATTTCTCCAGTTTCCTCCATGTCCTGTTACAGTATGGTAGTGGTTACATTTCTCTATGAAAAGTCAGCATGCCTGTTTAAACTCTAGTTACTATGGGTCACTGGTCCCTTCCTTGTTCCTCAGACTCAGGAATGGTAGGCTTCCATGTATGTTAGCCCCAGAGAGCTCCATGGTCTCTTGTGCTTCCTTAGCTATTTATAAATAATATCTCCATTAAATTTTAAGCATAGAAATTAAATTTCTAGCTTAGGGTGGGCAGTTATTAAGGAAAGAAGACCCAGATTCAGGGAACCTGCTTAGGTATTGTTGGGAACATCTAGTTGAGCAAGAACATGAATTAAAACAGTGGTAGCTCAGATGGAAAGGAGATACGTGACTTGCAAGATATTTTTGTAAGTTGCATTGCCAAACTAGGTAACCCACCAGACATTGAGGAGGGTAAGAGAATGAGTGAAGATGAAGTTTACTGCCACATTATTAGGAAAAGAGATATTTTTAATTTAAATAAAACACTCTATAGTGCTATGTGTGCTATATATGTTAATTAAAGATAATTTGGCATAACGGCTGCCATCTGTTTATGAAGTCTCCTGCCCTTGAATTTGGAAGAAAATCAATAGTCACCTTCAAGGGAGCTTGCACAGCAAACTCAGGTAATACAAAACACACGTGAGCATGTGTATCCTTCCCAGGCACTCTATTTCTGCACGTGTATGCAACCACCAGAGCCCCTTGTGGAGACATGAAAGCCTTCCAGGATGACAAGGAAGATCACAATGTCAACCTTCTCTCCTACATTGAGTACGTTTTGACAGTGCGCACAATGAGATCACTGTAAAGTGATCTTGATGTCAGGGATGATGAGAACATGCCACATCCCAACATTCATCTGAAAGGTGGTCAACATGGTACTACTGTTGCCTGGCCTCTAGGACTCAGCCACCCACCTGCACTTCAACTTTCCATTACCTTTAAAGATGTAAAGAAAGCCTGCTTTAGTTTTATTGTCAGACTACTTTTATATGAGTGGAATTTCCTGAGAAATGCTCCTCGAATATGCACTTGTAAATGGGTATAGGGCTAGGTAAAGGTGAAATCTCAGAGACAAAAATATATGTCCTTCTTTCTGAAATATTAATGATCGAATATGATAACCATATTGTAAATGCATTTCAATTCTATCAAAGATGGAAATCAAAAGTTAACAAATAGTATCTTTGAACAAAAAGGAAGCTCAATGCCAAATGTTTTCTCTGATATAAGGAGGCTGATTCATAGTGGGGTAGGGAGGGGGAGCATGGGAGGAATAGACAAACTCTAAATAGGGCAGAGAGGTGGGAGAGGAAGGGAGGGGGTAGAGGGTTAGAAATGATGGTAGAATGTGATGGACATCATTATCCAAAGTATATGTATGAAGACAGGAATTGGTGTGAATATACTTTGTATACAACCAGAGATATGAAAAATTTGTGCTCAATATGTGTAATATGAATTGTAATGCATTCTGCTGTCATATATAAATAAAAATTAATTTTTAAAAAGGTAAAATTAACAAAAAAAGAAGAAGTTCAAGAGACCTTGACATTTCTTCCATTCATTAATTTGTTGGGTCTTTATAAGAAAATCCTTTCCTTCAAGTAAAATTACACTAAGTCCAAGGAAGTAACAACTTTTCTGAAAGCACTCTGGAAAAATAGAATATGTAAAATGTGCATGGGAAAAAATAAGTGAGGAATAGGTACAAAAATGTGTGGTTTTAGATATTGGTGCAATATTCATAATGATTAAAAATCACACATATCAATGTTCAATGATAGAGAACTGGGAAGAAAATTGTCAAACATGTGGAGCTGGAGATAGAATTACAGATGAAATTGGAACCTCTGGCTTAATGTGCTCATGTTTCTGTACTTTCTCAATGAGTACAGAGACCAGGTCTATATGCTGAAGAAAATTGACAGATGTGCACAAAACAAACACTCAAGACAAAAAAAAAGCACCATCCAGAAATGTTTTGGAGGGACTCAACATATAACTCAATGGTAGAGCAAGTACTTAGCATGTATGAAGCCCTGAAGAAAGAACAGGATGCTCATGACCCAGAAGCTGTGCCCTGTCCTTGGATGGTCCCTGAAATTTCATGTCTCTCCCACTGCCTATAACTCCTTGGAAAGTAAACAAGCTCTTCAACCTATAAGCCTCGGGGCTTCTTACCCCTCTTGCCTTCTGGAATCCAGCGTGGTCATTGCCTTCGATCATGCTCCTGCAAGATAATTATGGTAGCATCCACTTTAGAGGGTACAAGTCTGAATCTTCTTTTCATATTTTGAATCACTGCCACATGATTAAAGACAAAATTATTTGAGGGGGAAACAAAGATATAGAGAATTAACTCAGTACATCTCTGCTATGGGCTCCAAGGAGATGATTCTTTTGTTCAGCCTCGTGCAGCAAACCCTTGATCCAGGAGGGCTGCTGCAGCACAGAGTTACCAGCACAGTCTCTGTTCTCAAGGTGAATTTGTCTCCAGAGTTCTTTGTGTCCCTTCTCATCTGCAGCAAAGGTTTCCTTAACATTGAATTTTGAAAAGAAACATTAGTGTCTCTTCCAGAAGGCACTTGGGCTTCTAATGCAAATTATCCCCCACCATTACCACCTAATTCTGCATATGAAGAGAAAGGGCAGACTTCAAAAGTGACATAGACCTTTAAAAGTAGCTCAGATTGAAAACATGTGTTTACATCTTCTGTTCTCTCTCAACATTCTGCTAAAATGAAGACTTTAAAAAAAAAATCACCTGAAAAAAAAAAAAAAAACCAAATAGATGAGCAGAGATGACAGCAATCAAACTTGTATGCCAGAAAATACAGGGTAAACCTGTAACTGAGGGGGCGGGGGAGCGGGAAAAACAGATCATATCCACAGGTCTAGAATCAGATAGGCATCTGACCTCTTAACAAAGGCACTGGGCACCAGATGACAAGAAAGCAATGCCTTCGAAACCCTGGGGGAAAACGATTTCCAATTGGGAATTCTATATTGAGCCACACTCTTATTAGAATATGAGGGTAAGATATGAATTTTTTTCAAACATGCGGAATTTCAACAACTCTTACCTCCTACACAGCATTACTCAGGAAGTTACCAGAATAGGTGCTCTGGCAAAAAAGATCTTGCCAGGAAAGCAAAAGGCACAAATCTGGGGAGGTGGAGGGGGGCAATCAGGACCAGCTATATAATTTGCAAGATGCAGTACAGAATGAATACAGAGAGCTCATGTTCGAAGTTCATTAAAAATGTCAAGATGAAAAAAAAAATGTCAAGATGGCCACAGGAAAGAACTGAACCAAATGCAAAGGCCTTCTAGCACAATGGCAGAGGTCCTGTGAAACCAGCCCAGGTCCAACCCAAGGGTGAGAGGAAGGAATTCCCAGGAGGAGGTTGAAGGAAAATCCAGAACAGTAGCTGAGTAGCAAGTCTGGAGCATTGCTAGCCCACAACACAGCCAGAAAATGATGGGCTTGCAGAAGGACATCTTCAAAGGTAAGAATGACACATTAACATCACCCAGTACATGGTAACGTATTAAAAGGACACTCCTACTTCTTGGGAAAGTATGTAGCAGAATTAATAATGGATACAGGTAAAGCAACTTTCCAGGCAAATTGATTACGGCCAAGTGTCAATTAGTTTCATTAAATTTTCTGCAAAAGCAAAGCCTTCTGATAAAGTTCATTAAAAGATTTCTCTAATAGAGACGCTGAGAAAGAAAGGTGGCTAGATAACTTTTAATAAAGTCTGACTAAAGTTTATGAAGCTCATCATAAGGCAGACAGTTAGCTGGGCAGATAAATCCAACTCCAGAATGGGCTCTTGGTTCTGGTGAAGTCTACGAGGAAATTGCTCAGGCTATTTGTTAGACTTGTAGATTTTTCAGATGTTTTCTGTCCCAAACCATGCATTGGTATAATTTTTTTCTCAATACCTAGATGCACATATCTATGAACAAACTGAAAAACAAGACAATTATTAACTGGAGGAAAAACAAAAAGTCCTATAAGAAAAGCTAACTAATAGAGCCACATGGAACTCAACTGTCAATAATTTTATATTGTTGAAACAGTGTTTCCAATGGTCCACTGCTCTAAACAAAAAATTATAATGTAATGGTGCTTGAGTTATAGGAAAAAACATGGTCATAGGAGCATGTAAGAGAACTCAGTCCTCAACTGGCATAATAAGGAAATAGACAACAACTAACATTGGAAACTACAGAAATAGTAACATGGGCATGCTATTTAGAAATATGGAAGTCAGTATTAGGAAAAGGGTGCAAATAGGTTGAATATACTTGGCTCTGGAAAATAGGAAAATAGGAGGGCATGATTCTTGGATCTTCTTTACCCTTGATGTTCTCCTCTTTTTAATTATATAAGTAAAAAGAGAGTAAAACCCACAAAAAAGTACTAAGATATGATTAGACTTTTTCCCCAGGATAAGAGTTTCTGGCTAGCCTCATTTATGAAAGACAAAATACAGTCTGTTGAACTAATCCTTCCAAGAATAAGAACATCTCCTTTCATTTTTATTATTTTACCAAACACTCAAATACATGCATAGATGTACACTTGTATAGAAAAGTCCAAAAAGACAATTAGTAAATATTAACTGTATAATGGTAAGTAGAAGGATATCAAATGATGTCTCTTACCTTTTCTCTGTAATCTAAATTATTTGTCATTGAATATATATTAATTTTCAATGATAAAAAATCCCAAGATTATCTCTTATTTGAATAAAGAACTAAGATCCTCCTCTGTAGTGTGTGTATGTGTGTGTATGTGTGAGAGAGAGTGTGTTGAATTCTGAATTGATAGATCATAATAAAAGCTGAAAGTATTGAGTCTTTATCATAGTAAGAGTCTTGGTAGAACTGTGGGTCTTTTCTAGGAACTGAAGGTAGAGAGAGATCTTTTAGTGGAACAACATGAACACAGTCTTGACAGGGTTCAAACAACTATGAACAAGTCTGGGCTGGGTGAGCTGAACCTTGGCTGAAGGTAAGTGCCAGAACAGGAAAATGTTCTAGATTTTTCTCTCATCGTCCCCCCAAATTTATATTCAAAGACAGATGTGCTAGAAATATATGCTAATAAGTGGTTCCTATTCGGAATCCTATTAGGACTTGTAAAACAAGCACATTTTGTTTTGTGTGTATTGATTCCACTGTATTGATTTTAATTTATTTGCTGTAATTAAGCTTGTGTAATTATTGCAAGGAAATGCAATGAGAACAGGTTCAATATATTTCCTGTTACACCAGCTCTCCACACTGCTATAGTTATTAGAATTGTGGCTTGAAAGAAGCAGTTCACAGTCATAGTGGTAAGATCCTCGGTAGTGAGAGGAGATGGTAGTGGGTGTGGTTCAGCAAAGATTTATTTTTCCCTTGGAAATTTTATTATTATTATACTTTTGATACCTGCTTTTTTCTTTTTTAAAAGTTCTAACAGAAGAGAAAAATATTGATGGAAAGTAATCCCCAAATCCTACCACATAGAAGTGAGCAATGTTCACTTTTATCATTAATGCTGCTGTACAGCTATGTAAGTAAATACAAAGAGAAGAAGGTGGAATATGTTCACACACATGGAAAAAGACAAAAGGTAAAATAGCATTCTACTCTATGTTCTACTTTGGTCATTCAACAATATATCATGGGTGTATAATATGTCAAATTATTTATTTCCATAGTATTATTTTAATGGCTGAATAGGACTTCATTTTGATTAGGTCAATAATTAATTGTAAAAACTTCTATTGCAGAATATGTCTCCAAATTTTATTTATTGTTTTTAAAAATCTGCACTAACTTGGAGAACATCATTTCACATTTTTTGTAATTACCTCTTTAAGGCAAATTCCTAGAAATGGGTTTATTGGCTTAAAACTGTTCTCCATAAAATTTACATTCCCTTTAACAGTATAAGAATTACAAGTGGCAATAAGCACACGAACAGTACGCAATGTCATAAGTCATCAGGGAAATGAAAATCTAAAACCACAGTGAGAGACCACTCACACTCACTAGTATGACTACAATCAAAATAAAGACAAGTGTTGCTGGGGCTAAGGAAAAATTGGAGCACTCAGTATTAATAATGGAATTATAATTGGTGCACTTTGGAAAACAGTCTGGCCATTCAATTCCTCAAGCATCAAATTATCATATGACACAGCAATTCCACTCCTACGTGTCTTCTCAAAAGGAATGAAACTGGGCCCTGGAACAGATATTTGTATGCCAATGCTCCCTGTGGCATTATTCACAGTAACGGAAGGTAGATACAGCCAAGCGTCCCATCAGCTGATGAATGAATCAACAGAACGTAGAATATCCACAAGAGGAAGCATTACTCATAGAGCCTTGAAATGTTGTGCTAAGGGAAATAAGTCAGACACAGAAGGACACACATTGTATGATTACACCTAACTGAAGTATCTAGAAGGATAAATTCATTTCTAGAATAAGCAAATTCTTGGAGAGAGGAGATTTGAGGTTACCAGGGACCCAAAGGGTATGTTGGAAATTATTGTTCAATGTCTACAATTCCTGTTTGGAGTGATGAAAGCCCTTAAAAATTGATAGTGGTGGTGCTGGGTGTGATGAGGCATGCCTGGAGTTCCCGTAACTTGAGATGCCAAGGCAGGAGGATCACGAATTCAAAGCCAGTCTCAGCAACTTAGGGAGATCCTATCTCAAAATAATAAATAAATAGGGTTGGGAATGTAAGCACCCCTGGGTTCAAACCCTGGAACCAGAAAAATTAAAAAAAAAAAGAGAGAGAGAAAATAGATAGGGTTGATATTGCCCAACATTGTAAGTATAATTAATGCACTTGAACTGTACATTTAAAAATGGTTAAAGTGACAAATTTTATGCAATATAAATTTAGCTACAATAAAAAATGAAAAAAGAACAATTCTGAAGTTTTTTTTAAAAAAAGAATGAATTATTGAAACATGCAGCAAACATGGCGGTGGGAAGGGAGTGAGCCGCCCCAGGCCCCACACCACCAGACCCACAGATCTTGCCTAGTCGGAATACTCCATCTCTGAGACTATTAGAGGACCCCTATCCGGGTGCTCTCAGCAGAAATCACCAATGCTGTGACCCCATGCGGGGCTCTGGGCCTCAGCATTCCAGTAGGACGCCCAGCGTTAGAGCAGGAACCAGAGCTGGAAGTTCTAGCACTTTAGTTCTACCGGGCCTCGGTGAGCACCTTAGCAGAATCACCTATCAACACACCTACAGATCACCAAGACTTCACTGCGCTCCCACCAAAGTCACTCAGCTGCTACCTACCCACAGCACAATGCCATCGCCCCACTCCCCCCACCTCACCAGGCTCCCTCCACCTCACCAGACACTCCGGGGCTGAAAGCAGACAGCTGCCATCTTGACTCAACATTCTCACCATTTAGCTGGGGGCAGTTCCCAGATGGGATCTCCAGAGGCCAGGTACCCCCCTCCCCATTGGTGGTAACCCAACGCAGTAGTTGTCCAACACAGGTGTGCAGTGGGACAAGGAAGCTGCCCACAGGAGCCCCTGGGGTGAGAGTTTCCTCAATTGGGAACTGTTAGGGGAAAGGGAGAGATCAAGAACTGGGAAATCTTCAGGCAAGAAGGGATATAGTACTGGGCCCTCACGTCATATGAGCTAGCAGTCCCGAAAGGAGACTCGTGAGGTGTAGTTTTTCTGCAGGGACTGGTGGGTGCCACTCCCCACATCCAGGCACCCTGCACCAGGACCAGTCTTCCCACCCAGGTTACCTCCACCATCTGGAGGGCAGAGACACCAGCTTACAACAATTGACACCACCTCCTGGATGAGAAGAGAAGCAGGAAAGACGTGGATCTCTAAAGTTAGCTACAACCCTGGCTTCTTCCTTCTTGCTTTTTGTTTGTTGGTTGGTTAGATTTTTCTCTTCTACCTCTCCATCTCAGGCCCTCACATCCCCAACATATGTGAAACCAAGAACTTTGCATGAAATAGGACTTTGAGGACTGAGTCATCTGAATATGTTGTATATGCCCTTTTTTTTTCTTTTTATTCTTTCACTTTTCTTTCCCCCTCCAAATTTTACTGTTTTATCATCTGTATTTTTCTAAATACATTTATGTGCTTGTTTTATGTAGTCTACTGTCATCCCATGTACTTGCCTACCCTAAATTACTTCCTGTCTCTTGCTACTAACCCTTTCATTAGATTTCCCCTTCATACTTCCTAAGATATATTAACTCTATATCCTCACATCCTACCTCCTCAGCATATTGTCCTAAGCCCCACACCTATTTTATTGTCCACTGCCAGAAACTGTAAGCCCTTTTACAAAATTACTGATTATATTTTAGATAAAAAATGAATCCAACATTTCTGTACATCGAGACTAAACTGTAAACGTCTTAATAACAACAAATTGTTCATAGTTGGTATATTGTTGATATTGGGATCTGTTAACATTGTCCTCCCCATAAAGGAGAGGTCTTGGAACCCTACCAAAGCACTACAAACCTATAGGGTAAAAACAATAACAACCTAGACCCACAGAGCTGGAAAGGAAGACACACAAACAACATGAAAAGACAAGGGAAGAAAGTGCCCCAAACAAATGAGACACCACATCATTAGAATCATTAGCAGCCATAGCAGGAGGAATGACAGAGAAGGAGTTTAGGATGTACATGGTTAAAATGTTCTGTGAACTCAAGGAACATATAAGGAGCAAATACAGGCAGTGAAAGATCACTTCGACAAGAAGCTACATAGACAAATACAGAAAGCAAAAGATCACCTCAACAGGGAGATAGAGGGGCTTAAAAAAAAAACAAAGAGGAAATCCTTGAAATGAAAGAAATAATAAACCAAATTAAAAGCTCAAATGAAAGCATCACCAACAGAGTAGACCACTTGGAAGATAGGACATCAGACAATGAAGACAAAATATACAATCTTGAAAAGAGTATAGATCACACAGTGATAATGGTAAGAAACCACAAGCAGAACATTCAAGAAATATGGGATAGCATAAAAAGACCAAATTTAAGAGTTATTGGGATAGAGGAAGGTATAGAGGTCCAAACCAAAGGAATGAACAATCTATTTAATGAAATAATGCCAGAAAATTTTCCAAACATGAAGAATGAATTGGATATCCAAATTCAAGAAGCCTACAGGATGCTGAGTTTACAAAATCACAACAGATCCACACCAAGGCACGTTATAATGAAAATGCCCCACATACAGAATAAGGAGAGAATATTAAAAGCCTCAAGAGAAAGGAATCAGATTACATATAGGGGAAAACCGACTAGCATAATGGCAAAATTTTCAGCACAGACCCTGAAAGCTAGAAGATCCTGGAACAACATGTATCAAGTTCTGAAAGAAAATGGGTTCCAACCAAGAATCTTGTATCCAGCAAAATTAAGCTTTAGATTTGAAAATGAAATAAAAACCTTCCATGATAAACAAAAGTAAAAAGAATTTATAGCTAGAAAATTGACACTGCAAAACATCCTTGGAAAAATATTCCTTGAAGAGGGAACAAAAAACAGCAATGAAAATCAGCAGAGGGAGGTAGTACCCTAAAAGAAAAACTAATCAAAGAAGAAAATCAAGTCAAGTTAAATAACAAAAATAATCAACTACGGCTGGGAATGCAAACCATGTCTCAATAGTAACCCTGAATATTAATGGCTTAAATGCACCAATCAAAAGACATAGACTAACAGATTAGATTAAAAACAAAGACCCAACAATATGCTGCCTCCAGGAGACTCATCTGATAGATAAAGACATACACAGACTGAAGGTGAAAGGTTGGGAAAAATCATACCACTCACACGGACTGCAGAAGAAAGCAGAGGTTTCTATCCTCATATCAAATAAAGTAGACTTCAAGCCAAAGTTCATCAAATGGGGTAAAGACGGACACTACATACTGCTCAAGTGAACCATATACCAATAAGACATAACAATCATAAATACATATGCCCCAAACAATGGTGCAGCTATGTTCATGAAACAAATTCTTCTCAAGTTCAAGAGGCAAATTGATCACAACACAATAATCTTGGGTGACTTAAACACACCTCTTTCACCACTGGATAGATCTTTGAAACAAAAGTTGAATAAAGAATCTATATAACTCAATAATACAATCAATAACTTAGACTTAACTGACATATATAGAATATTTCAACCTGCATCAAGCAGATACACTTTCTTCTCAACAGCACATGAATCCTTCTCTAAAATAGACCATATACATATACTGTGCCACAAAGCAACTCTTAGCAAATACAAAAAAGTAGAGATACTACCATGTATTTTATCAGATCATAATGGAATAAAATTGGAAATCAATAACAAAATAAAAATTACTCCAACAGCTGAAGACTAAACAATATGCTACTGAATGAACAATGGGTTTCAGAAAACATCAAAGAGAAGATTTAAAAATTACTAGAGGTAAATGGGAACATAGACACAACATATGGAAATCTCTGGGACACTATGAAAGCAGTTCTAAGAGGAAAGTTCATTGCATGGAGTTCATTCCTTAAAAGAAGAAAAAGTCAACAAATAAATGACACTTCTCAGAAGAGGATATTCAATCAATCGACAAATATATGAAAAAATGTTCATCATCTCTAGCAATTAGAGGAATGCAAATCAAAACTACTCTAAGATACCATCTCACTCCGGTCAGAATGGCAGCTATTATGAAGACAAACAACAATAAGTGTTGATGAGAATGTGGGGGGAAAAGGTATACTCATACATTGCTGGTGGGACTGCAAATTGGTGCAGTCAATATGGAAAGCAGTATGGAGATTCCTTGGAAATCTAGAAATGGAACCACCATTTGACCCAGCTATCCTTCTCCTTGGACTATACCCAAAGGACTTAAAAACAGCATATACAGGGACACAGCCACATCAATGTTTATAGCAGCACAATTCACAATAGCTAAACTGTGGAACCAACCTAGATGCCCTTCAATGGATGAATGAATAAAAAAAATATGGCATATATACACAATGGAATTTTACTCAGCAATAAAAGAATAAAATCAAGGCATTTGCAGGTAAATGGATGGTGTTGGAAAAGATAATGCTAAGTGAAGTTAGCCAATCCCTCCCAAAAAAATGCGGAATGTTTTCTCTGATAAGAAAGCTGACTCATAGTGGGATAGGAAGGGGGAACAAATGAATTCTAGATAGGTAAGAGGGGTGGGAGGGGAAGGGAGTGGGCAGGGAATTAGAAATGATGGTGGAATGTGATGGACATCATTATCCAAAGTATATGTATGAAGACATAAATTGGTGTGAACATACTTTATATACAAACAGAGATATGAAAAATTGATCTATATGTGTAATAAGAATTGTGATGCATTTTGCTGTCATGTATTTAAAAAATAAAACCAATAAAAAAATAATAGTACTAAAAAAATAAATAGAATAAAACTGAAAACAAGCAAACAAAATAAGAAACATGCAACAATGTGGATAAACTCTAACAATGTACTAAGCCAAATAAGTTTGATCAAAAAGACAACATATAGTTCCATCTGTATGAAATTTCCAGAATAAACAAATCTATACAGACATAAAGTACATCATTCTTACCTTAGTGTATTAATCCATTTTTCATTACTGCAATGAAATACCTAAAGCTAGGTAACTTTATAAAGAAAAGAAGTTTATTGAGCTCACAGTTCTGGAGTTACAAGAGCCCATCACTTGCGTCAGCTCAGCTCTGGCAAATACCTCATGGTTGGTGGCATCACAATGCGGGGAGCATATATAAGAGGAAGAGGTCACATCCCAAAGCAGGAAGCCAGAGAGGGAGGAATGCAGGTGTTAGGTTTACTGTTACAACCATCTGATCTCAGAGAGCCCAAGGGCGTCTCCCCCAGTGAGTCAAGGACTTCCCAGCAGGCCCTACCTCTTAAAGGCTCTACACCATTTAACACATCAAGGAGCCAGCCCTACACATGAACCCTTAGGGGACAAAGCATATTCAGGCCACACCAGTAGGGTTAAAGCTGGGAGGAAGGAGGATTTCAAGTTGAAAAGCAGGGTGACAGATAGTGTGTTTAGGTTTTTACAGGGTTAAAAAAAAATTCCAAAATTAACTGGTAATGGGTGTATATACCACATGCTGTGAACATAAAAAATCCATTGAAATATATGCTTTAAAAAGATAATCGTGTGGTATGTGAATTCCTTATCAAGAAAGCTGCTTTTTTAAGGGGGGTGGGGCTATAGCGCACTGGCAGAGCGCTTACTTTGCACACCTGAGGCACTGGGTTCAATCCTCAGCACCATATAAAAAATAAACAAATAAAATAAAGGCATCTGCTCATCTACAACTACAAAAAAGTAAGATTTTTTTTTTAATTTAAAAACAAAAAAGAAAGCTGCTTTAAAAAAAATTGCAGATCTCTCTAATAATGGATGATGTGCATTGCTCCTTGCCCTGGTTGGTTGACTGTTTTTGTTTTTAATAAAGAGAGATTCATCCAGAGTCCACATTGACAAGTATTTTTCTAAGTACATTATGTTCTTGAAGCTGGTGCAGAATTCTGCAGATGGCATCCTCTTGTCCAAAGAGAAGGCCAGTGCTGAACACATTGACAGTCTCACAGGTGAGTTAATTTTATTTGTCACAGGATAAACACGGCAGGGAAGGGCAGGGCAGGGCAAAGAGAACACTCCTAGAATCTGCAGTGCCATTCAAGATGCTTTACAAATGTAAGCTTATGTAATCCATGGTGCCCATTTAGAAAGCAGAGAGGTCACATTCCTTACGGTCACACAGCCTGTTGTTTCAACTGGGATGCCCAAGCTCTGCCTCCAAAGTGTTGGTCCATCCCTAGTCTCCTGGGAAGAGTATGGATCACATGTTCACGACCTGTCATAAAGAGCTGTGACAACACCTTTGCACTTTCTCAATTCCAGATACCTATGACTGGAATATTGCTGGGCAGTCACTGGCATTACAAAGTTACACATTTCTTTCTTTGCCCCCAGGGAGGCCATGCAGAAAAATGTACCAGCACAAACAAAAAAATCCTTCAAGTTTCCTCAGATATTTCTGTGGGAGATATGAGCTTCTCTGGATTATAAGGAATGTACATGGACATCCCTGCTCAGCCAAAGCCCTGAATCAGGATATAGCTGTAATGGGTCAGATGCCACAGATGGGAAAGACTAAAGTCACATAGCGAAGGAAACTCAGCCACCAGGAGGTGAAATAACTCTCATACTTTAGAAATCACTCTGCAGATTCCATAGGGTTGAATTCTGTATCTGTGCATTTATGAACAGGGCTATATGAGAATCAGATTTTTAACCCGAAAGTAACTTAGAGTCTATTTATTCAAGCAATCCTTTTTGAAACCATTATTTTATTTGGAGATGTAGAAACTGAGATCCTGAGATTTTTATTACCTATTTACTTGGAAAACTCTTGGTGAGAGGGAGACGGCAAGATTTCAAGCTCTTAGCTTGTGTTGCCCCTCCCTCTGAAAAACCTCTGTAGTCAGTTTTCAATGGCAAAACCTTAGCCCATGAATTTAATATTTTTTTGCTCTCTGTGATGCACTGGGAATTGTTCGACTCTTAACTCTATAGCTATGAAGACTGGGAGAGAAAATAATTCTCAGTTTTCAAGTCACATGTCCTCAAGTTACTAAGAATTTCTAGACTGTGAAACACGAAATGAAATGCCAGGGTACTATTTTTGATTGACACAGAAAGCGAAAAAGCAGATTTATATACATTGGCAAAATCTTATGCTGATAGTGAAGGATTCCTAATGATCAAATATGTTACTACATAGCACTGATGAAAATTCTACTTTTTCCATTGATTTATATGAGATTGTTTATCTTTAGATTCTGCTTTCTAATATTCCAAAATTATACATTTAATTTTATTTTTGAGTTAATTGTAAATTTAATTGTATCTTTAACCGTGATTCAGCAACAAAAAAAGACCACAAATGGAGCCCAGTAAACCTTTTGTCATCTTCCATTTTATCTGTTTTCCTTCACTTGGAATTTCATTATTTTAATACATTTCAATCTTTTTTTTTTAGTTGTTGATGAACCTTTATTTTATTTATATGCTGTGCTGAGAATTGAACCCAGTGCCTCACACATGCTAGGCAAGTGCTTTACCACTGAGCCACAACCCCAGCCCTAATACATTTCAATCTTTAAAAATACTTCTATAAATAGGTATGTTCAGAAAATTTATAATAATTCATTTTAAAACAGTTGAAATATTTCAGGGGACAAAACTTAGTTCAACAGAACTTATATAATTTATGTACTTTATGTATAATATATAAAACTGCAATTTTTTGACAGGATTTTGCTATGTTGCACAAACTGGTCTTGAACTCCTGGGCTCAAAGTGAGCCTCCTGCCTCAGCCTCCCCAGCAGCTGAAACTACAGGCACACATCACCATGCCCAGCTCTGTGAATATGTATTTTAATCCTAATGCATAATCCAACATATGAAATGATCAAAAGGTAGAAAGTGTTCATTTAACTTTGCAAACACTATTTTCCCCCTGTGATTTGGTGGGGGGTTTTGTGGCCACATTCTGCCATAGTGGCAGGCAATTCAAGATAAGCATACTCAAAATATGAGGAAAGTACTGAAATCTCAAAATTAGTGGCACATTTACACAGCAACAACAACTCTGCGTCAGTCTGTAGTTAATGAACATAACGGTCAGACTTAAAAATAAATATTTGATAATATGATGCAATTGGAATTAGTTGAAGAGTTCACAATATAATTCAATATATATAATGTATATTCCAAACATATACACAAATTGAATATTGAGTATTCAATGTCTGTTAAAATTTATTCTGATATATATTTGTATGTAAATTTGATAATTTTGTTTGAAATAATATAATATACATAAAGTACATAAATTATATCTCAAGCAAAAATCCTGGAATCTTTATTCCATTAATGGATTGGTCACTTGTTTTCACAAATATGTAGAAACAAACAAGTATATGTACTTACATAGTCAAATAAAACAACACTTGTGTTGTCTTTTCATTTTAATTCCTCTTTTATTGTCCTTCATTTTCTAAGGGAAGGGACCACTTCTAAATGGGAGTTTTTGTGTTAGTTTTTTCCACGATGATTTTGCATTACTCTTTAAGTACATGCCATTGTTTGCTGACATAGTGAAATGTGATTTACAGCACAATAACCAGCCAACTGGAGAACACATTATCTGGAAACCAGGAATGCAAGCAGTAAAGAACATCAGGATCCACTAAAAATAGAAGGTTTCATACTTTCAGTTTTAGTCATCTCTGGTATAAAAATCTCTTACTTCAGCTCATCATGAGGTTTTGGGGGGTTTGCTATTTAAGTAGAGTAGAGGGAACAATTCCATGTATAAATTATTTTTTAAAGTGTTTTTTTTTAGCCCATCAAATTTCAGTATACATGGTTAATAACACCTTCAAATTGCTACGAGAGGAAAAAGTACTCTTACCTAATTGCCTGCCAAGGCTCATAAAGCTCCTCTGAGTCATTGGCAATTCATTGGTCTATTGATATCATAACTCACCTTGATATTTTCTGGCTCTTATTTTTCACTCACTCTGACATTCACTTCCTTTGGTTTTTAAACATCCTGTTGTTCCAAAATTAAGAGACATGCTCTTGGCTATTCAATTTTTAGTAGGTTCCACAGAGGTCCTCATAAGTAAATGGATTTTCTTTTTTTTTCTATAACACACACACACACACACACACACATTCATGCTTGAAGTGTTTGAATATATTCTACCCCAAATGGAATTTTTTTCATTAGATAGATAGGTTTCATTTTCATGTTCATCTACCATGCCTTTTAAAGTGATACCAAAACTTCTTTATATGACATACTGGTGATCAAATCACTTTGTCTCAGAATTTTTGCAAGATCACAGCTAATGAGTGAGTTTCCAGCACAGTGCCATGAGACTGTTCCCAGAACCACATCATACCTGTCAGCAGCTTTCACAACAGCACTCCACTTCTTGGTTGGTAGAGTCATGCGGCGACCAGCACTGTGCGATGGGAAATGATCTCACATCAGAAAAGCTCCATCATGTTCCCTGATGACTCTGCAGGATGTGAAGAAGGAATGTTCACACCTGCCATTCTGGCCAAATTTTATCCTTTCACACCGCACACCAATTAGTTTTACATTCTCTCGAGGAAGCAAGAGTGTGAAAAGTTGTCTTTTAGCAGCGACCTGATTGTCCTCCACTATTCCAGAGGAAGGTGGCATTCATTCTCATTAGCGAGACCACAGAGGGAAGTTTGAGAAGTGCTAGAGGTCATCCCTGTAGGGAGCAAAGTTTCCTTGGATGTGTCAATTTGTCATTGGCTCAGCAAACATGGCTACCTGTCTCCAGGTGGGTCCTGATCCTTATTCCAATCAGCACTTCTCCCTGAGACATCCAATGAACCAACCAAAGGATATAAATATTTTCACTGAGGAGTGTATAACCAGAGACTTACCAGGTGAACTGCCACCAAGAAATCATTAATAATGCAGAAATCAGTCCCATTCTGCTATAGGCTGCCACATCAACCACAGCTTACAATTTTGATTTTGAAATGTGCCATTTGATCATTTTCCATAACATAGTTAAGATATTTTAAGACACAATAGTTACACTTGTCTCAAAAAAGAAAAAAAAGAACGAACGTACAATCTTTTGAAATCCTACACAAGGTAAAGATATAAGCTATTGAATTTTTTTACATTTTTTAAGTTGTAGATGGACACAATACCTTTATTTTGTTTATTTATTTTTATGTGGTGCTGAGGATCAAACCCAGTGCCTCACATGTGCTAGGCAAGTGCTCTACCACTGAGCCACAACCCCAGCCCTAAGCTATTGAATTTAAATCTTGTTTGTATCTATCTCACAAATCTGAAAGGAACTCAAGAGAGCCATCTGAGTGACTACTTAGTCATCAAGGAACGGTTTGCTTTCTCCATCAGAGGTCACCTCACTCACCTCCCCAGCCCAACAAGTTCCTCTCTGGCGCTTTCAGCCAAGATGCTACTGCCTCCACCACATGTCCCCTGACTGTCATGAAAACATCTTTATTTTTCCCAGAGTTGCTTCATGAAGAGCCATGGTCTTGAAATTTCAAAAGTAATTTTATTGCTGCTGAGTCAGCTCACAATATTCATGTGAGTGATGTGCCTTAAGGGGAAATGAACCTGAGACCTAAACACCCGAGCTTAACCCAGTGGGGATGTGAGTGGTGGGGGTTAAAAGGGTTGTGAACATGACAAGAAGGCATGGGGGAGAGAAAAAGGATAAGCACACACACAAAAAAAAAAAAATCTGGGATGAAGATTTTAAAACTTCATCCAACTTGATATTTTAAAAATAAAATTTTAAAAAATCTCAAATAGTTCACATTTGGATGTCATGGTTTCAAACTGCCAATCTAAGTCCCTTGCAATTATTCATGTAGGACATAAGGAGCAATTCACAGGCTGCCTGTCTTACTTTTCAGGTGAAGCCCACTTCATGTTGTCCTGCTGATATAACAAGTCAGACAGAATTTCAGGATGTGAATGTTTAGCCTTTTCATCTGCTGTAACCACAAAGAGCAAACTCTGTTCCAGGCTGGTGCACATCAGCTATGTAGCTACCCTAATCTGCTGGAGTCCAGGAACTCTTTTAACCAAACAAGAAAAGAATTTCCCAATCTTTGCTTAAGGATCCTACCAAAGTTTGCCAAGTTTTATTTTACTCATCTAGAGATTTCTACGATCCTGGGGCCTGGGGTCCTGATCTCACCTCCTAACTAGTGGAGATCCCTGAAACATACTTTCTCTAACGGCTTAAGGGGAGAAGAACCTGAGACCTAAACACCCTGAGCTTAACCCAGTGGGGATGTGAGTGGTGGGGGTTAAGAGGGTTGTGAATTCAGTGCAAACTGTATTTACTCCTCTGAGAAGCTCAACTTCTTTATCTACGCTTTTGGACATGCTTAAACACCTGGAATAAGATGATGAACTCCATGATTTAAATTCTTCCCTCTCCCTTCAGGCTTTCTAAGTTGTTCTCAGGCCCTTTGAGCCTCCTGTTACTGTGGGTTTTCATTCTGGAAAATGTAAGTTATCTTTAGCTCATTTGCGGAGCTTGGAAAATTTACGTACCCCAGATATATATCCATGCTGTCCTTGACCAGTCCAAATGTCTAATTCCACTCCTGCCTGCAGGAAGCCAACTCTTGCCACCCATGATATCAGCAGAAAATGTTAACATTGAAAACCTTACGCACACATGCAGGAGTGCTGTCATCCATAACGGCAGAAGAGCCGTTCTCTCACATCCCTTTGGGAAGGAAGATGGAAGATTTATGAACTTTTAGTGGAATTTTTTTCCGACTCTTGATGACAGACTGGACAGAAACAGGGAAGATTTATTTTCTGAATGGCCCTCATTTATGCCAGCTCAGTCATCTGCAACCCAGCCAATTAAAAGGTCAGTGGTACCTTTTGAGCAAAGTAGAGAAACAGACCTGAGCCAAACTGAAAACGTACATATTACTGATGACTCTGTTGCATAGAAGCAGTGGCAGGACTAAGAATAATGCTCATGCTTTGTAGACAACTTTTGTGAGACAATTTTTAAGGCAAAAAAGTAAATGCTACTGCTGAAGGGATCACTGTCAGCAGGCTCTGGACAAAATTACCGACACAGCACAGTTGGTATTGTGCTTCAGGATTTCTATAGAGAGAGATGGCTGCATTATGAAAAGGAAAAATTGTAAGACTGAGAACATAAAGATGATTCATGAAATATTCCCAACTGAAAAACAAATGCATCTGATCATACACAGCTACAAAATGCCAACTTACTCTTTTTCTAGCAGAAGACAGGACACTATTTTCTTCAATATTTGGTATGATCCAGTCACCGTATTAAGCTGATGTTCTATATCATATACTACTGTATTCTTTATTTAGTTATAAAAGAAGATATTCAGAGAAGTTCAATAATATGTGCAAGATAATCCAACCAGACCAAAATTTATCTAAATCCAAAGCCCAATCCTACTTTCCTACTAAACTTAGATAATAGCATGAATTAGAATTCGATTATAATTATTAAAGTACAAGGATAGTACCTAGAACATTTATTAAATAAGGCAAAATGTAAATAATATAAAAATATGAACTTACAGCAAAATACATAGGCACAAATCCACTTGCCCAATTCCACTACCCAGATGTCAAAGAACCGCCTAGAATTTTATTGTATCAAATTACGTTCCAATGCAATAACTAGAAGTATACTCAGATCCTCAGCACATTTATCTTAGGAAACTTCATAAAAATTAGATTTCTCTAGAATATATCAGTATTTGAGAACAATAGGAAATTATGCCACCTGTGGTGGTCAGAACGGTTTAGGAAGTCTTTGGCTGCTGGAGTGGCTATTGTTTTATCTACAACAGGAAATTCTACCAATAATATTCCAGCTCAGATGCAGGCTCAAAGTTACACCTTATTTCCAATTGTCTGGTTGGACACATCCCCAAGGATTCCTGTCTGCCCTAACATCCCCAAAATGAAATGAAATGCATACACGACAAGTCCCAAGGACATGCCTTCATGACACCAGGCTTTATAAGAAAAACCTTTGAAGTTTTGCATATAAGAATGTGCTTCTTTTTACCTATACAGGGTTATTGTCAAAATAAAGCTGTGAACTAGGAGAATTCTTAGTATCATATTTCCTATACCATTAGCATTTCTGGTATACAGAAAGCTTCTCAGCTATCCAGGATCATCAGTTGCAGGATTGAGCCAAAGTGCCAGACCCTCTTTCCCATGCTGAGGATTTCTATTTTCCCATCAAAATGTATTCCATACATTTCTGATCTGGTCAGGATCCTAACATGATCACAGTGCCAAGATTTTAATACTATAAATTAAAATGAACTAGTCAGTTAATATTGTATTTGGGATCAATAGAACTAAGAGAGACATATTTTGTCTTAAGTCCCAAACATTGCAACTAAATCTCATGAATAAAGTTAAAACAACGTTGTCAGGTATTGTGGAAAGTCAAGGACATTCTTGTTTCCACTTTTCTGTTAGAGACAATACATACTTAATTAATCAGTAATCCACTGCCTTTGTTGACAATTGAACAAGGTCACAGAAAGATTTAGCCAATTCATAGAACTTGTAATTCAACATGACAGAATCTAGATTCCATTTTAATTTTTAAATGACATTTCAAGATAACATATTAAGAATTAAAAATATAACCAAAAGCAAAGATAAACATCATATACAAGAAAAACTGCTGGTAAAATGTGAGATTCCATGACAATGTTCAGTACACAACTCCAACCTGAGACTAACTACTATGGTCATCAAGAACAGACACACAGTCAAGCAAAATTCTCAGGGGAAAGCGGAGCAAAATGGTTTCTCTAAAACTCTAAAAGGAGGCAGAGATTCAATGTACTCTAGAACTTCCTGATAATCTCACAGAATCCATTATGATCGACAATTAAATATATCATGAAATAGTAGCAGTTTAGAATAAAGATAATGCAGAGCAGGGACAGATCAAGTAATTTATTGACATTTTTACATCATTAGAATTATTTGAATTTTTAGTTCTGCCCTTGCATTCAGACCTATCTAGAAGCCTTTAGCTTCTTCGTTCAGCCATAACTTTCAAACTTCACTACTTTAATTAATGTTTAAGCATTATTGGATGTTAATGAGTTACTTTTCTTGGATAGCATGTTATTTTAACAGGGTCTTTTTATATACAAGGCCTTACAAATTCCAAGGAATGACTCTAAAAGTGAGAATTGTATGCACTCTACTAAATATAAGTAAAGGCATTGGAGAGGGAGAGAAGCAGTCTGGTAAATCCTAAACTAAGTAATTTTAATTCTACATTGTTATCTACTATACCCAATGCCTAGCATAAGCTTTATACTTGTTTAAATATGGGCTCATCATATGGTCTAATTTCAGCAGCAATTACCTTAATTATTTCCTAATGTAGAGAATAGAAATAGAATTCATTTTGAAAAAGACTTCTATCAGAAGAAAAGAGGTCCCAGTTCAAACAGGATTAAGTTAAATTCGAATTCTTAATATCATAACCTTTAGGATAATTCATTTGCATTGGAAGTCTCTACTTTGGGTTAAGCTACAGGTTTCTGAAGAGGCATTGTATCCTTTTGGGAGAGTCAGAAAAGAATTAGAGTCCTCTGTAGACCCTTGTGCCCAGCGTCAAGGAGGTCCTGGGAAACTGGTATATCTGAATTGTATACCGCCTATCCCTGAGAAAATATCTGGAGCTCTAAACTAACACAATAGTAATAATAAAATTGTCTTACCTGCCATCCATTGTTCCCTTACAGCCAACCATTGCTCTCAGTCCCTCATGGTGTTAATGCAGAGTGGCTCTGAGCTATTGCTTCTGCATATGTACAATGCATGGGATAATAATGTAGTCTGTTTCATGCTGCTATGACAGAATACCTGGGACTGGGTCATTCAAAAAGAAGAGACATGTATTTCTTACAATTCTGGAGGCTGGGAAGTCTAAGGTCAAGGAGCTCAGTTGGGTAAGAACCTTCTTGCTGCATCATCCCATGGTGGAAGGGGAAAGGACAAGAAAGAAAGCATAAGGGAGAAAGAGCAGAGTGAGAGCAAGAGAAGGGTGGAGGAAACAGGGAGAGTGGGAAGGAAGGGCAATTCATCCTTTTATCATGAACCCACTCTGAGGGTAGAGGCTTTAAAAGTCCCACCAGTTAACACTGCTGTATTGGAATTGAGTTCCCAGCATATAAACTCTGGGGGACACATCCAAACTGTAGCAAAAACACTTCCAACCAGTCTTGGGTAAAGATGAAACAAGGGTGCAAATAGAATCACTTGACAAAAGCTCAAGTACTGTCCAATTCTTAAGCCGCTGTGACACAGAATCAAATCTTTTCCCTTCTGCACCTCTCTTTCAGTAAATGAACACAAACATACAGAAGGCCATAAGAATCACTCATAAACAACTGAAATTCTAACACTTTGCAAGAGAGGCCTATTAACAACCTAACTGCTTGGGTTTTGAAAATTATAATTGGAAGGATTATTAAACATGTTTAGAGACTTGGGAGAAATTTCAGTGAAATTGAGTAGGAAAAGCTCCTGCATGTTCTTCAGCAGAAAGGCAGATATTAAGTAGTTTAATTCCACAGCCTCATCCCTCTCTTCTGGATTCCATGCCATATGGATCTTGTGTGCCCTGGTGGCAGACATTCTGCCTTCATTTCACGAAAATAACATCTGAGTTCAAGGTCATTATCCCAGGGAATAGTGAGCCATCGACCTCACTCCAGACCAAATCAGACTGTCAGTTAACACTCTCTCACAGCATAGTATATTTTCTTTCCTAATATCAAACACAGTTGATGAATAAGGTTTATTTGTGTGAATCTTTGATTAATATCTGCTTTTCTCCAGTGTAGGTTCATTAAGGTAGCTCACCATTGTTATCAATTTAGAACCTTAGTCTGGCACATGGAAGAAGCTAAAGAAATCTTTCGTGCTTTAATGGAGACTGAAGACTTGAAGCCAACTTTTCTTGACACCAATGCCAGTGATCATTTTACTGCCTGAAAATGGCTCTGTGTAGGTATTATTGGGAGATCTCATTAAAATACAGATTTCTGGGCCTTGCTCCAATCCTACAGAATCAGAACCTCTCGGGGATGAAACAATCTGTATTTTCAGTTTACAGCCAATTCGTGGATCACCTGTAGGAGCCACTGCACTGCACTCACACACCTATGAGCTGTAACACCAAGCAGTGCGCTTACACACAGAAGAACCAGAATTCTGGCATTTTTTCCTTCCTACCTTCTGCTCCATGCTGGAGGGAAAGTCACTCAAACTGTCCCGTATTGTGTCAAGGAAGCAGACAATATCAAAAGCATATTTTATGTCTTCACATAGAACATGCCCTGTGTAAACCTTCTCATGTTTTGTGTTAGCATCCACATATCAGAGAGAACATTAAACCTTTAGTTTTTTGTTTTTTTTTGGTATTGGCTTATTTCATTTGGCATGATATTCTCAAGTTCCATCCATTTACTGGCAAATGCCATAATTTCACCTTCATATGGCTGAGTAATAGACCATTGTGTATATACACCACATTTTCTTTATCCATTTATCTGTTGAAGGGCACCTAGGTTGGTTTCATAGCTTAGATACTGAATCACATGCATTTTTAAGAAAATGAAACTTGGAGTTAGGAGTATAGCTCAGTGGTGGTGTACTTGGCCACCATGTGCATCCTGGGGTTGATCCCCAGCATTGAAAGACAGATGGATGGATGGATGGATAGATAGATAGATAGATAGATAGATAGATAGAACGAACAATGAAACTTTAAGGCATATCACCACTTAGAAGAAGCCAATCTAAAATGACAACCTGCTATATGATTACAACCATATGATATTTTGAAAAGAAAAACTATAGAGATAACAAAAAAGACCAATAATTTCCATGGATTTGAAAGGATCAAAAGAATCGGGGGGGGGGAGGATAAACATGTGCACAGGGGCTTTTTAGGTGGTGAATTTGTTCCATATGAAACAGTGATGATAGTATAGGAGAAGAAAATTTTTCCCCTAGCTCTTTCATCCTGCGGTCAGAACCTGATAATTAAACTGACAAAAGGCAGATTAACAGAAAAGGTGGCATAGAAAGTATATTTTTAGTTTTAACTGAGAAGGAGTTTCATGGAAAACAAGTGAAAATTCAAAGGTATGGTTATGTTACCTGAATCAAATGTCCAAGCTGCCCATTGCTTAAAGTGACCAAACTTTGGTGGTCAGGAGTTGGTGGGAAGGAAGTAGGTTTATTCAGAGCTGACCCTGAAGAAGATAGAGCGACCAGCTCCTCAAAGCCCTACCTTGAGTCTGGGACACAAAGAGCTTTTATGCGGAGAGAAAAGAGGCAGTGAGGCCCCCTGAGCAGGGGCTTGGTCAGGTGGGGCGCAGGGCTTTTCCACAACATTGCAAGGGACTATGTGGCTAGCCACTAAGGTGAGGTGTTGCAAAGGCCACTGGGGTTTGTAAATCTAAGGCTAAGGGGCTTCTGTTCATCCAAAGGACTAGGGAGGGGTGGAAGGGCCAAAGTGAGGGGGTAGTGAGGGACAATTTCAAGAAGACTCCTGTAAAAGACCCAGGGCTTAAATATACCACTTTAACAAATGGCGGAGAAGCAACTCGACAAATGGAAAGGGGAATCTGGTTCCTAAGGGTGGCAGATTGTGAGAAGGTGACTAGGAAACGTTTGGCAGATAAGTGTTCTTTAGGGGGATGAGTTTGCAGACTCAAGTTCCCTCCTCTATAAGAATTAAGAATCATTCTGTCTTCTTAGTTTAGGAGAGAGAAACACCTGTACAAGTGGAAATTTATGCCCTGCTTTTAGGCAGAAAGGGGAGGAGAGAATTCTTCCTGAATCTGCTGCTTCTAAATTGGCTTCAGCTCAAAATAATCCTTATGCCAAGATAACTAATTTTGGGATGGCATATTCTGAACCCTTTCAGAGGGTGCCTGTCATTATGCATTTGTCAAAACCCATAGAACAATGTAATACAAAGAATGAGCACTAATGTAATTAATGGACTACGGTTAATAACAATGTATTGATATTGCTTCGTTAATTGTAACAAACATATACCAATGCAAGTTGTTATTAATAGGAGAAATTGGGGAGAGGAATTGAGAGGTAGAGAAGGAGTGGGTGTATGAAACTCTGTAACTCTGTTCAATTATTCTTTAAATCTAAATCTATATGAAAAGCGTAAAAAAAATAAAAATACACACACAAAAACGACTGAGAATGGAGCTCAACAACAATCATTACAGCTCCCATTCACCGAGGAGCGCTTGCAATGTGGGTGGCACTGAGCTAAGAATTTTAAAGTGTCACCTCATTTAACCCTGCCAACACCACGCTGAGTAGCTAATACAATCACAATGACTGGAGGGTAGAGGAAACTGACAGTGTGAACAGTTAAGCCCTTGCCCAAAGGACACAGCCAGCAAGTGTCACCAGGTTTCAAACCCAAGACCAGTGCCCCCCACCCCCGAACCTGCACACTTCCCACACCAAAGTAGTGGAAAAATGCTTTGTTTATTCATGGTGCATCTTAGGCACAAAACAAGAGGGTTATTACCAATTTTGACTAATAACTATAAGCCAAAATACAGAAGTCCTCCTTTATTATGGGAGATAATTTCCAAGACCCCCAGTGGTTGTTTGAAACCATAGATGGTACCAAATCCTACAAACACTGTACCTTCTCTGTAAATACATACCTTTGATGAAGTTTAATTATAAATTAGGCACAGTGAATAATTCACAATAATATGTAACAATAAAATACAACAATTATAATAATGTAATAAAAGTTATATGAATGTGCACTCTATTTATCTCAATATCTTACTGTACTGAATTTCCCCTTCTTCCTGTGATAATGTGAGATGATACAATGCCTACAGGATGAGTGAGGTGAATGACCAAGCACTTATCACACACTGTGGCTATAATTTTGCAGTTTAAGCTGTGACAGCAAAACTGGTACGAATGTCTTTTTCCTTCTTCACAATCTCAAGGATAGAAGACTGGTGCTTACCATTTATCTCAATGTCCTCAGCATACAGTTGTGTTTTTTCTTTCTTCATTGAGTTGATAACTTTCACCTTTTCACGTAAATGAAGTGCTTTATGACTTCTATTTGGTGTATAGGAATTGCTAGCATCACTACTCTTGTGCTTTGGGATGAATATTAAGTAGAATAACAGTTTCTTAAACACAGATACTCTGATGCCTCAACAGTTGATGTGATAATCTAGATGGCTATAAAAGAGACTAACAGGAAGGTGGTATACACAGCATGGAGCCATTGGATAAAAGGATGATTCATACCTCAGGAAGGACAGAGCAGAATGGTATAATATTTCATCACACAGCTCAGAATGATGTTCCATTTAAAACTTATGAGTTGTTGATTTCTGGAATTTTCTAATTAATATTTTCAGGTCATGGTTGGCTGCAGCTGCTATAATTTGGATCTTCAATGTCCCCCAATGGCTCATATGTTAAAATCTTGGTCCCTAGGGAGGCACTCTTGAGAGGTAGTGAAAGGTGGGGTCTCGTGAAAGTCTTTAAGTCATTGGGGACATGACCTCAAAGGGGCCTGTGGGACCCTGGTCCTTTCCTCGTCATCTTTTGTGTCCTGGCCATGAAGTGACCAGTTTGCTTCATCGTGTGCTTCCACAGTGATGTGCTGCCTCATCACAGACCCAAATCAACAGTGTAGACCAACCCAGCTGTAGACTGAAACCTCCAAAACTGTAAACTACAATAAACTTTTTTTCTTTATTGTTATCTCAGGTATTTTGTGATGGTGACCAAAAGATGACAAATATAGAAATGTGGTGCCAAGAAGCGGGGTGGTCTTGGCTCATGACTATATAACTGATGATGGAGAAGCCTTTGAAATTGATCTGAAGGAATTTGGAAGTTTGGAGGAGTGGGCTACAGAAAGCCTAGAATTCTATAAGTGGAACGTAATGGGAATTATGGTGGAGGTTCAGAAGATCAGAATACTAACAGAAATGTGGGCTAGACAAATAATAAAACAATGTCAAAATTGTGTGACCTTTTTACCACAAGTTAATCTTGGAGTCAATCCTAGAGGATTGATACCTAACCATATTTGGCAGATGGACGTCACACACTTGCCAGAATTTGGAAAATTAAAATATTTGCATGTTACAGTTGATACTTCTTCTGGATTTTTGATGGGCTCCCTTCATGCCGGAGAAAAAACTAAAGATGTTATAGCTCATTGCTTACAAAATTTTGCCACTGTGGGTGTTCCAAAACAGTTAAAAACAGATAATGCCCCTGGTTATACTTCTACCTCTTTTAAACAATTTTGCTCAACATTTGGCATTACTCATATAACAGGAATCCCATACAATCCACAGGGACAAGGCATAGTTGAAAGAGCTCATCAAACTATTAAAATGTACTTATTAAAGCAAAAAGAAGGAATTGGGAAGGGGTATATATTCCCCAAAGATAAACTTAAAATAACCCTTTTTACTCTAAACTTTTTAAATTTGGATTCATCAGGACTTAGTGCTGCGGAAAGGCATATGTGTCCAAAAAATGTACATAAGCCCAAGGTACTTTGGAAGGATATTCTAACAGGACAATGGAAAGGTCCTGACCCAGTAATTGTCTGGAGTCGGGGGTCTGTTTGTGTGTTTCCACAGGGAGAACAGCAGCCGATTTGGATTCCAGAGAGATTAACCAAGGTCCTGACCCAGTGATTGTCTGGAGTCGGGAGTCTGTTTATGTGTTTCCACAGGGAGAACAGCAGCCGATTTGGATTCCAGAAAGATTAACTAAAGCGATTTCTACAGACCAAAAAGAAGATGATTTGGCTCAAATCCATAACAACTGATATCCAAAACTCCAGTTTGGCTATTCTTACATCTGCAACAGAACCAGGATGCTTTTTTCAATATCTATTTTATTATTGCCCTTTGCCATATCATGAAGTTCTATTTTGTTTTTTGAGCTCATACAGACCTAGGTTAATGTTTTGCTGATCAGTTCTATTTTTTGACTATAGAGTTTTTAAACATTGCAATGGAGATTTCACCTGTAAAAAGTTATAAGGCCTTTACTATAATGTTATGTGTTGTATGTATTATATTATGTGTGCACACTTGTGTTTTGTGTTATATGTTTGAATGTATGTATGTCCATATATCATATATGATGAGCGCTCATGATAAAATGGATCCAAATATTTTTTTTTAATTCACGTGATTTAAATGGTTTAATTTAATTGGGTAAACAGCTGTTAAAGATTGTTTTAATATGTGAACACAAAAGAAGGTTAACAGATCTGTTTGTTTACTTTCACCTTTCCTTTTCATTATATTTAATAATTCTCTTAAAGATAATGTAAATTGTTAAGAAAATTGTTTTCTTTTAGTGCCTTCTGTAATGTTACATAATTTTTTCTTTAGCCATTATTGCCAGAATTCCTATCTTCATCCCAGTGCTGGTGAAGTCAAAGATAAAACCAATCTACAGCTTCTACAATAGCCATCACTGAACTGCTTGCAGAACTTGCCTGGACACATTGTGAGCTCACCTGTATGCATTGTGAACTATCTGTTGGTGCAGCGACTTGTGGTAGTGTTGGGGTATTTTTGCTGATGATGTCATCGGTGGTACAATTTTTCCAAAAGGAGCCGTCAATTGGCTTGGTGTATCTTCCTCCCTTCTGCTTGTCATGATCGTCCAGCTAAAATTTGGGGGCCAACAGAGGTGAGGCAAAGAACCTCACCCCCCGCTGGTACAAAGACCTCTCCACAGGTGTGGCTGTATATTGGACCGGTAGTCAATGACGGGTAAGATCCAATTGCAATGGTACCAACCTAACGGGTAAGGACCATATGTACTATTGGACAACCTAAGGCAGGCACGGTCCCTAAGCCACATGCTTGTTGTTTAAACAGAGAGGGGGAGATGTTGACAGCCACAGCCGAAGGGGCCCCAGCAAACTTCCAGCTGCCAGCAAACTTCCAGCTGCCGGCTGATGATTGGCTCACAGCGGCCCCAGCAACATCTAGCTGATTGGCTCCTCGGCCCCAGCAACATCTAGCTGATTGGCTCCTCTGCGGTGATGCTCATTGGGCTGTTTCCCTGCCCTTTCAGACCACGGAGCTGCTCATTGGGGGACTTTTTTGGCTCCACCCACGTGACCCAGCCAATCGGCCTCAAGAGCAGGAGGATTGTGGGAGGTGGAGAGAAGCTTGTGTGGGAGAGAGAGGCTTGTGGAAAGCCGGTGGTGGCAGTTGAGGCTCTGAGGGTTTTTCCTGAGAGGCTGTTTTGTTTGGCGTGTGTGGTTCTAAAAATAAAGTTAGTTTCTTTTGACAAGTGGCTCCTGATTGTGCCCAGCCAGACTGCGGCAGTAAAGACTAGACTGGTGGTCTCACATGTAAATGAGGACTCTGTTGGCAATTAGACTAGAGGCCAGTTATTTTGCCATGGCAAAGAATTTGAGTGCATTTTGTCCAGGACCTGATACTTTGTGGGAAGCCAAGCTTAAAGGTATTGGACCAGTTTATCTGGCAGAGATTTCAAGGTAGCAAAGCACTCAGGCAGTACCATAGATATTAATGGTTGCTTTTAATCAGTTTTATATCGAGAATCAGGAACATAAAGAAGTAGAGTGAAAATATTTTTGAAATATGCAACTTGGCCAAAAAGCACACATGAAGATTTGACTAAGAAGGATGTGGATATTAGTACCAGTTAAAAAGAAGCCAAATGCTTTGCTTTGGGACAATAGAAAGTATATCCAACAATTATCAAGAATAATAAATAAAAGAATAATAAAAAAGAATACAAATAATAATAAATGCTAGAAAGAATGTGGAGAAAAAGCAACACTTTCATATTCTTGGTGGGATTCTAAATTAGTACAACCACTGTGGAAATCAATATGGAAGTCCTCAAAAGACTAAACATAGAACCACCATAGGACCCCACTAAACTACTCCTCAGTATTTATTCTAAAGAATTAAAGGCATCATACTACAATGATACATGCATACCCATGTTTATAGCAGCACAATTCACAACAGCCAAACTATGGAATCAGCCTAGGTGCCCATCAACAGATGAATGGATAAAGAAAAGGTAGCATTTATACACAAGGAATTTTACTCAGCCATAAAGAAAAATGAAATTATACCATTTGCAGGAAAATAGATGTTAAATGAAATAAGTCAAACTCAGAAGCTCAAGAGTCATATGTTTCCTCTCATATGTGGAAGCCAGAGAGAGAGAAAAAAAAGATGGGATTACAGGGGAGTGTGGGGCTCTCATGAAAATCAAAGAGTAATCAGTAGAGAAAAGAAACCAGTAGGTGGCGGGGGGTAATAAGGGAGGGGGGAGTTCTGGGGAATGATATTTTCCAAATTTTATTGTTATATTGTGTGCATGTATGAATATGTAACAATAAATCCCATCATTATGTACAACTATAATGCATCAATAAAAAACATGTGGAAAGAAAAATTATTCAAAAAATAACTTTTTATATATATTAAAAAACAAACAAACAAACAAAAAAACTTCAAGGGCATCTCAGGAATCTGCAAAGCCATCCCAGTCACCAAAGCCTTTAAGTTATAGAAATGAAAATTTGTCCCAAAGACTTTCTGGGTCAGAAACATTTCAGAAGACAGCCCCTAGATGCCCTGCATGCCCAAAACTTCCTAGGAAATTATTTACCCAGGATTTGTTTCCTTGTGTTTAGTCACCAAGGCACTCAGAGGCCACTGCAGCCATGGTTAAAGTAAGTCCAGGTATAACTCACACTGGAAGCCAACCTTGGTATCTTCTCCATGATGCTAGTTTTGCAGGCATGCAGAATGCAAGAGTTAGGGATTCATGGAGGTTTCTACAGAGATTCAAAGGAAAGTCCTGGAAGCCAGGCCGCATGCTATAGGGTCAGAGTCTGTGCCAGTAGCCCATGACAAAGCAATGCATGGAGCAACTAGGGGGAAGTCAAAGCTGCATAGAGACCTCTGGAAGGTGGACAGCCAACAATATGGAATGCCAGCAGGGGTAAAATGCAGGCAGTGTGTAAAACCTGCCTAAGAAGGAGGCAAGACTATGGGGTAATTTTCCCAAGCCCTTGGGAATCCGCATCTGCCCCTGCAAATCCTGAATGCCAGACATGGGGATTCAGGTTTTAATATCTACACTGCTGGGTTTTGATCTTGCTTTGGTTTGATCCCACCTTTTTATTCCCCCATCTTCCCTTTTGGAATAGGAATACTTACCCTATTCCTATCCTACCACTGAATTTTTGAAGTATAAAACTTTCTTATCTACTTTTACAAGGACCCACAGCAGAGTTTGCTTTGAGTCTTAAAGGAGACTTTGGTTCACTTAGGCTGCAGTTACCCAATAGGTATCTAAAAGCAGGATAAAAAGCCCGGCATCTCTGTCCATATTTTTTACCTGTATCCTTTATTACCTTAAGGTCAGATTCCTGCTCAGCATCATATGTAGCCCTAACTTCTCTCCTTCCCCCAAGACTGAAGGTGCCAAGGTAGGAGCGACTAAGGTAATCTCAAAATTTGCAGAGACATAATGATCAACAGATTATCAACATCCTTCTCTTACAATGCCCTGTTCCAGACCCCCAGAGCAGTGCCTAGATGTCTCCAGTCATTGCATGAAAACTTCAACGAAGATCAAGTCTCGCCAGCAGATCACTCCATGATACTGCCCCCTACTCCCAAGTAGGAGCAACAGCCCCATAATGGGAACCTACACTAACCCCTCCTAAGCAAGATCAATCATCTCATTATGAGAATTGCCACCTCAAACGATAACAACTTCTCTAGGACCTCACAGAACCAGTACTGAGTAATCATCAGCCAGACCACAGTTTGACCAAGACTACTTAAGTGTAACTACCTCTTGCCCCTCCCCCAATTCTTCCCCTATTTAAATCTGATGCTCAGGTCAGTACTTCTGGAGACAGAACTGAGGACTCTAGTCCCTTGTCTTCCCAGTATGTCTATACCAAATATTAAGTTCTTTTTCTATATTACCAATACTTTTTTAAAATTGGTTGCTCAGAAAAGTAGCCCAGACCTGCTTCCTTGGGACTCCCTGAGGTCAGTCCCTTCCTCTCTAACCTAGCATTTGGAGTCTTCAACAATGCTGGAAGAGTTAAGACTTTGGGACTCTGGAGATGGAATGAACACATTTTGCATTCTGAAATTGACAAGAACTCTTGGAAACCATGGGAAGAATGCTATTGTTAGCATCTAGAATGTCCCCCAAATCCCAGGTTTCGTCCACTAGGTGACTCTATTGGGAGATGGTAGGACTTCAATTGGTGAGGTGTACTGGGAGGTCTTTAGGTCATTGGAGGTGCGCCCTCAAGTGGCTTGTGAGACCCCAGCCCCTTCCTCTTCTGTTTTGCATCTTTGCCATGTAGTATTTACTCTACCATGTGCTCCACCAATGATGTATTATCTGCTCACAAGACAACAGTAATGAGACCACATGATCATGGGCTGAAATCTCCAAAACAGTGAGCCAATATAACTTAATCATCTGAGGAACTGTATTATAGTGATGGAAAGTTGACTAACAGCAAGAAACTGAGACCACAGAAAACAAAAGTGCAGCTAAGGAAATAACAGAAAATAAGGAAAGCTCAGATGAAAAGATTATCACAATCAATCTACTGATAATCCAGGGATACATTGGGATTAAAAAAAAAATCTTCCCTTATAGGATGGTAGAAAAGCAGCAAGGGAGAACATTTAATAGTGTGACTTTCTTGCCACAGAATCATGCTGCTAATCAACCAATAGTGGAAACATTGATGTACAAACTTGAATGACAAAACTTTAAAACAAGACTGTTCATCAACAAGAATGAAATGGCAAAGAGAGGGGCTGGGGATACAGCTCAGTTGGTAGAGTGCTTGACTTGCATGCATAAGGACTTGGGTTCTAATCCCCAACACCACAAAAAAAGAAGACAAAGAGAGAGTTAAGAATGATCACAGGCTTAAAAGACACAGCCTAGATTCAATCAAACCCATCCTGGCACCAGTTATGAATGAACCAGTAAAATCTGAACATAGATTGGGCAAAGAATTAGTAACTTTTTGGTATAACAATTTTATTAAAGTTAGTTTTTTAAAAACCCTATCAAAAAGTATTAAAGAGTGGTGTACACCTGTAATCTTAGCAGCTCGGGAGGCTGAAGCAGGAGGAGTGCAAGTTCAAAGCCAGCCTCAGCAACTTAGTGAGGCACTGAGCAACTCAGTGAGACCCTGTCTCTAAATAAAATACAAAAAAGGGCTGAGGATTATAGCTTAGAAGTTAAGTGTCCCTGGGTTCAATCCTCAGTATCAAATTTTTTTAAAAGTATTAAAGACTAAATATTATGTTTTGCTTCAAAACAATTTCAAGAAGGATAGAGAATAGTACAGTTCACATAAAATTGGCTGTGATATGATAATTATATAATTACTGGAGCAGGATTAGATGGTACATGGAGGCATTATATTATTCTAATTCCCTTTGAATATGTTAGGAATTTTCAACAGTGTTTGCTAGTAAGCATTAGCTACAGTACTTCTTTAGCCTTTTGTGTTGTTTTCATTCAATAAATATGGAATATGAACATTAATTATGAACATAATAATTAAAATTGAAACATAAAACACACATAAGCATTTACATTCTGATTACTGCAATAAATCATGCCCTCCAGTTTCTGTTAACCTTTCCAGCAAGCAGCCCACATCAATCTCCATTGCTTCCCCATCCTCTCTGTCTGGGATCTCTCATTATTCATTTCCCTCAAGTTCCTGTAGCCAGAAAAGGGCACCCATAGCAGAAAGGATGAGTCTAAGGGACACTGCTAACTACTGATATTTTCTTTTCAAGGGAAAGGCAGAATGAACTTTCCAAGCTCCTTACTGCTGCTCTGACCACAGTGAAAGTTCTCCTTGGCCCTTGGTATCATCTACCACTACAGACCTAAACCTTTGACCCAGAAGATCCAGGGGATCTGAAGATAGTCTCTGTCATCCCGTGAGCTTGGATCGATTCTTCATTTGTCATACATGGGAAGGATGATTTCAAGACTCTGAGTGATGAATCAAATGTAGAAAAGAAAAGAAAAGAAGGTCTAGGGATGTAGCTCAGTGGTAGAGTGTCTTCCTAGCACCTGTGAGGCCCTGGATTTGATCCCCAGCAACAAAAAAAAAAAGAAAAGAAAAGAAAGAAAGAAAGAAAGAAAGAGAGAGAGAGAGAGAGAGAGAGAGAGAGAGAGAATCAGGTTTTGGTTCTTTCCCAGGGAAAGTGGGAAACACCCTTGGCGGTTTTAGGGAGACACTGGCCTAGGGTTCGTTGCAAACAGGAGGCAACAGTGGAAAAATGGCTCCAGCAACCAAAGTCACAACACAACTTTAGGAAATTTTACTTCAAGAGCTGATGTGTTACTTGTTGCAGAAATTCCTTTGAGGGTAGCACCTGACATGAAATGGGCCCAGCTGTCTGAACCCCACACCACGTGCTTCCTTGAGTTCAGAAGTTCAGTAGGGAGTTATGTATGATACATATGAATAAATATGGGGCATTTAGGTTCTTGAGGGGACAAGACGTGAATGTGCTTACCTGTTATTCTCCTTTCTCCAAGGACTTCTTCACTTCAGGAAGAAAGGTTCCAGACAAGGGAAAGAGAAGTTTCACCCAGCTCTGAAGGTATTCTTTTAAAATGATGTTTGTCATTTATCTGTACTGGTTTTGGATTTTAGTATTCAAAACACTTGAATGTCTGCTTTCATATGCCTATCTACAAGTTTTTAAAGGTGTCTGGGGGATTTCACTAAGCCCAATGATTTAAAATTCTAAAGGTCAGGAAGTGTATCATTGTGTACTTAAACAGCAATCCTGAATGTTACAAAAGTGAAATATTGATTATGCAAATTAACAAATGCATATTTTCTATGATCACACTGCAGAATATTGAGCTCAATTCTAATCCAAGTAGTTCCAGGCTGTCAGCCTGCATATCAGGTAAGTTACCAATATCTATTGGTGTGTACAAAATGAGGGTTGGGGATTAGAAATTGTTGATGGTTATTCAAAATCTCAAATGAATTATTACTCTTATAACCCCTCAATTTATAACTCTTAGGTTTTATCTGGAATAAAAATTTGATACATAATAATAACTCTCCAAGAGGTTGCCTCAAACCTAAACTCCAATATGCTATGCCATATATTGGGAGCTTTCTCTGAAAAATGGCCATTTGCACAGGACTTTCACTTCCTAAGGGTAGGTCCATCTGGAACATCAAATTACGGATCAGTCATTGCTTAATGAACTTCAGATTGGAACATATGGCATTGTGTTTCCAAAAACTGCTTCCTTCAAACCAAAATAACATGTTAGACTGTAGACATTAAGAAAATGTATCAATTTAGATGCTCAAATTAATCATGAGAATCACAGCATTCTCTCTTCTTGGTAATTGGAGAAATTCTTCAAACTCTTGATTTTGAACTTTAAGGGAAGAAAACTAATTTCTGTCTTTTATAATTCTTAGGAAGGAACCCTATATCAAAAGACAAACAAATAAGAAAACACACACACACACACAGAAATTTTTGTGTTGTTTTGTTTCTTACATGGGATCTCACTGTGTTGCCCAGGCTGGTCTCTAACTTGCAATCTTCCTGTCTCAGCATCCCAAGTAGAAGGGATTACACCACAGTACCTGACTAACACAGAAGTTAAGCAATATGTAAGCCACATAATACATATGACAGACACCCAGAAAAATAAGTAAATCTGTAAGAGATGACTTTGAATTAATTGATTGTCTGATGGAAGAAAGAAAAAAGGGTACAGGAGAAACCAATAATAAGGAGGTAATCAGGAAAGCGCAGAAAAATAGGGTCAGATTTGTCAGGCAGATCTCAGACAGACCCTTCTTCATTGATAGGAGTCTGGAGTAACCCTTCTCTTGGTACAAAGAGGGAACACTCTCACAAATAGCAATTTCCTTTATAGATGCTAATTTTCCTGACAAAATGGTTACTTATCTATTTCCAGAGCTTCTACTGAATCTGTAGTTTGTCACAGTAATCAACTCAAAGTAATCTTTATGCCAAAGAGGCATATTCTGTACTAGCATATTCTGACCTCATGCATCACTCTATAAAGACTGTGACCCTATAGCTACAGCATTCCTTAAATTCCATTGCAAATGAATGGATTTCATTGCACTGAAAATCTCCAGCACCGAAAAAAGTAAATATAAATAAGTAAATGGACAGTGACTTCCCTCATACTATTTGCCTTCTTTTTTTCCCAGCAGACAAACTTGTAGAATTCAGCCACACCCTTTGACCAACTGGATTTCAGCACCACTATGAAGGACAATTTTACACAAGTACCCAGCATCCCACCATAAACTGTTGTAGCATCTCTCAAATTGAACTTGCTCCTAGAATTGCTCAAAGAAATTTAGCCTAAATCTGCCTGGACCAGGCACAGTTTAGAAGTCTATGGTGCAAAATGTCTCAAGAAATGCCCCTAACCAACAAGAGACAGGAATTAGTGCATGGCTGACCCATCCTCCCTGCTATTCCCCGAAACACCTCTGAGGGGAATTCCACAAACTTCCTTTAAAAATCTCTGCTACCATTTGGATATACCTTAAGTGTGTACCCCAGGCATTCCTGTGTTGAGATTTAATCCATATGGTGAGGTATTAAGAAGGTGGAACTTCATCCAAATATGGTGTCTACAAGTGGGACCTTTGGAAGGACCTTTAGAATTCGATGAAGTTATGAGGGTAGAGACCCCATGATGAAATCCTGGTGACTTTAAAAGGAAAGAGAAGGATCCAGAAGGTGCACATCCTCCCTGTGTCTTGCCATGTGTGATGCCATGCTGCTCTGGGACAGCAAGAAAGCAATCACCAAATGCAGCTCCTCGGTCCCAGGCTTCCAGAACTCTGAGCCAAAGCAATCCACCTTTCTTTATAAGCTTACCCAGTCTGTGAGATTCAGTTATTGGCAACAGACAATGGACTAATACAGAGTCTGAAAGAATTGAATCTTGGCTGTCTAGCAAGGCAGCTAGCTCAATAATTCACCATTTCTCCCATTTAGTGTCATGGTCCTTAACTCCTTCACTCCTGCTTCCCAAGTAAAGTGCCTGGGCCCACTCCCAGGTCCCAGGTCCTGCCTTCAGGGAAGCAAATGAAGACACTGCTCTTGATGACTGGAAGACTTGTCAGTCTCATGAGCAAGGCCGTCTAAGATGTTCCCTGGAAGAGAAACATTTTATTAACCCTTCCCCCCAATTTCAATATCACTTTCTATGTGGTATCTACACCCTGGTTAGCATTTTGTTATCCGATTACCTGTATGATTTCAATAAACTAGTCATTAAACTGCAGAAAGCTAAAACCCGAATACAGGGCAACCTTACATGTACCTAGGGAGAGATCTGTGCCAGGTTTTCAATGTGAATGCCAACGTTCTTGGTAAGTTTTGTATTCATAGAACCTATTGAGGTAGAAAGATGGCTTGACTGAAGTTTTTGTCTTTACAATGGGTTTATCAGGATGTTAAATGCATTTTTTAAATTTACAATATTTTCAACTTCAGGGGGTTTATTGGAATGTAACCCCCATCATAAGTCAAGAAGCACTTTTATAATAAGAAAAATTCTTTGCTAGGATTCCCAAACTCTTTCAATAGGAGTTTTTAAATTGAAAGATTAGTACTAATTTCACAATGTGCAACTGTTTTAAATATCACAATGTGCAACTGTTTCAAGGAAAATTGAAAACTGATAACAGAACCTGGTAAAATATTTATTACAAATATATATATATATATATTTTAAATCTTCAGTTTAGGGTTGGGGATGTAGTTCAGTGGCAGAGCACATGTATAGCATGTGTGAGGTATTGGGTTCAATTTCAGTACCAAATAACTCCCCAAAACAAATAAATATCAAACACTAAATCAAAACCATTAAGTAAAAATATCTCAATTCTAAACAAAAACCACTTTTTAAAAAAATAAATGTTTTGACTGGGGCTCAGCGGTAGAGCACTTGCCTAGCACGTTCGAGGCCTTGGGTTTGATCTTCAGTACCACATTAAAAAAATAAAGGTATTGTGCCCAACTACAACTAAAAATCAATCAATCAATCAATCAATAAAACATTAAAAATAAATAAATAAATATTGGCTAGGAATGGTGACACACACCTATAATCCCAGCGGCTCAGAAGACTGAGGCAGGAGGAACAAGAATTCAAAGCCAGCCTCAGCAAAAGCAAGGTGCTAAGCAACTCAGTGAGACCCTGTCTCTAAATAAAATACAAAATAAAGCTGGGGATGTTTCTTAGTGGTCTAGTGCCCCTGAGTTCAATCCCTAGTACCCCCCAAATAAATAAATAAATAAATGTTTGGGGCTGGGGTTATAACACAGTGTTAGAGTGCTTATCTAGCACATGTGAGGCACTGGCTTTGATCCTCAGTACCGCATTAAAAAAAAATAAAAAAATAAAGGTATTATGTCCATCTTCAACTAAAAATAAAAAGAAAACAGAAATAAAAATTTAAAATAATGTTTAATTGTTTTGATTATTTAGAATGATGTCAGTCAAATGCTTCTTCCTCTAATAAAGCAGTTTGTTTATGGGAGAATAAAGTTTTTTTCAATCTGCTGAGGCCACCACAGGTCTCCCACGATGGAGAACTTAAGACATTCTTAAATTAATATTGGCTCAGAGTTACAATAATTAGCCTATTTTTTGGTCATACCTGATTTAGTCTCATGGCGTCTCAAAATCATCATTTCTTATTTTCATTGCTCTCAGACTAGAAACCTGCTGATTTGGAGCATCTGTCCATTCATTCTGAATTAGACTTAACACCTTTCCTTAAAGTAATAGACACTGAAGACTGTTACTGCTTAGGGATGATTTGGGGAATAAAGAGGCATATTGTCCTTAAAATTAAACTTGCTTTTATTTATTTTTTTTTTTATTCAGTTCTGTGGTTTGAACACAGAGCCTCATGCATACTAGATAAGTATTTTATCACAGCTATACTTCCAGCCCCGAAACTTGCTTTTAAAGCTAAGCAAAGACTTCCTAAAATTATTTTTTTTTCAATACTGGGAAATTGAATCCAGTGCCTAGCACATGTTAGGCAAGCACTGAGTTACATACCGGCCCTTTTAAAATTTCCATTCTGACACAGGGTCTCAGTAAGCTGCCCTCAGTGTGACAGGCTGGCCTCAAACATGAAATCCTTCTGCCTCAACCTCTAAAGTAGCTGAGATTACAGACATGTGCCACCACACCCAGTTTGTAATTAAAGTCTGCAAAATGTTTTGGAACTTATTTTTACTTTTTTTATATTAAAAGAGTAAAAATATATGTATTAATTAAATCTGAAAACAAATTTACACTTGCTAGATCAAAATTATCTCAACATTTCTTAGGATAATTTTATTTATTACTTTGCTTTCATCTGAATTTTTTCTTACATTTAGAGAAATGAGTTTTTACAAAACAACAACAGTGCCCCTTACATTTTAATAGTACTTTCAAGTATCAAAATGACTTTTAACTTAATTTTTTTAAGCTTTTTACTATTACACTAGTAATACCCTGTTTTACAAATGAAGAAACAGAGCCCACTCACTGCTAGTGAGTGGCCATAACAGCATTTAAATCTAGGTCTTGCAGTTCCAAGTTCAATGATACACCATGTGTCCCATAAGTATTAACCTTTCCATGAAAAATGCCTTACAAATCACTTTAAGCACTCCACAAAGTGAAGGGGAAGCACACTTTTCAGCAGTGATACTCAAAGTAAAAAAAAACAAACAAACAAACAAAAAAAACTGAGGTATCTCCTCAGGACTGAACAGAAACAAGGAATGACAGCAGCTCATCTGGAAGAGACAGACCCTGATCAGCTCTCAGGTGTCTAGACTCTAGGAAAGATGGTTTCATCGAGTACACAAGGGAACCGCAGCAATCTTATAGAACATGACAACCTTAAAGGACTCATTCTGATCCAGTAAGTCAATGATCCATAAAGTAAAAAACTGTGAGAACTTGACAAATAAATTTTGCAAAAACTGGGCTGCAAAAATTCTGTGAGCCCTATCAGGGTTTATCATATGAGGACATTCTGCATGCAACCAACAGACTACAGCAAATCTTCAAGACATGTTGGTGCTCAGGAAAGAGGTGATGGTTGGCCTGTGACATGAGATGGTAGGATGTTAGCCCTGAAGTCCTAACAACACCCGCTGTGGCTCCACCTGAATAGACCATGACACCCACTTCTGAATGATGATACTGACTGCTGTGTGCATCAGTCAGGGTTCTCCAGAAACAAAGAACAAATGAGAGTGGGGGGAGGGAGAGGAGAGAAATTTATTATCAGGGAATTGTCTCACATGATTGAAATTGTATCAATTAATTGCTCTCTCCCACCACTTTTAAGCTGTCAATCACAACTTTCTTCCATGATGGTTAATTCTGTCAACCAAAGACAAAATTTTAAGGCCCAACAGGTTTATTTAACAATAATTTTGCTTGTTTGTCATGGTTCATTTTTCATTTGTTTGCTACTGCAACATGGTCCTCGATTTTGAGATTGCAAGGGACTGAACTTTTGGTAACATCAGTGTTAAGACCTCTAAATAATATTTTCTTGGAGGTGCCCGGTGACACTTGTTTTTCATCCAGCCGTCTTTATAAACTCTTAAAAAAAATAAATAAAGAAAGAAAAATCCATAAATATGCCCCATTCCTTTCTTTTAATAATGCTCTATTGAATTTTTTAAACATTTTAGAAGTTCATGAAGCCCAGCCTTTCATTCCAAGCACAAGAATATATTTTATATGTGTGTGTATGTGTATACACATTTTTATATTACTCATAAATTGCATATGTCATCTGGTAAACATATATCATACATAAATATTTTTGAAGTTTGGCATTTGATTTTTAAATCTAATAGGTTGTTGTTCCCACTCCCTCCCCTTCCTTCCTAACCTACTTAATCATAATCCCAAAAAGCAAGTCAGTAAGTAAACACACCAGCAGCACTGGGGACAATGGGAAGCTGAATGGCCCAGCTCAGGTGGTCAGAAACTGAGAGACATGACTTTTTACATCCCTGTGAGGAGGCTACCTAGAAAAGAACTTCAGAACCTAGAAAGTGGTCCAGCACCGGGAATCAGATGTCAAGCAGCATGAGAGATCATCCAAGCAGGGCAGGAATGGAGAGGCAATGGAAACTTGATTACATACAGTGGGTGGGAATGGTGATATAAAAATGCATAGCCTGTGCCAATGGAGCTGCGTTTCTCACTGTTGGAGAAAGAGGCAACAAGTGGAGAAAAAATAGAATGAAGTCAATGGTGTTGGGTTGAAAGCAGAGAAATCAGTATTAATTCTTGGATTTCAACATAGGTATTCATAAAAATAAATACACGAATGTAAAAGTACATATTATCACACTCCTTAGTTTTGGTCCTCCAAGCAGTACCGGAGCATTGACACTCCAATAGCAATAAGCACATTTAACACCCAAACCTCAGCTTCTAAACACTACTCTCTCTAAAAGGAAATAGGACTCCTTAGAGAAATGATCCATTCTAGGATGGAGTGGAGACAGTACAAAATGATCCTAGGAAGTTTTGTTGTTCCAGAAAGTCTGAAAATGTTCACAGAATAATGAAGACATATCAAAAGATTATATAGAAGCAATCTAAGTGGTTCTTACAGCAACAATTTGAGCATTAAAATAAATACTGATGATAGTGGATGTTAATTCATTAAATACAATAGTAGACCATAAGTCTATAAAGACATAAATAAATGAGTAACATATTTGAGGAGGACTGAGATATTTGCATGGCTTTAAAGTACCCCCGTTATGAAATACTTATTATTTACTGAGGAGAAAGAATACTCTTGAGTGTGAAGAAACCTGGCAGGTACCACCTTAACTCAGTTATCAAAGTTGGTAATTGGACAAGTCACAATCGTGAGCCACAGGCAGAATAAAATGAGAAGAAAGCAGCATCAGTTCTGTGATGTCCCTGCCAAAGATGCATGAATTTAATCATGAGATTAAATTAGTGTCAGATTTAGGAAATTCAAGGAAAAATTAAGGGCTTTCCTAAGCCTACAGAGAGTATGACATGGGAGACTAAAAGCAGCATATGATTCTAAATGGATCCTTCTACTATAAAGGACATAATTGAGACACTGATGAAACTTAACAGTAGTAATATATCAGTGTTAATTTCCTGATTTCAATGGCTGTGCTTTAGTTATCTTGATTTCCTAGGGTGTCTTGATTTGTAATTGAATGAATTATTCTGGGGTCATGGGGTATCTTATTAACAATTTGCTTTCAAATGGATGAAGGGGAGCAAAGTTTCTTTGTCCTTTTCTTCCAACTTCCTGTAAATCTTAACAATTATTTAAAAAAATGTTTACAGTTGCTATTTGGTGTATACTAATGAAGGAATGGGAAAATGTTTGTTGGCTTGTTTGTATTGCAGTGCTGGGGGTCAAACCCAAATTTGGGGCAAATTTTCTACCACTAAGCTACATCCCCATCCCTAAATATATGAAATTCTCATAAAATAAAACAAATATATGTAGCTTGTAAGAGACCTCACACCTTAAGTGATGTATTATTTTGAAGCCTATATGAGCTTAGAGTCAAGAAAATGGATTAACTTATCATAAGAGATAAATAACAAATATAATTGAACAAATTAAATTTGTTATCATCCATTCCCTAACCTGTACCCAAACAGAAGTTTGGGAAATCATTCAATAGACTACAGTTCTATTTAGCTTCATAGAACAGCAAAATCATATCTTTTCAACTCCTTGCTTTGGTATCTCTGGATGTCTTCATACAAATATGACTATAAAACAAGCTGGTCCCCCCTCAGGTCAAGAGTAAGAAGGAGAGTATTTCATTCCTGAAGAAACTATAACCCCTTTCCTTTGTGGAATGAAATTTAAACATGCATACATTTAAATAATATATGTATTTGTTTTAATAATAAAATTTCACTGGTGGCATTATTCCAGTGACTGAGAACTGGTAAAAATGAAGTTGCAGATTGTCACCCAGCTTGCCAACACTGAGAAGCATGTTCCAGAATGGTGTTTCTTCCTCCACGTACTCCTGTGATACTAATGCTACTCCAGTCCATATGTGATTGCAGTTCACCAGTTTTTCAAATGGTTTTTCTTAAGCAATCACAATTAACTGGCACATGTCCTTCTGTTCCTGAAAGGCAGGGTTGTACCGTGGAAAGAAGACTGGAGGAGAGCTGGGATTGGATCTGCCATCATCTAACTGTGTCTTTGCATATAAACATTTAACCTCCGTTTATCTGTTTCCACTTCTATAAGATGAAAATACCAATCTTGACAATTCCCCATGCTCCATTGAACCAGTCTTTCTGTCTTCTTCATTTGCAATAAAGTTATTATCTTAATTAAATTGTCAATGACCCTTTCAGTTTTTTAATACTGTCTGGCATAGTTTCTTTGGTTTGCTTTGTTTTATTTTGTGACAGGGTGACCAGCACCCCAATAAAGCAAATTCCTGCACAGGAGGTGTGAGCTGCCTGGGAAAATGAAAAGTCTGAAATAATCAGTAAGAAATAAGACAAAGCCAAAGATTAGATTTTAAAAGCTGGGCCTCTGATGGGTCTTCCAGCCCTGGTAAGAACTAGAACTGAAAAACAGAAAAGGCCCCAATTCTGTACATCAAGGGCAGGGATGAGGTTTCCGTGTGGGAGGAGTCTTATTTCTGTGCTTGTGTGGCGGGGGTCTTGCAGTAAATGGGTTGTTGCTATTTGGCAGGTTACACCCATCTCCAAGAGGCTGTTTGATCCTAAGGCTTTGAGCTAAGACAGGTCATCAGCATGATCTGGGCTTTATCGACCCAGAATTTCCAGAGAAGCAGCTCCCTGCCTTGGCTCAAACAAACCCATAATTTATTTCTTTTTTTTTTCTTCTTTTTTTTATTGGTTGTTCAAAACATTGCAAAGCTCTTGACATATCATATTTCATACATTTGATTCAAGTGGGTTATGAACTCCCATTTTTACCCCAAATACAGATTGCAGAATCACATCGGTTACACATCCACGTTTTTACATATTGCCATACTAGTGTCTGTTGTATTCTGCTACCTTTCCTATCCTCTACTATCCCCCCTCCCCTCCCCTCCCATCTTCTCTCTCTACCCTATCTACTGTAATTCATTTCTCTCCCTTGTTTTTTTTTCCCTTTCCCCTCACATCCTCTTATATGTAATTTTGTATAACAATGAGGGTCTCCTTCCATTTCCATGCAATTTCCCTTCTCTCTCCCTTTCCCTCCCACCTCTCCTTCCTGTTTAATGTTAATCTTTTTCTCATGCTCTTCCTCCCTGCTCTGTTCTTAGTTGCTCTCCTTATATCAAAGAAGACATTCAGCATTTGTTTTTCAGGGATTGGCTAGCTTTACTTAGCATAATCTGCTCTAATGCCATCCATTTCCCTGCAAATACCATGATTTTGTCATTTTTTAGTGCTGAGTAATACTCCATTGTGTATAAATGCCACATTTTTTTATCCATTCATCTATTGAAGGGTATCTAGGTTAACAAACCCATAATTTATATATGACCTCTAACAGTTTTGTTTGCTTATCAAAAGACCTCATAAAACTATCAATATCTCATATTAGATATGAGGAAACTTTCCACAAAATAGCGCAGAAATTATCTACTCTGTGCACATATTATCTCTGTGTTGTTTTAATTCATGGCTCTAATTTTTGTACCTGCTTAGAAAATTCTTCAGTGAGAGTGATAAAAGTCTGCTAAACTCCAATCATCTGTACGTCTTATGACATGCACACCTGAGGATCAACACCAATAAGATAAATCATGTTAAAAATTCAGCTGTTTATAAGATACCAAGCTATTTATAGGAAACTTCTAAATATGTATTATAGAAGCCATAAATGGAATCTATAAAATGTAGAATTTCTTCAGAACATACATTTGCTAATTTAAATTATTATTATTGTACCTATTAAGGTTTTTTCTAGAAATAAACAACTTAAGATAAAAGTATTGATTTAGAAGAAGTGATCTATGAATTGGGTAATAATTAACTGAATTTTTAATATTTCTCAATGTATATAATTTATGCTCATTGTTTAGTTATGTGAATTATTTGCAGAATATAAGCTTTTAAGAATGCACTAAAATGAAGAGAAGTCTGCTAAGTAATTTCATTCATTCCTTATAAGTTAACTTTGTCAAAAATAGAGTGTAGAAAATGAACCATTCTTAGGTAACACTGGAAAAAAATAGTACTTTTCTTGTAGCTCTGTATTATAAGTCCACTTGATACAAATGGTCTTTGAAAAATCCAACAACTCAAATACCAAGAATCTCTACAGGCATTAAGTAGACACAGGCAGGCCAGGTGTGGTGGCACATGCCTGTAATCCCAGAGGCTCAAGTAGGAGGATCGTGAATTCAAAGCCAGCCTCAGCAACTTAGAAAGGTGCTAAGCAACTCAGTGAGACCCTGTCTCTAAATAAAATATAAAAATGGCTCAGTGGTTAGGCACCCCTAGTTCAATTTCCAGTACTGCCTCCCCACCAAAAAAAGTTTACACAAGCAATAAACATAGTTTAAAATTTCAGTGATAAAGAGGATCTATATAAAAAATCTGTTGGCATGCTAAATTAAGGTAGAGTAGTGTGAAAGAGCTTCTCAGAAAGTGTGGCCTTTATAAAAGGAAAGACACAGAAATTTGAAGTACTTGGTTCCCAATGTCTAATTTTCATTACATATTTCTATTTAAACAGAAAGATAAAAAATCCTTACAGTCACAAGAAAACAACATTCTTTCATTAAAAGATGAAAGAAACATTATAAATAATTTTCTGTAAAGTACTTGGGAATTGTATTTCTATCAATTCATCTCAGATTATAGTCAAAACATTCATCAAAATGTGACAAGCCATATTAATACAATAGAACAAATTCCTGTTCTCTAAATAGAGAACAGGAACCCTAACTGTTGTACTTAGCAAACTATATATACTAATAACACATTCAATTTATTAAAATAAAATCCTCCAAGATGAGAGAAGTCAGGTATAATGAACAGGTATTCACGATTACTGGTCACCATGGTTACTGAAATACTGGTAGGTTGGGGATTGACAAGGACAAATAAATCAAGATGCTGAACTCTCTCACAAGACACAAGGAATCCTAATTTCTCACACGTGGGAGTTCTTGGGCTTGAGAATTTTGAATTTTACAACTTAGATACTAACACTCAGCCAAGGACTCACAAAGGTCTAAGTAGCATTTTCATTTTTCAGAGAAAACAATGAATATAGAGAATATTTAATTTAGAATATCCACATTAAATTACCAAAACTGTGCCGTTGTGTATTTTATCTGGGGAAAAGGAAACATCCATTATTTTTTTCGTAGTGACAATTCTGGAATATAAATTAACTGAAGACGTTAAGGCAATCAGGAAAGACTTAGTCATCTCTAAACGTTTGAAATCCCTAGGAGACCATATAAATGAAGATTGAGCCTATAAAACCCAGAAATGATGTGCAAAAATCACAGAAAATAAAGCCAGAAACAATACAACCCAGCACACAGCTTGGGGGCTAATCTCTGCCTTTGCCTGTCTGTAACCACAGCGGTGGGCACACACTCAGCACATAAGAGGCGCTGTCTCAACATTGGCTGAATCAGTCAATCAATGAACCTCAATCTCAAAAATCTAGTTTTTTTCTTTTGAAAAAAATCACAAGAGAACTCCTTGTCCAGTGTCTGACTCAGCACTTGGCACTTCCCTTGAGGCTCATCCTCCAGTTTTGGGCTTCTCCTCTGTCCTGCTGACCACATGATGGTAATGTCATCTCCTCTGTCCTGCTGTCCACATGAGCGCAATGCCACCTGTGAGATGTTCCTTCCATCCTTTGACCTTTTAGAGTAATATAGGATTGTTTAATTTTCCTCCCCACTTGGGAATCCACTTTGAAACATTTGTAATCTTTGTTCCCTCCCAACCAACAGATTTTCGTTCACACTTAATAAAATGTGTTAAAGATTCTCTGTTTTCGCACATTCATTCTTAGTGCTAATGAATTCATCAATCCCATTATCACACATTTTTCTGTAAATGTCAAACAGGATGTAGCCAACAAGGTCATCACCATTAAATACAAGTTCATGGACGTACACATTTGTTCTTGGCGGGAGGCATCAACAGCTAACCTTTGACTTCCTATGCTTCTTTACTTATACAACAAAATAGTGTACAATTTTAACATTATTCGGCACTAAATGCCAATGTTTCCAAACATCTGTGATATGTCTATGTACTTAAGTGCATATCCTTTATTATTTTGTAAGTGGGTGCCTTTTCATATCATTTTTAATAATTTGTATCATTTTATTTTAACATTTTTTAATATTTATCCCACTTGGAACTGTTTTGGTTAGGATGGTCCCTCCAAAACTCATGATGAAATGTAATTGCCATTCTATTAAAAGTTAGAACTGTTAAGGGGTGATAAGGTGATTAATGTCATTATTGCAGAAATGGGTTGTTATAAAAGTGAGTTGTTTGACCTTCTCTTATTCTGTAGCTATTGTCTCCTTTTATCTTCATCCATGAGATGGCGAAGCACAAAGGGCCTGGCCAAGGGCCAGTACCCTCCTTGGACTTCTCAGCCTCCAGAGTCATGAGCTAATAAATGTCTGTTCATTATAAATTACCCAGTCTCAAATATTCTGTTATAGCATCGGAGAATGGACTAAGGAACAAAGGGGTGTTTTCACAATAGTCTCAGGTGGAATATTCTAGAGGCTGAGTCTAAGAGGGATTCTTATGTAATAAGTGACTTATTGAAGGAATGCCTCAGAAGAAATCTCTAAGGAAGTAAGAGAAGCAGGAGGGGGCAGAAAAAGTGAAGCAAAGATGCGGTTTTAGTTGAAATGTAGTCTTAGCATGATCTCACAGGAAGTCCTGGAATGAGAGAGAGACCACAAAAATTGCCCCACCTTGAGAAAAGAAGCAGGACTTTCATACCAATCAATCGGATGTGTGCTGCCTCTGGTTGGGGATATATCTGGTGAGGTGTCCCCCATCTATTGCAAACAACTCTCCAGGAATGGGGTAGTGGGGGTTTTGCAGCTCACATAGCAGCCACAGGGTGGGTACACAAGCCCAATAGAAAGGGTTGATTGTGGGTCTATATATATATATATATATATATATATTCAGGTTTAATTTTATCAAAAGAAAAGTAGAACTTCCTATAGATTGATGATAGTTTTTTTTTCATACACACACGTTATCATTACATAAAACATTACTTAAAGTAATAAAATTCAGTAATTTGGTAGCCTGTAATTGACAGCAGGTAAAGAATTATGAAGAAAAAACACAATGTTTTAACTGGTGCATATAATAAAAACTTAAATTCTAAATGCAGCCCTATCCCATGAATTCAATTCTGAAATGACATTCTATCAATAATAGCCACTGTGCACATTTCAGTGGATAATGCAACTTTCAAATTTTTATGTCACAAATGGTGGTAATTTAGGCAACTCACATACTTTATAAGTCAAGAGCCAAATTACCAGTACTGGTGGAAATTTCACTTTCACTGGAGTAAGGTCTCCCTTCATTACTGGCCTTGAGGAACTTTGTAATGGAGAATACCCTATGGCATGATCTTAGAGTAACTTGAGAATATGGATGTTTAGATACTTAATTTAAACCCGGACCTTTTTTAATTTTTTCTGTCCTTTATGTTTAGCTTCCAGAAGATTCCACCATATCTTTCTGTAGCTTGTCGCTCCTTCATGGGGACAACTACTCGAGAAGCAAGACAGTTCTGCAAGTGAATGGAATCACAGACACAGCCATTTCTTTTAATCTTGTTCTTTCATTATGACTGAGCCAGGGACCTTTAGGGACAGCAGGCATGACCACAGCCCTTGGTCTTCTTGCTAATTCATGGGTATGAGAGCAGTGAGTGGGAGTAAAGGCTCTGGAGGCGGTTAGACACCCAAGTTGAAGGGCTGCTGTGCTCTGTGAGTGTGGCTCAATGGTAGAGCACTTGCCCAACATGAGTGAGAGCCTGGGTTGGAGCCCCCACACTGCCAACCAACAATAAAAAAAAAAACACAGAGGGGTGGTGTGTTCTTGGAATATCCCCACCCCCATTTGCTTATATGTGGCTGCCATGAGTTGAAGGAAAAAATGCAGATCAAAGATGAAGATATCTAGCTTTCAAAAAGAAGAGGGGAGGGCCAGGCATGGTGGCAAAAGCCTGTAATCCCAGCTGCTGCTCGGGAGGGGGAGGCAGGAGGATCTCAAATTCAAAGCCAGCTTTAGCAATTTAGCGAGGTGCTAAGCAACTCAGTGAGATCCTGTCTCTAAATAAAATACAAAAAAGGGCTGGGGATGTGGCTCAGTGGTTGAGTGCCCCTGAGTTCAATCCCTGGTACCACAAAAAGAAAAAAAGAAGAAGAGGGGAGTTGGTGACCACTGGAGGCACAAATGCAAGAATAAAATGCCAGACCTCTATCATTTTAAAGACCTGGAAACAGCCCAAATCCACAGGCATACATAGGAAGCACACAATCCAAGAAGGAAGGTGTCCTATTGGATAGCTATGTAGGCTCAGAACATTATGAACAATCACCATTTGATGAGCACGTTGAACATTCCAAAACAACTATTTGGGAGGAGTTGAGGTTAGATAGAAGGCATGTTTCTTTTATGAATCATGGAGGGGTGGAGTTTAGGAAGGATAAGTGCAGACTTGAACTTGGGGTAGGAATTTTCTTCTCCAGGTTGTGGCATTAGTGGGTTGATTTCTTTGATGCTCAGTTTCCAGTCAGCTTGAAATCCTTCTGCTTTCTTTTCTTTTTTTTTTTTTTTTTAATTCTTCACTTCAATCTGTTTAATCTGGAATATAATCTATGACATATCTCCATTATATATAATTTAATATGCTCAAGCCTTGGCTATATTTGGGGTACTATTATAAGGCTCTTTAGGCTTTTTTAATTTTTTTTTTTTTAGCAATTTGAGTTTCACTTTAGAAAGGAGGTATTCATGATGTTTAATTCACATGCAACATTTGATGACAAATAAGGCACCGAGAGGCTAATTGTTTGTCTGATGTCACACAGCTATCAAGTGGGCGGTTATAAATTACTGCATAATCTTCCTTCACTTAATAATAACTTCTCATTGATAAGCTATATATGTTAAGGAGTTATATTTCACCTTCTTTGAAGGTTCTTTACCCTGAAAGTTTTATGATCCACTCACACTAAACTACTTGTACTATGTTATTAATAATCCAAACTAAGTCTCTGCTTACACTTTTCCTGTGTCTGGAAAGGCCCCCACCTTACGCCAGCCTCTCTCTACTCAATTCCCTTTTGAGGTGTCTTTCTTCATGATCTTGAGATCTATTCCCAAGATGAGTTGAGAACATCTTGTCAGTAACATATTATCCCACAAGGTAGCGTACAATTATATCTGCTTCAAGTATTAGTAGTTATGCTGCTATCAGACTCCATCTTGGCCCAGGAGAAACAGGAACCCAATATGCCCCGAACTAGCCAGGACCTAGAATAGCACCCAATATGCAGTAAATTCTCAGTCACTTTTTAAAAATTTTTCAGTTGTTGATGGACCTTTATTTTTTATTTAGTTATATGTGGCACGGTTTTATGTGTCTAACTAGTGCCTCACACATGCTAGGCGAGTACTCTGCCACTGAGCCCCAGCCCCAGCCCTCAGCCACTTTTAACAGTGAATGGGCATACAGTGCAAAAGCAGAATTCCCATAGGAAAGTGTTTGAGGGACATGAGGGAAGAATCACTAAAACCACTAACTTTTTATCTTTTGAAGGCTGAAAACTAATATTTCCACTCCTAGGCACATTCTCAAGAGAATTTTTTTTAAGGTCCACACAAAAACTTGTGCACAAGTATTTACAACAGCATCATTCCTGATAATCAAGGTAGAAACAATGTAAACCCTCATACACTGGTGCATGGATAAGCAAACGTGCTCCATCACACAATGGAATAGTATTTGGCCACGTAAAGGGAAGATGTACTGACACATGCTGTAACACAGTTGAACCTTGAAAACCTTGAGCTGAGTGAGAGAAGCCAGTACCAAAGACTACACATTGGATAAGTTCACTTATAGGAAATGTCCAGAACATGAACATCTATAAAGACAGAAAGTAACTCAGTAGTTGATTAGGGCTCGGGGCAGGGAGACTCAGAGGGTTTCTCTCTGAGGTGATGAGAATGTTCTAAAATTGATTATGTTGATAATTTCACATATCTGTGACTATATTAAAAATTAATAAGTTTCACACTTTAAATGAGTAAATTGTACGATATGTGAATTATGTGTTGATAAATTTGAGAGAGTGAGGCAGAGAGAGGCCAGAACATCTCAGACCAAAGGAAGCCCATCAGAATCCTCCAGTAAGACAAGCAAGAATATCAGGCATTTGCTGAAGATGTCCCAGCAGGGCCTCACTTCTCCCCTGCCCATGTCTGAGTTCACTGGGATTCAGCCTGGTTTGGCCAACTGTCCCACTGTGATCTCTTCCTTGTCATTGTATCTAATAACCAAACGAACCAGAGGAAAGTCCTTGTCCAAGCCAAGTCCATGGTTTCCACACCAGCTAGCATTTCTTGAATGTCCATTATGTGCCCAGCACTTAGCAGATGTCATCTCTAAGCCACTGAACAACACCAGCAAGCAAACTGTATCATTCTCATTTTACAGGAAAAGAGCAATGGAGTTTTTCTAATCCTCAGAGGGTCACTACGTGGGAACTGATAGACCCAGGTTAGCTTGTATGTGTCCAATTCACCGTATCTGTGCTCTGGTCATAATTTAGGTCCTTAAAATCTAGTGTGGTGAACAGAAATGCATACAACTGGGTCACTACTTGCATGACAGGTGGTTGTTCATGTTCCTTTCTTTCACCCTCCGAAGTCAATTACTTTGTCAGAAACCAGAAAAGATCACCTCCACACAAATGGGAGCTGTGTGTGTAATACACTATTGAAGGATTAGCATGAAAACCCACAGAGAGAAGAAGCAGGGACCTCTTGAAGCTGAAACTGGCACAGACTCCCCAGGAAATGTGTGCCAGATTAACCTCTCTTAGGTTAAAGGTGGCTGACATGACATTTTCAGACTTTAGCTGAGTATATGACTAAGACACTTGTGATACTTTTATGGACAAGCTACACTGGGTTAGATAAGAACATAATTATACATAATCATGCTGACTGATTAAAGATTGAATATATTATAGTATGTTTGTATTGTGAGAGGCATGTTCCACAGAAATCACACATTTACAGCCTCACCACCACAAGCTAGACCCGCACTGTCCACTACATACATGAGCATTTGAAATGTGTCTGCTTTGAATTGAGACATGCATTAAGTGTAAGGTGCACACCAAACTTGGACAACTAGGGATTAAAGAAAAAGGTGTCAAACGTTTCATTTAAAACACTGAAATAATGTTCTGCAATGTAAGATATATCACTATTAAAGTTTTGCTTGTTTCTTTTATAATCAGATATCAAGAAGTTTAAAATTACCTATGTGGTTTGCATTATATTTGCTAACTGAGGGGATTTAGACAAGCACAGCAATCCTCACTGTGTTCTTTATCAGTTTGCATTAGTCACAAAGAAGCCCTGAATTGCCAGCTCATCTCTCATCCATCATCAGCCTCGAAAACTCCCAATCTCATTCCGTCTCCTATCCCTCCACAACTCCTGAATCTCTTTCTTTGCACCTTGTCTGGCCTGTGATCCATCAGTACAAAGCTCTCTTATCTTTCAGTTCTCTGCACATTTCCTCCACATTCTCTAATGCAGCTGTTCTCAAACACATAGCTGTGTTAGAACTATCCTGGGTTCTTTAAATAGATCAATGCCCATTTCCAGACTATTCAAACAGATCATCTAGCTGTGGAGAAGAGGCTTCTAACTTTTTAAATAGTTCACACAGGTGATTCCAATGTGCAGCCAGGTTTGAAACCATCTGAGCAGCTCTAACTTTCCAACAACACTGCATCCTTATTGGAAATATAGATGCGGTTTGGCTCCCCTAAATTAGAGACTGTCAACCTGACATAAATCTTAAAAGCTGACCAGCAATCCTACCATTTACCCCATTGTCCCTTGTATCTCTGTCTCCTAAGAGACATATTCTGCACTATGTTGATTTATTTTGTATTACAATTACAACAATGGGTCATTTATAAAGGAAAGAATTTCATGTCAGATCATGGATCTGGAAGCTGGGAAATCTAAGATCAGGAGCTCAGATCTGGTGAGGGCCTTGTGATGCATCCTAAGGTGGTAAAAAGCAGAAGGGCAAGTGCCAAGAAGACCAAACACAAGGGACAGCCTTGCTTTATAACAAATCATGCTCGTGGGTAACTAATCCAGCGATGGAGAAAGACATTCATCCCTGGTAGCAACCTAACCTCCTCTAAAAGGGCCCACTTCCCAACACTGCCATGTAGCAATCAAATGATGTAGTTTGGGAAATAACAGACCACAGTGCACACCTTTTCCTAAAAGCTCCAAATTCTTTTCCAGACCCAAAGCCCATGACCTTGCTTCCTATTTAAGTGAGAAGATAGAAGAAATGAGAAAAGATCTTCCACAACAACCTTCAACCACCAAATCCACCCAGCATATGTGTCTGGGCATGTCTGCCTACTTTATTACTCATCTCTGGGCTATACAATAAAACTTTCTTTGATGATCAACATATTCTTTGCTGGTGCTGTCCAGCAAGTCACAAGTCACTCCACACCTGAAATATGGTGGTGCAACTCAGGAACTGAAAATGAAATGAAATCATTTTAAATCAATTTTAACTTAAATAGACACACATGGCATGTGGCTACATAAAAGCCAACACAGCACGTTTGGGGTGCTGGGCCTTCTTAGGACCCGCTTTACCAAGGGATCTGTGTACCATTTCTTCTGATCTACTCCAGGACGTTGATCCAACAATGGTCCCCCTCCTTGCAGTGTCATATTCCTTTGTTACTGAAACATCCCCCCTGCCTATGATTACATGGTACTATCTTCTACTTAAAAAAAATAACGGGCTCTTAGTGTTCTCTCTTAAGATACAATACAATTTCTTTGCCCTTTTATAGCAAAAATCCTCAAAAGAATATTTTTACAATTGCTGGCTCAAATTTCTCTCCCCTATTCTCTCCTGAATCCACTTCAATCATACTTCTGTCCCTTCCACTCCCTGAATCTGCTCTGGTCAATGTCACCTGTGACCTCTATCATTGATGAGGGGCCATATCTTATTTGATGGGTCTCTAGCATTTGTCCTAGGAATCATTCACTCCTCATCAAACACACTCTTGACTCAGATTCTTGGAAACCACTCTGTCATTCCCTTCCTGTGTTACTTGTGTGTTCTCTCTCTCTCCCTCTTTCTCCTTCTTTTCCTTCTTTATCCTTTTGCTCATTGCTGCTCATCTTAACCACTTTGAAACTTCCAAGTGCAGTGGCACTCAATCTCATGTCTTCTCTTTTTGGCCTCATTACACACAAATGATGATCTTACTCGGGACTATCTATATCTTTGTCTTGACCACTTTTCTAAATTCCAAGTTAATACATCCCAGTGGCCTAGTTAAGATCTCAAACTCAAAGATGAGTAAGCACTGTAAACTTAACATGTCCAAACGAAACTCTTGTCCTTCCCCACTGGAGTCTGTTCCTACAGTCTGCCATCTTGATGAACAAACATTCTTGAGTTTCCACAGCCAAAAGCCTTGGTTTGTCAGGACTCCTTGACTCTTACCACCTTCACATATCACAATTCCAATTCATCAGATCATCCTTTTGGCTCTGACTTCTAAATGTAATGAAAAACTCCTCTCTTCTTACTTCCTACCCTAGTGTAAATTTCTGCAATCACCTCCTACCAGTCTTCTCTTCTTGTTGCCCTATGGACTACTTTCTTTTCTTTTTTTTTTTTAAAGAATCTTTTTTTTTTTTTTTTTTTTAGTTTTCGGCGGACACAACATCTTTATTTGTATGTGGTGCTGAGAATCGAACCCAGGCCGCACGCATGCCAGGCGAGCGCACTACAGCTTGAGCCACATCCCCAGCCCCTGGACTACTTTCAATACAGAAGATGGAGTAAGCCCTTTAAAATATAGAGCAAATCTTGCCCTTAATCTGCTCAAAAAAACTCCACTGGCTCCCATTCTGCTCAAATTATTCAAAATGTATTTCAAGTTTTTATACTATCTGGCCTCTATCTATCTATCTATCTATCTATATCTATCTATCTATCTATCTATCTATATCTATCTATCTATCTATCTATCCTTATCTATCCATCTATCTTCACACACACATACCTGTACAGAATGCTAGGGCTTCTATAGCAATGAGCCACAGTCTAGTAGCTTAAACAACAAAAATTTATTTTCTCATAGTTCTGAAGGCTGGAAGTCCAAGATCAAGTGTGTGGCAGGGTTAGTTTCTTCTGGGGCCTCTCCATGCCTGGTGACTGGATACCTTCTTCTATGTCCTAATCTGGTCCTTCCTGTGTACAAGTATGTGTCGTAATTTCATCTTCTTTGGGGGAAACGGTTTGTCCCATAACAACCTCCCTGACTTCACCTTTTACCACCAACTCTCCCCACCATATTTCTTCCACTGAAGCCTCAAGGTTTCTTTGCTGTTCTTACAAAAGTTCAGATTCATTCATTCCTACCACAGGAGCTCTACCCTATTCTATATCTTCTCCCCCAAATAGTTGCAAGTCCTCCTCCTTTATTTCCTTCATATTTGCTTGAAGGTCACTTTTTCAGGCCTCTCCTGATCACCCTAAACATAATATCAAGTCTCTAAGCCCCTGGCTATGCACATTCTCTATCTCCCCTTACTCTGTTTAATTTTCTCCATTGCTCATATCATTACATAACACACTATATTTTCTTATTTAGATGCTTGGGGTTTTTAAAATGTCTTTCAACTTAGTAGGCATTCATTAAACATGTGGATACAGAGAATGATCATTTGTGGAAAGCAGTACATCCAAAGTTCGACATCATGAGGGATTCACCAACCAGTCTCATAAAAAGTTTAGAAAATCAGATGTTCAGCTTTGAGAAGAAAAACCTAGGGCAATATTGGCTAACTGCCTTTCCACTTCTAAAGGAGTGCCCGATGGGTGAAAGTATAGTCACTCTTTGCATTTAGTGTCACCCCACATGACAGCATTGGAACTTAAGGATAGAAGCAAAGAGAAGGTAAATTTTAGTTCAATCTAACGACAAAAGCATTCCAGTAAAATGCTGTGTCCTGAACTGGCTCCCGACAATAGAAACTAAGGAAGTAGCAGCCAGATGATTGTCTCAAACACACTGCAAAATGACACCTGCTTTTGCGGTTCTAATTCCAAAATTCTAGAAAGATAGCCAGATTTTTGTCTATAAAGTACATCTGGTCTTTATGCCCCACTGTTTTTATGACTAGGGTCTGGTGAGATTGACAGGTTTGGGAATCACCACAAGGTGAAGTGAGATTGGGAAATCTGAGAGACTAAGGCCAACCTCTGCCGATAATTGTGGTCAATATGAGATATGCCACTTCTCCGGGTCTCTGGTAAGTCCTCATCAGTTAGAACCTCAGCCTAAGTGACCACTTCAGTTCTAAACATTCTAATTCTAAATTCTTTCTCAAGTCACAGAAACGAGAAGACAGTGATTAAAGAAAGGTTCCAGGCCATCATGGAGTCTGTAGGAGGTGCACTGACATGTTCCGATTAAGGAGAATCAAGCTGAATCAAATGCCTCCTTATTGCCGAAGTTCAGAAACAAGAGGAAAAAGTCTTCTGAGCCAGGCATCCAAGTGTGATGGGCTTGAAAAATCAGGATGAAAAACTATTTACTCACAGAGTTATTAGGACATGTGATACCGCAACTGCTCACTTCTGAGAAGCAGTACAGCTCTAAGCCGCTCTGTGCTTTGGTTGGTGGAGAGTAAATCTCACACTGCAAGATCATCACTAAAGACGAATTCCAGAAACAAGTGGGCCCATGAATGATTGCACATCACTGCTGGCCTGGGCTTCTTCACTGGGGTTAATACACCTTTCACATTGGATGTTTTCAAGGTGTTGGATTACTGAGACCAACAGGATAGTATTAAAGACCTGAGTTATTTCAGCAAGGTTTCTAATAGGTTAGTGGGTCTTTTTCTAGGCACGGGTTTCTTATGGCTTTGGGAGCTGTTTAGAGATTTGGGTGGAAAAGCATCAAACAATATTGATAGAACCCAATTTAAAAAAAAAATTCCAGGAGCTCCTATGTAACTGAGGATGCAGTGGTACCATTGACATTCAGAAAACTACGGTCAAAAAAAAATTATGTTATATTTGATATTTCACATTGTTTAAGCCTGGGTTATTGCTAGGGCTCTAGAACTATGTGAAAATCAGGATTTGTGTTTCCACCGTTTTCCTTGCTTATTTTATTCTCCCCCTGAGAGAGGAAATGGGCCTGTTGGTCAGTACCTCTTACCAGGCTTCACAAACTCAGCAGAGCAATGTGATTATTTGCACCTTGGCTCTAAGAGGTTTAGATAACAGAATCTGTTTTCACTGACAGTTGGAAAACAGAAATGACAACATTCCTTTTCAGACTTGGCTCCATAAACCTTTTCCGTATTTTTCTTTTTGTCACAATAATGAGGGCTGACAGGGCTGCTTGACACTGTTAGTGGTAAATGAATTTTTCAATAAGGACTAACAGAGAAAAACCATGGAAATTCAGATTTATTTTTTTGACACAGAGAGTTGTATTTCTCACTATGCCCTTGCTTTCCATGTATACTTCATGAGAAATTTCAGTAAAAAGCACCTCTCAGGGTTGATCCCACAGCTGTCTGCCTTATTTCTCCTCCTGGAACTCTTTACCTCTCTTCACAGGGTCCTCAGCCCCTTCCTGAGGGTCTCTCCCCTGCATAATTAAAGGCAAGACAGTGAACTCTAGTCCTATCCTCGGGCTTATCTTTGTAAACTTAACAATACTTCCTCTTTTTCCTCACATGAAAATTTAAAAAGAAAAGTCTCCATTGTGAGTTGAATTCTGTCTCCTTTCTCTCCCTGAGAAGGAGCTGGTCATACACTGGCACATTAGTACAAAAAATATTCAAAGACTCTGATCCACTATCTTCCATATAACACACAATTTAACTCCCACTTTAAACTTCCAAAATGCTTTTTATGGCATGCCATGCCCTACTTTAAAATATCTGTCAGCCTAATATTTCTATATTCTTCCTCTAATTTATCTTCAAGGTCATGCATGCAAACACCTTTTAGTAGAAAGAACCCATTTGCTTTGATTAAAAATGTGCACTAAAAACGTTTATTTCTATACAGGTCTAAAAAAACAAAAATCTAAGCGTCCCATTAAAATGCTTCCAACGCAGAGTTCCCTAACACTTGTTTTGTGTCACCATAGTCCTAGGAGTTGACACAGTAAACAAAACAAACTGGAAAGGAGGGGATGCTTCATACTAAGACTATCATCTTTAAAATTCGAAACACATCTTAGCATTTAAAGGGTAATAAGCATTCTAAAATAAAGACATTTGTTTAATGTATTTGGCTGTATTTTGCAAACTCGATTACAGAACTCCTTTCACGTATGCATTTAATACCTTAGTACCACATTGCAGAATTAGGGTTCCATAGTACACGATTTTGGAAATTATGCTAGGATGTTATTTTTCACTTCTCAAAAATTCTTATTCTAATGTATCTACGCATTGGAAAATAACCTTGATATGAAAATGTAAATCAGATCTCTCTCACATCATATTTACAGAATAGAATGGTTAATTTTATGTGTCAACTTGACTGGATTAAGAAGATGCCCAGATAGCTGGGAAAACATTATTTCTAAGTGTATTATAAGGCTGCTTCTGAAAGACATTAGCACAAGATCCACCCTCAACAATGGGTGGGCATTATTACGCCAGTGAAGGTGGGAATCGGACAAAAAGGCAGAGGAAGAGCAGATTCTCTCTCTTTTCCTGGAGCTGGAACATCCATCTTCTCTGTCATTGGACATCAGAACTCCAGGGTCTCAAGCCTCCAGACTCTGGGACTTCAATCAACAGTCACCCCAGTCCTCAGGCTCTTAGATTCTGAATTATAACCCTGGCTCCCCCGGTTCTCCAGCTGGAAGAAGGCATATTGTGGGATTTGGCCTCCAAAATCTCTGCGCCAAATCCACACACACACAAACACACACACACACACACACAAACACACACACACACACATATATATATACACCTAAGGTTTTATATATATATATATATATATATATATATATATATATATATAGTATTTCTAGTACACTCTAGTACACAGAAGCACTGGGGAAAAGAGAAATATGAAGAAGACAAGTGTCACCCAATGGTACCTTGTGTTTCTATGCAGTTTCTGAAGCATTTCTGAAATATATGAAATATATATTATATATGAAATATATATATTTTAATATATATTAAATATATATTATATACATTATATGTATATATATTCTTTTGAGTATTACAGTAATCTATTGAGACAAGGCTGATGTAATTAATTCAGTCTTACAGAACTGAAGTTCTAGGCTCAGAGCAACAGCTGAGATTAGAATTCTGATTTTCTATTACTAGTCTAATTTTCTTCCATTGCAAGAGTTGTTTTCAAACTATGGCCCTTAGCCCCAAGACCATTGTCTTACTGATACCTGCAAAGCAATTTAAAATGTCCGTAGAGTCTAGTTTTATAAAGTAACATCAAATATACTAGAAATACTACACACACACACATGCACACACACACCTTATTGTCAAATATGGAGATGAACCTCTTATCTGCTTCACAATTAGGTGTTAAAGGGAATTATGATGAATANATATATATATATATAAAATATTGCTTCTGTTTCTCTGCAGAATCCTAACTAATACACAAGGGTATTTATAATTCATTTCCCAATTCCTATTCAAATCTCCCATTACCTATTGGGTTCTTAAAAGTCAGCACAAAACATATCTGCTTATTTGTAATGTTGTGTTGTTGACTTCCACTGAGTAGTTTTCAACACATTCATTGGGGATAAATCATCAGTTGTGACAAACAATGCCCACGGGCATATTTCCAATATTCATCCATGGTTCATCTTCCCTTGAAAATGTATACATCATATTCGAGTTACTTTCTGTAGTTATGTATTTCTGATTCCTAAATACAAGCTAAATATTGAATTTATTATTTCTTTCTTTTTAAAAAAAGTTTAAAATCACCTTTTCTCCTTTGTAATTCAGCATACTAATTAGAGGTGTTCAGGTGAGACAGAACTGAGTACAAATCCTCCCCCTTTACTGCCTGATTAAACTTATGTCACTTCATTTGCAACACAGAATGTTAACCCCCAACACAACTCAGTGAGTATTCATTCAGTCAATGAAATCTGTCTGCACACAGTCATCCTTTGGGCTTCTTATTAGTAGTTTCCACCATGATTTTTTTGAACAAACTTTTTGCTGATTGCCTCTCTAGTTATACCAGAAATCTCTGGCATGTTCTTCTTTCTGTTCTTCTTGATTCCTATTTTCTTATCCTTTAAATCTCCCAATATAGTCCCCACTGGCAAAGCTTATCCAGAAAATGTTAAAATATGTCAGTCCATGATTGAAACATGCAGTGAGTAGCTGCCCACAGTTATCCAACCTAGGAATCGCCACCATTCCCCCATCTGATCTAAATTTTTCACCTATTTTAACATTAATAGCCCCCCCCCCCCACCACCAGCTAATTCCACTTACCTCTCCCGTTAAAACACTCTTGGTGTTTTTGCCTGGTCTCTCCTTAGAACATACTTCTTTTCCCCTTTCTCCTTTCTTTATGGTTGCTATTAAATTCCCTGGCAAAAACAAAACACAAACCAAATAAGCAAAGAGACCTCTTGATGTCCCTCATTGACCTTTCCCAATGCTACAGGTCGGTAAACTAATTTTCCTTTGATGATCTCATACACATGTGTACAAATACTTTACACCACATTATACTTTCTAATGTACTTTTTTATTATCCCTTTTTATCTTCCCAGATATGTTTCTCACATAAACATAAGTTGTTTAAGGAAAGTGTGAATATATGAGGTTTTTTTTTATCCTACCTATAAACATTTTTGATGGGTTTCCCAATAATAAACATTTCCATTTCCCATGGCTATATTTATTTTAGGTGGAATAAATCATACATAGGACAGAAAAAGTGTTGATTAAGGGATATAGTAAAATTGGGTGTTTTGCTCAGAGACAAAGTTGTGCATTGAATGACTCTGGTGCTATGTTTACTTGTGACTGGTTTGTGAATTGTTTTGTCATTCAGGATATTGGTTATTTACACGATGTGTTCCAGAATACTCAGATGTCTGCCTATAATCTTCTCTTTTATCTTGGGCTTAGGTAACACTTTTCTGGCTCTAACCTCCACTTGGATTTTGAAAACTGAGTTACTCATCAACATCTTTAGGACTTCTCTGTCCATGAAGAAATTATGAAGGATGATCCCCAGGTATAATTTGTGCAGAGATAAAGAGATCTAGTTCCCTGAGCAAAACATGCCCTTGGCTTCCATGTCTGTCACCAGGGCTCCAGGGCCCAACAATTCTGAGAGCTGGGGCTTCTTGCAGCTGCTCTAGGTGTGGCTCTCCTTGACCATGTGTTGTGGTCTTCCAATCGGTATGTCCAGCTGAAAGTAATCTTCTCAGCACCCCTGGCAAGCAGCCTTATCCAGCACAGTGCCATTTGTAAACAGGATGCATATCTTTCACATACCAGGCACACACCCTTGGGTGTGTCAGGGTTTTACCTAATTCTCAGTGTAGTAGTCCTAGCTCCATCCCTTCTCTCCCAGTCAAGAGAGTGTATTCAAACACAAGTAAGAATATGCTGATGGTAAATTGCGTCTGCTCTCGTTTATATCAGAACTAAACTACTCACGAATTTGGAACTTCTATGAACAAAATACTTTTTTTTTTTTTTTTTTAGCTTAGGAATTCACCTAAACTAAGGTAGCACCGGGTTGAGAGTCACTGCACTATCTGGCAGCCACTGGCAAAGTCAGTGCAAGGTCATGGTGAAATGTTTCTTTCTCAAGAAAAGAGAATTGGTTTCTATGGCAAACCAGACCTCGTGCTAGGTGCCTTCTCAATTCATCACCAAAACACCTAAGGGAAGCATTTGTCAAAACTCAGGCTCTGAGAGTTTCCATAACTCTTTCCCAAGTTAATGTGTAATGGTCAGGTTTTCCCTTTTTCCATCTTGGCATCCCACTGCCCAGTTATCCAAAGTGCTCTAAGGAAGGGAATCCATACAATGCTCACATGGCTCCATTACATCTTCCTGCTACTGGACTGATTTTCATACTCCCCACCTCTGAGGTTGGTATGTACAACCTCTTTCTTTTTCCTCTCTTGTTCTTTCCTTTTATTCCATAAAACCCAAGAATGTTTTTTTACATCAGTCCTACAACAACCTAGGGATTGCCACCATTCCCCAAACAAATTATATAAGCCAACTGCCAGTAGTGATCCCTAGTTAAACATTTAGTTCTATTGTTCCATGGAGTTACTACTGAAATATCTAAGCCTATTTATAAAATGTGACTTATTTGATCTGAAATCTGTTTAAAGTAGTTTTGTATACTGATGGTAAATAATTAATTTTGAAATTATTGTATTGTCTGAAAATATATGAATACTTCATGGGTGTACTCCCACAAAGCAAAGATCCATAAATGAGGTAGTAACTTAAGAAAAAGTGTAAGTAAAATGTCACATCCCCTGTTTACATGCAGATCTATTAGATAAATATGGTTAAATGAAGGTATGTTAACAATAATTATTATTTTATTTTATTTATTTATTTTTTTTGCTACCAGGGATTGAATCCAAGGGTACTTAACTACTGAGCCACATCTCTAGCCCCCTTTTTTTTTTTTTTTTTGAGACAGGCTCTTACCAGGTTGCTTACAGCCTTGCTGAGTTGCTGAGGTTGCTTCAAACATGCAATCCTCCTGCCTCAGCCTCCTGAGCTCCTGGGATTACAGGAATTAATTTTAACATTTCTTAGTGGCTGCTCATTAAAAAAGAAAGAAAAAATAAATATAACTTACTTTGCAAAAACACAGTGCACGTCATTAGGAAAAGGAGTTTGTACCCCAAACTTTGAATACTGTTCATGATTCAGACTTAGGTACTTATGAGAGGCTAAAGAAATTAACAATGGCCTGTCTTAGAGGCAGAAAGGGATAAGCGAGAATGCAACTAAGGATCTGTTTCTGATCACAAAGAGGAATTGGGATGAGGTTCTAGAAGGGAAGACAATTTCTAAGAAGCATATGAAACTGTCAAATACATCCCGATGTCTGTCATTATAGATAACTCCCAGCAAAGTAGCACCTCCATAGAGGGTGTGGTAGTTCCAAACACTGGAGTGGCTAACTAATTCAAATGTTCAACCAGGAGGCAGTTATTTAAAAAGCATTCTGATTTCAAAAAGACATGGATAAAAGTTGGAAAGAACCCACTTCCAAGGATGGATGTGAGGGTAGCTTAAAGTGTGAGAATAATTTTAGGGGTTCTTCTGTTACAGATTGAACTGTATTCCCTCAAAATTCATATGTAGAATCCCTAACCCTCAGTATGTCAGGATGTGACTATATTTGGAGAAAGGTCCTTGAAACAGCTAATTAAGTTAAAATTAGATAATTATGGTGGGCTCTAATATAACATGACTAGTATTCTTATAAGAAAATTTGAAAACACCATGACAGCAGGTATGCAAAGATGGAGTGATGATTATGCAAAGAAAGAGTAAGTCGTTCATCTGCAAGACAGGCCTCTGAGGAGTCCAACCATGCCTGCACTTTGATCTTGGACTTCTCTAAAATTGTGAGAAATTGAATTTCTGTTCTTGAAAACTACCCAGTCTGGCATTTTGTTATGGCAGCTCTAGCAAACTAATACAGATTTTAAATGTCAATACAAGTTTAAGCTTTGATAACATTTTCTAAGGGAAAAATGTAAAAGGCCATTTTATTTATTTTCAGAGTCTGGTAGTCATGTTAAGGGCAAGCCAGCTTCGTGGGGAACAGGATGCCATCTTCATAGGCAGACCTTCATAGGCAGACCTCTTCAATTTCTATTATTTTCTGTTCAGCTGAATGATCTTCCAACTGAAAATGGCAGTAGAACATTGATCATTGGTTAAAAAAAATCATCAAAGATTAGTAACTGGATTTATAGAGTGTTACAGTTTGTATCTGGAATATTCCGCAAAGTGTCATGTTTTGAAGGCATAGTCCCCAGTGCAACAATGTTCAGAGGTGGGGTTTTAGGAAATGATTGGATTAATGATTTGAATGGACGAATGGGAGATGGTGAAAGCCCCAGGCAGGGCAGGGCTAGAGGAAGTAGGTCAGTGGGAGCATGCCCTTGGAGACTATCTTGTCTCTGGTCCTTTCTTTCTCTGTTTCCTAGCTACCATGAGCTGAGCATTTTCCTTCTGCCATACTCTTCTGCCTCACCTCAGGACCCTGGCAATGGAGCCAGTTCACCATGGACTGAAACCTCTGAAATCGTGAACCAAAATAAACCCTTTCCCCGACAAGTTGTTTGTGTCATGTATTTTTGTCCTATTTATTCTAATGTGGACCAAATTCTTATGTTGCAGTTCTAACGTCTCCAAAACCTCAAAATATGACTGTGTTTGGAGCTAGGGTCTTTAAAGGGGTAAGTAAGTTAATGAGGTCATCATCGTGGCTTAATTCACTAAAACTGGCATCCTTTAAAAGAGGAAATTTGGACACAGACACACACAAAGAGAAGATCTGAGGACACAGGGAGAAAATGGCCATCCATAAATCAAGGAGCCAGGCCTCAGAAGAAACCAAACCTACTGATACCTTGATCTTGGACTTCCAGTCTCCAGAACCGTGATAAAGTAAGTTTCTAGTTTCTGCTGTTATTTATGTCATCTTGTCTATGTTGTTTCTCATTCGCTTTTTTTTTTTTTTTCCAGTGCTGGTATTGAATCCAGGCAAGAGCACCACTCCCAGGCAACTTACCCAGCATTCATTCTGTGGTATTTTGTTATAGCAGTCCTAGAAAATTAATACAGGGCTCATCTTTTGGCTTGGACTTATGATTACTTTTGGTGACACTTATTAGGCACAGATAACAACCTAAACACAAAACGACAGCAATATGGCTTAGCAGCACCATACATAAGACAGAATTGGAAGATTTGGTAGCAGGTGTGACCAATCTGAATTCACAGTGGGATGCAGCTACCAAAGTCAGCATTAGGTTTCAGACACAAATGAACCAGAACATATTTGGAGGAGAATAGCCAAGGTGTAGAAGTCACCAGAAACTATGCCATGTATCACACTGTTTTGACCAGGAATGTGTGATGGGGTGTATTTCAGTGGTGAGAAGAATAATTATTAAATCTAAGAGCTTTCACTTTTATAAGTGATAGACTCACTTTCTTTCTTTTTCAGTACCAGGGATTGAGATCAGGGGTGCTCTATCACTGACCTACAGTTTTAAAAAGGTAATTAAGTTAATGAGGTCATTAGGGTGGTTTTAATTCAACCCCTTTAGACATTTTTATTTTTGAGACAGGGTCCCATTACATTGCCCAGACTGGCCTCGAACTTGTGCTCCTTAGCTTCACAAGTAGCTGAGATTAGAGGTGTGTGCCACAGCATTTGACCTCATTTCTATATTTTTAAATCTCATGCTCATTAAAAGTTCCTACTCTTAAAAACTGTTCCCTTCCTCCTGGGACTGGCTTTATGGGCCTGCAACCTGTGTCCTGCACTCAGAAGACTCTCATGCTTGGTTTAATGTTGGGCTGTCACCGTATTAAAATTTTTAATTTTGGGACAACAAATTCCACGTTTTCATTTGGCACCAGACTTGAGAAAATTTGTAGCTGACTTTGTTCCCCCCCATCTCTAAGTCACACTCCTCTGTTTTAGATGCCTTCTTTGCTCATACAAACCTCAGATAAACAGAATCGTGGTGGTGGGTACATGCATTTGGGAAGCAGTATGGTATGGAAGGTCAACAATTGAATTTTTTTTTCACCTTAGTCTTTCCCCTGCAGTCCCAACTGTGTGTGTGTGTGTGTGTGTGCCTGCGTGCACTGGGAATCAAACCCAAGGCTTCTCAAATGAAAAACTGGCACTCTTGAGGATAGTCCCCAACCCCTGGCTTCCTGACTTATGAGTGGAAATAATCATAGTAATATCATAGCAATGTTTTCATTTGTTTTTGTAGGTGAATGACATAAACCATGAAAACATTGTGTAATATATATATATATATATNTATATATATATATATATATATATATATATATATATATATATATATATATTTATTTATTTATTTTAGGTCATTCAGGACAAAAAGTAATCCAAGGGTCAGGGCCGAATGTATAGAGTAGATGACAACATTTAGTGGAGCTGGCAGGTAAATGCTGACTTCTCAGAACAGAAGTGGGCAGCCTCTGGCTGAGCCATCACTCCACAGCGCAGGAGCAATGAGCAGGAGAGAGAAGAGGCCATTTGCAGTGAAGCCCTAAGAAGGGCCACAGCACTCCCTGGCTTTTTTCTCTCCCATCAGTCCCAAGTGAGCTGTGGCTTGGTGACAGACACCACTTCAGGTCAGAAAAGGGTATATCCGGGCAGTTCTAGACCATTGTACACTAACTGGACACTGGGCATTGTGCAGTTTTTGTTTATCTAGGATAAGTGGCTTTGCATAAGGTTCATTTCTGTAATATAGGACAGACAATGAAGAACAGGGCTAGAATTTGAGGTCGGAAGTCCTCAGTTACGGGATAGAACAAGAATTATCTCTTAAGATCTCTTCCGTCATAACTTCTACTTTATCTCCATCTGAGATGTTGCGTTCCTGCCTAATATATGCTCCCCAATTCCTATCTCCTCTAAACGCACGAGCGCGCACACGTAAATAATAAGAGAATAAAACATAAAAACTCCAAAAAACAAAAATATTGCTTTCCAGAAGGAGAAAATGGGTCGCCTGCTTCTTTCCCAGGTCCCGCGTCTATCTATCTCCTTTCGATCGTTCTAAAGATAGAAATTCCATGTTGTTCGTAGCTGCTTTTGACGGAAAAAACCCCGAGATTTTTGCTTTCTCAACAAGCAAAAAAATCCTGTTTCCTTTAAGCGTCGATTGCTCCTGTTCTCTTCCAGAAATGCTTGCCCCACCTCTCCGAACCCAGACAAAAACTGAAATGCGGATAAAAACGCACCCCAGCAGCAGCCCTATATACGACATCCCAAGAGGCCTGCGGGGTCGCATGATTCAAGCTCACGGGGACGAGCGGGGAGCGCTCCCGACTTTTCTGGAGCCCAAAACGTCCTACGACTCACCTTTCCCTGATCCTGCACCGTCCCTCCCCTGGCCCCAGACTCTCCCTCCTGCGGTTCCCCGAGCCCTGGTGGGCGGTGGGGGGTGGGCCAGGGAGGCGCGTGGGGAGCCAGAGGCGCCGCACCTGTGGGCGCCGGGGGCGCGGACCCCTCCCGGTGCCAGCGGGCGCAGCTCC
>NW_025999968.1:47102374-47122443 GCF_001458135.2 Marmota marmota marmota | reverse complement strand
CCGGCTAGGGGTCTCTCTCGGGTGCCGAACGGGGTGGGCCCGGATCAGCTGACTCTCCGGGCTCCGAGCCCTGCCGCCGCGCTCCGGCTCCGTCAGTTTCCTCGGCAGCGGTAGACGAGAGCACCCGGACCAGTGCGATCGCCGGGCCATCAGAGACGGTGGAGCAGACTCGAGCAGAGCAAGGGCGCGGCGGATCCCATTCGCACAGCAGCGCACTCGGTGCCCAGCGCAGGGTCGCGATGCTGCCCAGCTTGGCTCTGCTTCTGCTGGCCGCTTGGACGGCTCGCGCGCTGGAGGTGGGTACTGTGCCCTGGAAGGGGGGAGGAGAGCATGGTGGGGATGCATGCCCCCCAAGTCTTTAATTCTGAGAAGCAAGGAGCTGCTAAGAGTACCCTTCTCCCCGCCACCCCCGCTCTCGGGCCCCCTGCGCATCCCCGCCTCCGGCCCAGCCCTGCCCCGGGGACGCGCGCCCTGGTCAGCGAAGACGGAGCGGGCGAGGCGCGGGGCTCCCCTAGTCCCCGCCAGCTCTGGGCAATAAGGGGAGGGGGAGTCACTGATCCCAGACCCTGACTCAGCCCTGTCTCGAGATCAAGGTCCAGGGAGGCGAGAGACATCCAGATGGGGGAGAAGGGGAAGGGAGCACGTGTGGAAAACCGAAAACGCAGAGTCCCCGGATCCAGTCTCGGAGTCTTTTTCAGTCTCTGCCCTTCCCTTTCTCTCGGGCCCCCGGGTGGAGGAGTCGGAACCCCTCTGGAAGCTGGGGGTCTCCTGGCTTCTTTTTGATTATGCCACGCGTTTCACCTTCTCTTCCTACCTCCACCCCTCTTGCTCGCCTCCATCCCTGTTCCTGTTCGCGGTCGCTGGCGGTGGCAGCCTGCGAACAACCCTAGCTGGCGCTGGCGCCAGGGTCGCGCACCGCCTTCCGCAGGCAAACTTTGTACATTTCCGCGTCTCCCTTTTGTGTAAGTTGGGAGAGATGGGAGGGGTCGGAGACCAGCGGCCACTGCACCTTCCTTAAGCCCGGACGTCCCGGGCGTTTATTCGCACCCTCAAGCTTCGCCCAGCCAGGGAGAAAGTCCCCTGGAACAAAAGCGGTGGCACCCCGCCCTCGCCGTCCGGGGCGCGGTGGCTGAGCCGCGGTAGTCTGTGCGCCACCAAGGCTCCCTTCCCAGCGCCGCGCGTCTGCCCCAGAGGGGGCTGGGGCGCTGCCGGGGCCTCCCGGCGGAGCCTCGGGGTCGCTCTTCTTCACATCCTTGGATCACCACTGTGCTTTCATTCCGTGCTGGGCTCTAAAGTCCTTGGGGAGAAATACCGGAGAGTGGGGTGCGCGACTGGAAAGGGCAGTGGCGGGTGGTGGGAAGCAGGATCTCACCCCTCCTGGGCATCAAAGGGGACGTTTGTCTGATTAAGGCGCGGCCTCCTCCCTGGCAGCTCTGGGGATTCTGGTTTAGACCCCCTGAGGGCGCAGGATGGTGGGGAGAGTCCGCAGGCTCCTTTTTTTAGGGTGCAGATAAAAGGGTTGAACAGAGTGAAGATTAAGACGGAGAAGATGGCGCCTCTGCAGTGCAGCAAAGAAAAGCTGTGTGGAGGCTGCAGCCTGGTGAAATCCACCCACCACTAGGTGTATAACAAGTCTTCCCCATTCACCCAACTCTGGAACATTCAGCTAACGCCTGAGCAAAAAGACTATTTTTCTTTTTATCTGAAGATGCTTGGAAGTTGTTTGCTTGACAGTTGGGGCAGAGGAGATTGTATTTCACATTGATGAGGTTCCTGTTAAGTATCTTACCATTTGCAACCACCCCTCCCCATTTTTGTCCCCTTCTCTCCCCCACCTCATAGTAATTTTCCAAAAAAGCAATTTCCGGGCAAGTGTTTTTCTGTAATTCCACGGAGACTGTACAGATTGTCACACCATTACAGTTTTTTAGTCCCTAATTTACAAGGTCATTGAACTTTTTTCCCTTCTGATTTTCATCCACAAGTGGCTCAGGAATCACCGGAGGGCTAGTTAAGACAGGCTGGTTTAGGAGTCTAAGAATTTGGTTTTCCATGTTCTTAAAAGACGCATTTAATTAGGAAATGCTGATTGATGACTTAATATTTTGTTTGTGTGATGATTTTAATTTTCCTGAATTGTCTCACTACAAATTAAAAAACAGAAAAAGCAATTAAAAACACCATAACCTTTGTTTTGAGAGCTTTTGCCAAAACTTAAATATTTAACTTTCTTAAGCATTTTTTTTTTCTGTATAAAAAGAGGTAACATGTAGGCAGATATGATTTGGATTTACTTTCTATTTGCTTTTTATGCCATCTTTCTGGAGATATTTCTCTGGTTATTATCACCTTTAAAGGGTGGAGATGAAATTGACTTTAGTACATTTTGCAAAGTGCTGGTAGAAGGGTAGGTAATTCACTCTAATGAGGTTTGAAGGGGATTTGTGAAGCTCTGTGTCACTGAACCAATGTAATTATGAGTTGACTATTGAAAATAGGTCTGCAGGTGGCTCTAAAAAAGAAACAAATGACAGCAATGATAATGGGGCCCCAGCTTGCAGGGAAGGGTTGTTATTCCGCGGGTTGATGCTTTTGTCTGGTGTATTGATTAGAGGCATGAGTTTAACAATCCTTGACATGCAAAATATTTATTTATTTATTTACTTAATCATCCATTCATTAATTTTTTTTCCCTGTTAGGTTTTGCTTTCCTGCATTAAAGGTTTCATCTAAACACAATTGTCTTGTGTTGGTATAGTGCTGATTCACAGATGCTAGAAACTTACTGCTACTGATGAGAACTGCCCTAAAGGTAGAATCCTGCACACAGAATAGTGAAGCTGAGATGGTTATCTACAAGGAGTCACCCTTTCTTGCTAATCAATGGGAAGCCATGATAACTGGCAGGCTGCAAAAGCTACTCTCCTGTCACCCTAAGCAGCAAAGGACCCTGACTATTAGTACTGCAGAGAAGTTACTAGATGGAGCAGTTGTTCCTGGTCGGGATTGAGGAAATGAAAAGGAACATGTAAGACTACAAGGTTAAGTTAGGAATGACTAATAATGAAAGTTAGGAATGACTAATAATGACTGCTTAAAAAAAAGGCAAAGAAATGTGCTCAATTGAATTTTGGTTTCAAGGATAATGGAGAGGTTATTTTATGGTTAATCAATCTCCTTCTTGCTACAGGATCACTATTTTAAGTTATTGTTTATGGCATACCAGGAAGTTTTTTGTACAGTTATTTATATGATGATGTAGGTTGTCAGTTGCTGTAGAAATAAGCATAGCTATTATTTGCCTGAAAAAGTGAATGAAAGAAGTTCAATAAAATTCAGTAGAAAGTACATTATTTCTGCAAATTTTATTGCCTTGAGACTTACAAAGCATCTTTGATTAATGTGTTTCTTTTAAAGTCTCTACCTTGGTATATCAATCATGTAAGCAAAGATAAACCTATACAAATGATCTGCAAGTGCCAAGCTTCAAGAATGTAAGGTTTAATTTCCTTGCATAATTCTCATTACTCACTGCCCTTCCCCACCACCCTGAAGTTTGTGGGGTAAATAAAACATGCTCATGATTATGAAAGAACTTACATGTTAAGTTCTAGAAAGAATACAGATTTAGCTGTGTATAGAGTGAAAGTGCTACAGGGTAAAAACCTATATTTAAGGAGTAAAGGAACAATGGATGAGATAATCCTGTAGTATTTCCTGGTAGTAACTTTCTGCCCAGGTTTGTATCCCAAGTCTGGGGCGTGGAGGCTAAGTCTGTACAGGTACGGTATTTGTTTACCTGCCTCTTTTTGCCTTTGCCAGAAGAGAGACAGATAGTGTCTCTCTCTCCCTCTCTCTCTCTCTAGTGTCTCTCTCTCTCTCACTCTCACTCTCTTTCTCTCTCTCACACACACACACACACACAAACAGGCTGGAATGTGTAGGCAGGGCCTTTATCTTCTATTCTCTGTTCCTTCTTTAGGGGTGAGCACAGTGCAGGATTGGACTTGATTAGTCTCTTCATCTAATCATTAGGGAAATTTTTACTGATTGACTTCTGGGGCCAAACCCAGTCTCTAAGCATTGATGATATTGCAGTGCTCCCAACCATCTTCTCCTTCACATAGCTTCCAGTCTTCGGGTAAGACAGATAAACAACAGACTCTATAAGTAGGCACATGAAATGTGACAGTTGCAGGGTATGCTCTGGAGAGGAGCAGGGAATTGGGAATAACGAGATAAGGGACTGAAAGCAGGATCGAGAAACCTATGGTGTGGGTATCTTCAGTAGTGCATTGACCAAGGCAGTACATGATGAAAAAGCAATTCTCTGGATAGTAATGAAGGGATGGGTAGAATTTTTTTTTTTTTTTTTGCTTTTGTTTTTCCAAATGCTTCTAACAAGGAACATTATTTTATTAATCACAGGTTCTCAACCTTGATTGCACATTGGAATCATGGGGATTAAGATAAAAACAAAACAAAAACAAAACTCTTGTCAGGACTCCACCCAATGCAGCTAAATAAGATCCTTTGGAGCAATGCTTTGACATTGGCATTTGGAGAAAAAGAAAAAAAAAAAAAAAACCTCTTTAGGTAATTCTTAGTAATTCTTATGTGCAACCAGAGTTTTAAGACCAGCTACAAATTCACCAACATGAACTACTTGCAAGCTACTTTTTGGATCTTGAAGAAGGTCTCATCAAGTTGTTCTGAAACCAGAAAGACCAAGTACTGCCAGGAAGGCTCAGTAGAGCAAGGAATATGGAGAAAGGCAAAAGAAAACACAGGCCATTGTTAAGTGTTTTTATTTCTTTTCAAGCTGTCACACATTAACATTCTTCTTATAACAAGGATTACTAGTAAACTCCATTCATGGGGCTGGAAACTCATGTAGTGTCAGGGAAGAACTCGCCCTTCACCTGGCACACTACCTACACTTGTGAGGTCATGGCCCGCAGTGGCCTCAGCTCCAAGCACTAACAGTTGCACAGTGTTTAGGTCTTTTGCTGGTGAGTTGACCTTTCTGTTTAATTTGACCATGAAATCCTTTCCTTTTCATAATGGGATCTTGAATACAAATACGTGGAACCCAGATGGATGTTAAATACCGGCTTCTGCAAACCCTTGAAATGCTGTCACCCTGTGAGTCTCACAGCCTGTATCACAGTATACAGACACACCCTCATGAGACACTGGGAGAGGAGAAGGTGGCAGACTGGCAAAACTACGGGGAAGGAATGAGTACTCCCTGAATGGATGGGATGATGGGCAATAAAAAGTCTGAGTTGTTCTCTTTTCCCCTTTCCTTCCCACTCTGTTCCATTCCATTATACAAAGAAAAGCACAGTACCCAAACCCTCACTCAGAGTTTGCACATGAAAACCTTAGAGAAGGGGGCAAGTTTCATTGTCTTCAGTTCAATGTGCACAGTTGAAGAAATAACCATTTCTGCGAGGGCAGTAGTATTTTTCTTTGGAAAAAAATGGTGATTTTTTTTTCTCTTCAGATTAATCCTGATTCATATATCTATTAATCAGGATTCTTTAGGAATAAAAATCCACCAAAGACTGGATAAAACTAAGAATAAGGTAATTTATTAAAAAAAAAATCCTAGACACATTTCTCAGTTAACAGATTTTGAAAAAGTGAGGCTTAACATGTTAGCTAGGTGACTCTTCAAAGAGCAGTGCAGAGGACTCAACCTCACATGTGTTAAATCTGAGCTATAGAATGGAGCAAAGAGGGCATTTTATTTAGATTTGTTTTGTGTGCCTGCGTTTTGAAGAGGCATACAATTCAAATTTAGCTTGAACATGGTTAGAATTATAGTATTTTATGAACGAAGTTAGTAGTTGAAATGGGGAAGATGAGAGAGATTTTTTTAAAAACCCATCTCTATGGAAAGACTTGGAATTATTTCTACATTTATAATGTTGACTTTTATTCCAGGCTTGATCTTAGGCCAGTAACACTGAGTCATTGAGTGTTTCTCAGATGTGTAGAGAAGGCAGCATTATTGCTCACTGTTAACTTTCCATTACTGTAACAAAATACCTCAGATAATCAGCTTAAAGGGAAGGTTTACTTCGGCTTACGGTTTTGGAGGTTTCAGTAGTTCATGGTTGGCCGGCCTGGTTACTTTTGGGCCAGGGGCTGGGTAGCTCATCATGGTGGAAAGTGTGTGATAGGTAAGGTGCATACCTCAAGGAAGCCCAGAAGCAAAAAGGAAAGAGGAGGAGATGTTGAGTTCCACAATTCCCTTCAAGGAAACATCTCCAGTGATCTTAAACCTTCTACCAGGTCCCAGGTTCCACTACCTCCCAATAGGGCCACATTAGGGAATAAGCCCTGAGTACATAGGTCGTGGGACATATGTAAGATCTAAACTATAGCACACACTGTTTGAGGAACTGGTTCTGACCCTTTGGAGCTGTTGGCTGTAGTCAAAGTTTCTGTGCCTTTGTAAACTGCATAGCATTATTTAGGTTGTTGAGGATTAAATTGCCATATATGTAAAATGCTTAGAACATATATTAATATATATGTAGCCTGATGGCCCATTATAAGTGCTATGTAAATCTTACTATTTATATGATGGTGATGGTGATGGTGATGTAAAATTGATACATTTAAGTCTCACACATAGTTTTTGAAAGTTAAAAAAAACTATTTCACTTATTAATTCAATTATCAACCAATTAAGACTGTTATAGGAAGCAGGTGGTTTGTTCTTCATAAGAATGAATGGATTTAATTTAAATATAAAAGCATATCTCAGATAAAATTTTACAACACATTATAAAATTTCTTTTAATAAATATATAATTTTCTATTGCAGTTGTCTGCTTGAAAAATGTTTGAATAAATCATGCTCATGCTAATTGAGAAGTTTAAGCAGTATGGAAATGTGGAAAAAGTATAAGCAGGTTTTAACACAAATGGAAAAGACCTATTTTTTTTTTTTTTTTGTGGTGCTGGCTATTGACCCCAGCGCCTTGTGCAAGAGAGGCAAGCACTCTACCAACTGAACTATATCCCCAGCCTGGAACGACCTATTTTTAATGTGCACACATTGGCAGTCATACAGTGTCTAATATCGAGCAGTTTATACACTGGTCAGTTATTAACTATTAGTTGGTCACCAGCTATATGCACTGGAGCTGTGAACAGGCTTGGCTTAGTTTCTTGCAAAATCTTTTCTGGAAAAATTAGTAAACAAGACTTTGCCAATCTGAGCAGAAGTGGACCATTTCAAATGTCAGCAAAAGAATTTTGGTCCTAGAATGGAAACTCAGAAGTTGCTCTTCACCGGGGATGAGGAAACTGAATCACGTATTTCTTGAGAAGGTTTTATTTCTGTTAAGAAATCAATTTCAAAATAAAGTTAATGTATATAACCAGTGATATATGGCTATCACATCTAAAGTATATATTTTAAAAAATCAGCATATTTTGGTCATGAAAGAAAAGACTTTCAATCCCGATTTCAAAATTAGGCTAAGGATAGTTCAAAGCTCTCAGTGCATTAAACTGCAGATACTGCACTTCAGTGATGATTAACACATTGAAGGATCAAGAAGCAAAGTCCCAAGGAATCCACTTGTTTTTTTTTTTTTTTAAGCTACATTTGTAGTATTCTGCTCAGAATAAATAAATGTAGTAGGCATGCAGGAGGTGGACCTAGAATCATGTGTAGCATTGGTGAGCAAGGAAAAAAAATAGACAACATAAACACTGTAGGAGAGGGGAGAGGAGAATGAGACAGTTTGTGGGTGAGTGGATCCTGATCAATAAAGTGATGATTTCTTAAGGTCTTATTAGGGATCTCCAAACACTGTTGGAATTCCCTCATTTACATATTATTCTCAAGTTTAGAAGATTTTTTTTCAGATGAAAACTTTTCTTTTGACAAGAAAAATTGTTACTTATTTTGTTTTTTGATGGTTAAATCAAGAGTCTAATTTGTCCTGTGCTGTCAGTCACCTTCCATAGAAAGCCACAGACTCTCTTCATAGAAAAATATAAGGTGTCCTAAATGATAGAGATGAATAAATTACTTTTCATCCTTAAAGGACACTTATGAGAATAAGAGATCTGTTGTATAAAAAAAAAGTCATTTATATTAAGCAAAGAAATGAGTTGTTTCTCCTTGTTGCTAAAGCCTTAATGACTGTAATATATTTTTGACCCCATGAAGACATTTTACAGGAAGAAAAACAAGCCATTTAATCTTACCCTTGAGATAAATTTTCGTGTTTAAAACCTGCCCCCTTGCCCCCAGTTACCAGAAACTCATTTATTGAGTTTTTCTTTGTCTGCACATACTTGATTGGTATTTTTCAATAAAATTAATGAGGTAGCATAAGTTTCATTTTTAATAGAAAATAAAGAAAATGGCATTACCCATTAAGGCTTGATTAGTCCAAGAAAAGCACTTTTTAAATCTGTTCCTATTATTGGATGGACTTTCAAAGGCATAATTACATTGTTTTTAAAAATGTCACTGCTCAGTTATTTTATTTGCAATTGAATTGGTAGGCAGACATGATAAGGGTAGATAAGCACTCGTTCTTAGCCATATTGTTTATTTTAATCATTAAGAAAAAGTCTTTATGGGTCTGGGGTTGTGGCTCAGCAGTAGTAGAGCGCTCGCCTAGCACGTGGGAGGTGCTGGGTTTGATTCTCAGCACCACATATAAATAAATAAATAAAATAAAGGTATAAAAAAAATAAGGAAAGAAAAAGTCTTTACTTTGAAAGTGATACAAAGGTTTTGAAATCTTAGTGTTTTCAGACTAACACTTAAACCCATCATATGAAAAGTCATATTTCATAGCATGTATTCCTCCTCCCGATGCTGCTAGTTACCTATTATAGTTTATTTAGAACAAATATAATTTTGTCATCACAATATATTAGTTTGAGGTGCAGAGTCTTAAGAACGCCCCGGTAAGTGTGCAAATATGTAGATCAATTTTGTGAATGTTTTGCTCATAGGTATATATTAAATTTAATTAATCATATTTAAAATTAAAATCAAATTTCTGTTACCTAGATTCTTATAGATACACCCAGTAAAGGAAAATTAGGTCTTCTGTTTCACACATATTTTTGAGGTCCTTTCCCCCAAGGGAATAGTGAGTTAAACAGAATAAACAGGAAGACCAGGTGACTTGGAAAAAGTTAAGGTGGGCAAGAGGTGTGGGGGAACACTATGTGGAAGTGTATGCTATTTTATATAATATTCTTGAAAAGGGTCTTTAATTGGCTCACTCCCCAAAGGTAAACTTAAAGCTCTGAACTGTGTATTTGCTGTGTTGTAAGAGAATTGGGGACTGGGGATCTACTTTGGAGTGGTTAAATATTCAAAACAAAAGTGGTGGGGGATTTAAGTGAAGTGGATGTGACCACACTGTTTTCCATAATTTGTTTTAACAGGACAGTTCCTTAAACCTAGTATTTACTGAATGCTTGTAAGTATATTCAGTGAGTATCGTAGAATTTTATACTGTGATAAAGAATTACATGTTTTGATTCTGGAGAGTTGAGGAAATTTCACTTATGTTTAAAAGATTCTGAACAAACATGGAAAATTAAAGCCTTTTAAATAAAATTTGGTTTTGTAGACCTTTTTCATGAATGCTGTCAGTAACTTAATAGTGTTCTTTCATTTGCAACTCTTCATTTCAGGAATTCAGTGCCTCATATATTTTATTAATTTGTTGGGACACTTTCAGATGAGGGCACATTGAAATGATTTTGCTGGATTAAGGTAGTGAAGTTTAGAAAGAAAATGTGTATTGGAATTAAACTGAGTGGCCATCAAAATGAAAATTTCAGTTTGGTGCCTTTTATCATCTGACAGCTAATGTTTTCTTTTTATTTTACTATGAAGAGAATCACAATTGGAACTTTAAAAAAGTATTGAATTATGTTATTTGTATTTTCTACAAGAAATAGTACTTTTTGAGTGGTGGGTGTGGATCTCATAAAAATCAAAGGGAGGTCAGTAGAGGAAAGGGACCAAGGTGTGGGAAGCAGGGAGGGAGGGGGGCAGTACAGGGCAGTGATATTGGTCAAATTATATTATATTATGCGCATGTATGAATATGTAACAACAAATTCCATCATTATGTACAACTGTAATGCACTAATATAAAAACGTGGGGAAAAAAAAGAAATAGTACTTTTCAAGTTCAAGGGTTTGAAGCTAATGCCACTATGTGCCATTTATTTGACAGGCATTAAAAGACTAATTGAGGTTATGATTGGCCTTGTATTTTGCTCACATTTTCTCATGCTTGTATTTAATGTTTTGTGTCAAGTATTAAATCTTTTTACACTAAAGAATTCAGAAAAATTAAATCCAGTAAAAGTAAACCAAATTTTAAGATCCTTTAGTTGTTTTTGGTGGGGGAGGTTCTTGGCTAACCCATAGGGCGTTTGAACATGAAGACAATTTACTTATTGCTGCTAGTTGAAGAATTATGAAGGGCTGTATTTTAAGAGTATATTTGTGGACTGGGGTTGTGGCTCAGTGGTAGAGTGCTCACCTAGCATGCATGAGGCACTGGGTTCCATCCTCAGCACCACATAAAAATAAAATAAAGGTATTGTGTCCACCTACAATTAAAGAGAAAAAAAAAAGCGTCTATTTGTGACAACATTTCCATTTTGGACACTGCTTGCTAGTTCAGTAAGTATGAGAGGAGGGAATCCCCGAGGGTAGCTGGAAGATTTCCAGCTGATGATAGGGTGGCCATGTGACTGTGTGGCTGCTACAGAGGAGAGGGAAGGCAGCTGGACAGAGATGTCCTTATGACAGAGTCATTTATCAGCATGGCCATCAAAGTTGTGCAGAACAAAGGTAATGAAGGATGTGGCTGCAGAGAGGGTTTACTTAAATAAGCAACCAATGTGGGAGGCGACTTACCTTGCCCTTTCTTTGTATCTGCCAGTTGAATATTTTACTTCACTTTTGTGAACCAGACTCAGGTTACTTTGGTCTGCTTGTGAATTTTGGGGGTCGTGTTTTAGGGACACAAGATAGGTAGTGTTAAGTTTGTTGGGAGTACTTCTTGTGTGTCTGGTTTTCTAGTCGTGTTTATTGATGTCATAAATAACTCATGAAGAGATGAGGGGGAAAAATCAGTGTAAGTCTTTTTCCTGGACAAGAATGGACTTTGGGAACAATATTCTAAGAGTTTATTATCACATGTTAAATTGTTTATGTTTTTTAAGAAATCCAACATGTTGTCCTCATTGCTCCTTGGCGTATTTTACCAAGTAGAACATATCAAGTTCAAACTCAAGCCCATGGTTCTTCTGCTAGCATTAAACATCCTCCTTAATGCAGGATGTTTAATTGGATATTTGAAGTATGCTTTCACCTGTTCTATCCGACTTCACATTTTTACAGGACATTTGTGATTGATGTCTGTAATGTTACATTGATTTGGAGTTATAATTTTTTAAAAATTATTTCTAATTTCGTACTCTATCCTTCTTGCGTTTAAAGAACATTCCTTTTTTGGACATGTTTTGGGTGATTTTTATGTTTGAATTATGACAGAAGCACTAGAATCTAGATGGGGCTGTTTGCAGAGAGGTAGCACGGTTCTTGCCATGAGGAATTCAACACCCTAATTAGAGAAGGAAGAAGTGAAGAAATAATTAGGTATCATGGGCCAAGGCTAGAGTGGAAGGACCTATAATGTCTTCACAGAGAAGGCAGGCAGCATTTGGCCTTGGTTTCAAGTTTGAGTGAAGGTTAACTGGGCATGGTAGGGCTTCCCAGACAGAACAGTGAGGGGTAGAGCTTTGGAAGAAGGAAGCCATTAGTACGTGGGTGAGAAAGACAACAGGAGATTAAGGGTTTGGGATGTCCTTGACGAGTCTGAACTTCATTTTCTGAGCAGTGGGGTACTTTTAAATCCCATTTGGGTTCCCCAAACAGGGCAGCCATTGATAACTGTAGTTCACTTAGGTTTTGGAGCTTTTGAGGAAGTCCTGGTTAATATCTGCTTCATCTTCTTGGTCAGAGGCTGACACCTACCTGCATGGGAAGGCTGGTGAATGTGCTCTGTTAGCAGGCATTGCCACAAGAACATGTTCCTGGTTGTCTTCTAAAGGATAAAGGAGAGGCAAAATAATGGGTGGCAGCTGGCATTCTGGATCTAGAGGAGATACGGTGCTGTAAAAGGATGTAGAGGAAAGTGAGAAGACTACGAAACATTCTGAACCAAAGCAGAGATTCTCCATGAACACGTAGAGGAGGTCTGTGGAGTTTGCCCACTCTCCCTGCCTGCCAGCTAACCACACAGAAAACCTGTGTTTGTTGAGTGAGGAAGGAGGTGGGGAGTGTCTTTGGTTTTATGGCAGGAACATCCATTGCCAAGTCTCTCTGCTTTGGCTGATCAAACCCAGGATGTGTTCAGACTGGTGTTCCTGGGACATCTTCCCAACTAGAGCAATGGCAAAAAGGGATAATGTCAGTGATTGGAGAGTAATGGGGGTATCAGGTTCCTCTCCCTGATAGCAAGCCATCTCTCATTTGACCTAGAGATGTTGCTGTTGACTTGTTCTTGAAAGGAGCAGCAGATAAAACAGGCTTTAAGATTTTTAGGAAGGAGCATGATATTGAATCCTCTTGAGCAAGACCTGCCTGTCACGGTGACCCTCTTGTGTTCGTTCATACCTGTTAATGCTCACCTGTCCTGTTGAAACAGAAGAGAAAGGCGCATGGAAAAGAGGAGAGTGAGCCTTCATATGTTTACATCAGTACAAGTGAGGCAGCCATCTTAAAATTCATTTTAACCACTTACATTTTCTTATTTATTTAGAATATTTTAGGTGACCAAATGAAGATGTAGACCAGAAAGTATGTGATGAAATGAAGATTTGTTTTAAAAAAATAATAATTATAAGCAGGCTTGATATAATATTTGGAGGGAGTGTTTGGAAGTTGTATGTTAGATATTTATTTCATCTGCACCTAAAGATTTATTTAAAATATGTCTTAGTAGTTTGACATGTTATACATGGTTCTGTCTTTTAAGGAAATGTCTAAACTTTCATGGTTCCTCGAAAGCTTCTCTTGGTTATATTTTCCAATTTTTTTTTTTAACACTTCACTCCCTTTAACAGTAGTCCGAAGGGTAGTATAAGTGCAACCATTTTAAATCTTGACTTTTAATTTTATTTTTTAAATTGTTTAATTAGTTATACATGACAGTATAATGCATTTATGCACTTTGATATACATAGAGGGGATATAATTTCTAATTTTTCTGAGTGTACATGTTGTATATCACATTGGTCATGCAGTCACATATATACATACAGTAATAATGTCTGTTTCTTTCTACTGTCCTTCCTATCCCCACATCCCTCCATCCCCTCCCTTCACTTCCCTCTACCTAATCTAAGGTAACTATTCTTCTCTAGTGTCATCCCCCTTATTGTGAATCTTGGCTTTAAAATTTTTCTTTCTTTTCTCTCTCTCTCTCTCTCTCTCTCTCTCTCTCTTTTTTGTTTTCTTCCCCTCTCTCTCCCTTCTCCCTCCACCCCGCCTCTTTATTTATTTTGCAGTACTATGGATTGAACCTAGGAATGTTCTATCGCCGATGAGCTAAATCTCCAACCCTTTTTATTTTATTTTGAGACTTGCTGAGTTGCTGAGGCTGGCCTTGAATATGCTTACTCCTGCCCCAGCCTCCTAAGTAGCTGAGATTATCGGTGTGACACTATGCCTGGCCAAAAAAAAAAAAAAAAGTTTATATATCAAATGTATTGTTACCCTACTTCTAGACATTGCCTTTACAAAAACAATTTGTGCAAGTCTGGAATAATTGTTTGGTGAAGATCTGAAAAAAGTAGCCCTTTTTTTGGATACCAGGGTTTGAACTCAGGGGCACTGGACCAGTGAGCCACATCCCCAGCACTATTTTGTATTTTATTTAAAAACAGGGTCTCACTGAGTTGTTTAGCACCTCGCTTTTGTTGAGGCTGGCTTTGAACTTGTGATCCTCCTCCAGGGATTACAGGCATGTGCCATTGCACCCAGCTAGCCATAATGTTTGAACATATATCTTTCTCATATTACACTGATAAATATTTTGAAATTATATTTTTTAATTATCAGTGTTTTGAAATGTCTCTCATAAAGAGTGCATTGATTACTTATATCATGTTGATTAACTTTGAAAATTTAATTACATTAGAATTTGAAAGTAAAAAATTGATTCTTTAATTCCCACATAATTTTCTAATAGTTATTAGTTTATATAATTTGAGAAACATTATTTTTAAAACATTCTCCAAAAGAACATACACTTTATTCTGAATTCTGTTATGATTTCATACATCTAAAAATATCTGAACCATCATAACTAACTATGGTCCAAGCCCAGTTTGAAGTGGCTGGTCTTCATTGGTCTGGATTATGCTTGCTTTGTCTGACTTTAAAAAATAAGTAGCTTATGTTGTAGACAATATATGCCATTGTTTAAGATCACAAAATTGAAAGATTTGGTAGCCCAATAGTAAGTACTGAGAAGAATGTTTGAGTATTCAACTCTCGACTCACCTGACTCTATCTATTTATTTATTTATTTATTGCTGTGCTGAGGATTGAATCCAGGATCTCTTGCATGGTGGACGTGTGCTCTACCATTGAGCTATAGCACCAACCCTGACTCAACTGAATCTTGTAAATACCTTATTGACTTTGTTTCATAGTCTGTTGCATTTCTAGGTAAATAAGCTCTCTAGAAGTTTTCTGTGCTTCGCTGATCATTTAAACACATGAAGTAAATTGATAGAGACTACAAAGATGAGTTGAGAATTTCCTGGTTAGAGATCAATGAAATAAAAATGTAGTTCAACCATACAAGTTCATAGGTTTTTCTTATTAGATTCAAATGTGAATTTCAAAAAATGAAAAGAAAAAAGGTAGATTGTAATCATCTTTATGAAGTAAACTAAATTATTACTCTAAATATAGTTCCAATTCAAAGGAAATGGAAAACAAGGTCTAAGAACCTGTGTAAAGGTATAACCAGTTAGCATTATCCTCAGACATGCTGTTGGTCATTAAGATGCAGCCCTAGAGTAAATAATCAACATCACATGATTATTTGTAAACCCAGTGTTATTTGCTATCGATTTCTTGTTGGTGTACACAATGAGAAAACAGAAGCATGACTTTCAAACAGTCATTAATACATATAGGATGGAAATGGGAAGTACCAAGTTCTAATGGGAAGAGCCAAAGAATGGCAGTACTCCATTCAAATGTTCCCCTGGGTCATTTCATCTCACTTATGCTCAGGCCTGATTCTAAGGCAGCACTGTCCAGCAAAAGTAAAAAGGGACTATTAGATCTAATTTTAAATGTTCAAGTAGCCACTCAAAGTAAAGAGGGGCTGAGGGTATAGCTCAGAGGTAGGGGGCATTATAGTAATGTTGAGTATGTGGAGACTTAGCCCTGGATTCCATCACCACCACCACCACCACCACCATAAATAAATAAATGAATGAATGAATGAATAAATAAAATTAAAAAGGAAGAAGAGAAATGAAAAAAAAATGAAATTAATGTTAACTTGTCATTCCAAGCTATTATTTCAAAATGTGATCAATAGGATAACTATTCATGAAGCATATCACAATTTTTTTCCATATGTCTTCAAAACTTTGCACATAGAGGTTTTTTGTGTTTTTTTTTTCTTTTTTTTTTTTGTAGTAGAACTTGAATCCAGGCACACTTAACCACTGAGCCACATTCCCAGCCTGTTGTATTTTTAATTTTGAGACAGGGTCTGGCTAACTTTCCCATGCTGACATTGAACTTATGATCCAGACCTGTGGCAGCACACCCAAGTAGAGAATATTTTAATTCAGATTGGCTTCACAATATCTAGGACTTGATAGCCATGTGTGGCTAGTGGTACCATATTGGAAGGTTTGCCATTTTATCCTAGGTTGTGTAATAAGAGAATCATAGTTTTGGAGCAGGTAGATCCATAAAACCTTATTTTAAGCTCCCTCATTTTACAGATAAAGAAAGTAGAATTTGGAGATGTTAAGTTGCTTAAAATCACTCAGGTATCAAGGATCGTAAGCCCAGTTCCTGTCATCTGACTTCCAATCTCTTTATCACCTTCTTTCTTTCTTTCTTTTTGTGTTCTATATTTCCGTGTGCACTTGAATTGTATATGAATTTTGAGTTGTTGCTGTTAGTTAAATATTGAGTCAAGAGCCTTAAGACATCTGGTCCACTCCAGGAACCTGTGGGCAGACATATCTAGAACCTCTTTGTGAAGTAATATGAGATGCTGCTGTGCCAATGATCAGTTTCTTATGCTCATTAAAAGGAGGTAGATAGACATGTCATTACCATAAACAGCATATTTGTATACCTAGATCTATACATATGATAATGAATTGAAGTTTGGTTCTGGGTTTCTGGAAATAGTAGGGTTAAGCCTTGTTTCTTTTTTTCTTTTTTTTTCCTTGTTTCAGAAGGTTGCTCATGTGTGTACCAAGTTGTTACCCAGTGATACTTCAAGAATGATAATTTTTGACAACTTAAGCCCAATGCACTCCTGGCATGTAAAGTATGTAAGCAAATGTGGGAAACTTACCCGCATGGTATGGCAGGGTGGAGAAGAGGGGATTGGCGTGTTCCTCTTGTGTATTCATCCTTGTGAAGTATTTGTTTTCATGAAAACATGAATGATGGGTCAACTTTCAGAACTGGAAGTTGCTGTTTTTTTCTTGCGTGGATGTTGTAGATTGCGTGAGAATGCTTTGAAGAGAGTTTAAGTTTATTCATGTGATGTAGGTTTAAAGATTTTAGATTTAGTGTCAACAGATTTTCTATTTGAACCTTAGAACTTCTCATCTGTGGTCCAGCTTTACTTACAAAAAATATTGGCCTTTAAATTAAGCATACACTGTTTTTTCTCCCCTCTGATGCAAGTAATTGAATTTTGCCAGTGGCTGATGTATGTGCAATATGAAGAGGTTTCTCAGCTCACAGGAATGAGTTAAAAATACAGGGATATCTGTGTTTCCTTTGGCAGGTATTTGAAATCTTTAAACTTTATTAAAAGCTGCCATTTTAAAATCAGTGTCTTCAATATTTTTTCATAGAAAATATAATCAATAGGTTTCCACCTTTAACATGTTTGATGGAATCATTATTTAAAATTATGTGTAAACCAGATTTTGAATTGTGAGAGCATTACAAATTCATTGTAGGAAACTTAGAAAAACTTTGCAAAAACATGCATAATCCTACCACCCACAATGTCAATATATTGTGTCATATTTCAAAGCATTTTTGAGATTATCCTGTAGATTACATTTTATATCCGATGTATTCTTTTCTTTAAATCTGATGCTATTATAAATTTTTTGTAGGTGGAATGCTTAATGTATATATAAACCTGAGTTATGTAATTGTGAAAATTGACATTTTCAGCTCAAAGTTAGGCTGGAAGTTGTAATATAGGGAAGGAATTTATATGCAGAATACTTGGTAATATTTTGATTATTTATTGAGTGATCTAAGTTGCTGTTCTCCAGTAGTGTTCACCTGGTGGCCCTTCATCTATAATATAAATACTTAAGGAAAATGAAGTGAACAGACACCATAAAGATTTACAAATAAATAAGGAAAACCTGACCTAGTAATTAACAATGATCAATCCTCTTATTTAATGGTCCCATGATGGCTTGTGTAGGAAGAAGTTTGACTATAGGAAGTTGTTAGACTTGACAGGCAAACATAGCTGGGGCTTGAATGTAGACATTAGTGGAATTGTGGTTTCAGCTTACTGGAGCCATTCAGTGGGAGCATTAATTGGGTTAGGTGATTACACACGCAAATAGCATCCTCCTTCCCATTTCACACTGAGAAAGTCTCTCCTGGTTTTATCAGGTTAAAAAATAAGTCAGAACATTGATTGGATGAAGTTTCCAAAGGTAAGAAGAATCTTTAGCCACAAAGGAGAACTGTATTTGTCTTTAATAGTGGGCAAGAAAGTGATGGAATAGGACTTCCATGGGTCCCTGTGTAGGAGAGTGGAGCCTATTTGGCCAGCCAACTTAATTTTTGATAATTGACTCCTGTTTGCATAGTCTGTAAGCCAGTTTTGTATCATTATACTTTGTATTATAGATTTTGATAGCAATAATGCTATCGTTTATTGTTTACTTTTTCTTTTTTGCCTCCGGATCATCATGCATGCTAAGTATACACTACCACCGAGCTATACCTCCACCCCCTTGTTTACTTTTGAAAATAAATATAGAGCCAGGCATGGTGGTGCATGCCTGTAATCCCACCAGTTTGGGAGGCTGAGGCAGGAGCATCAAGAGTTCAAAGATAGCCTCAACAACTTAGTGAGGCCCTAAGCAACTCAGCAAGACCCTGTCTCAAAATAAAATGTAAAAAGGATTGGGGATATTACTCAGTGGTTCCATGCCCTTGGATTTGATCTCCAGTACAAATAAATAAATAAAATATAGTGCTATAAATATATAGTGAGTAAAAGTGAGTGTTTGAAAAATAGCAGTCAATAAAAGCAGATTTCTGTGCCATGAAAACTGAAGGAATTGTAAAAAATACAGTGATGTAGCATGGAAAGTCATTCATTTATTCAACACAGTTGTTGAGACCAACTCTAGATTAAGCGCTGAGATTCTGCCATGGAGAAGGACAACTCTGGAGCTCAGAGAGCTTCTACTCTGTTGGTGTAAATGGCAAAGCCACATGTACACCAATCAGTGTATTCCCTGCCACTCAGTGATCAGTGCTACAAAGAAAATGTAGGTAAGTAAGGGCTGAAGACAGAGGCCAAGTAAATTACAGTGTAAAGGGCATCAGAATATGCTACCCCCAACTTTGCCACCTTGGCATGAGGATTATTTTGAGCTGAAGGCCACTGAGAAGTAGCCCACACTAGAGAAGCTTTCTACCACAATTGGTATTAATTTCCTTTTGGGAAGTTGTCCTCCCTCCTGTCTCCTGAACCAGGAAGAGAAGACTCATCATTTGGAGATAGTGCTGAGATTCATCTGCAATAACAAAACTTGCTGAAATAACTCTGATTGTCCATTGGTTTCCCCCACATATTCACATTCCCACCATTTACTGCCCTTAGAAGTCCAAACTCCTTTCCTATCTTGTTGCATCTCCACAACGTGTTGCTCTTTGTTAAAATGGTATATAAACTCCTTAGGGTTTTCTTTTATTTCCTGTGAAGCTTCCATTCCTGCCTGTAAAAATATTAGCATCAAATGAAAATTATGTCTTTTCCTTATTATTCTGTCTTTTGACATTTGAATTTGCAAGGCCTCTGGTACTAAAGCTAAAAGGGTACAGGAAAAAAAATTTTCCCCCTTACAGTATTCAAGCTGGAGTATTATTAAATCCAAAGGCTGTAGATAGGGAACCTACTGGGGCTTCTGAGAAGGTCCATGAGCGATTACAAACATCCCCCTAATTGTGCATCCCACTCGTTGTGCGTATGTAATTTTTCATCGGTGGTTGACCTTTGATGAATCATTTATAAAAACCAATGGGGATGTTCTTCCATTCTAAATCCACTCGATTCTTGGAGATGAATGTATGTTTTAATCAAGAGGGTTTTGTGAAAGATGTTCTGTACTTCTAAACATTTAAAAGTGCTCTTAGAGCATACATCAATTCAGGTTTGCCTTTTAAAATTTAACACAGGGAAGGTACTGCTTTACGGTGTCATACTTAGTTCAGGTTTGAGTTGGGGAGCTCATGGAAAGAACTTTACACTAGAAATATGGCAGCAAATTGTTTCATACTGTTTGTGATTTGTTAGTTCTGGAATAAACACCTGTATTTTGGCATGTGTGAAAATAGTGCGCAGAGAGTGGTAACAATTAACAGGTCTCTAGCTCTTTCTATGAGCCTGGCCTTGTTGTAATGCTCGCCTCTAATCCTCAGTAGCAGCCTGGGGGGAGCTTGACAGTGGACCAGGTTCAAACTCCATCTTTACTCTCTTCATGTCCCCCTTCCCCTT
>NW_025999968.1:47085894-47102254 GCF_001458135.2 Marmota marmota marmota | reverse complement strand
GATATCTTCACATTCTTAACCACTTATCTCTCCTTCCTCTGGCCAAGTGGGCCTGTGGGTGGAGTCAGCTGGTGTTTCCTCTTAGTCCAGGCAGCTAGGCCTGGAGGAAGCAAGCCTAGGAGTGTAGGAGATTGATAAGGGTTTGTTAGGCCTTCACTTCCTGGCTGCTGCTCCCCTCCCTCCCTCCCTGGGCCTCTACCTATAGGGAACTCTGAGGGCCTCTGTCCCTGCTTGGTGTCTCTCTCTTCTGAATCTGTTCCTTTTGTCCCAATCCCATACTTTCCCTTTACTTCAGCCCCAAATGGGGCAGTCCTGGATGTCACGTTGGAGTCACTTGGATTTGAGTCATGACTCACTTGGATTTGAGTCATGACTCACTTGGATTTGAGTCATGACTCTCAGTGTAACAGAAATATGACTGCAGGAGGATGACTTAACTCCCTAAACCTAAATTTCTACATTTACATAGTATCTGTAAATGACTTGGTCAGGAGAAAGATTGAATTAAGCATAAGGTTTTACAAAGCACCATCCCATGGTCGATGAACGTCCTGAATGCATGAGAGAAACTGGCTGACTTTCATGATTCAGTCCTTTTGTAACATCTCAGACTCTTCGGAGCAATCCAGATGTCCAAATTAGCCACACTTTACCCCTTTGGAAATGCAGAGGTGGAGACAGAGCCCCATTGCTCTGCTCTTTATATTTCCTGCTATCAAAGAGCCTGAAGGCTTTAGCAACTGCGCTTCTCATTGGTAACAGTTTTGATGTCTGAAAACAGTGGATTTGTTTGTATTGCTGCATAAACTTGTTTGTGGTCAAGTTGTTGGTGTTTGGGCCTCATTTCCTTGGTTATTATCCCTCCCTGCCCTTGGTGAACCCAGCAGAAAGCCACTTGTATAGGAATCTAAAGAATGCTGGTGCAGGATGTGGCTCTCCTCCCAGTCCACTTTCCTGCCCCTCCTTCGGCAGTGACCAGGCACCAGTGACAAGCCTTGGCAGCTTGGATCAGTTGGAGACAGCCACAGAATCCCTGGCTGATGGCTTTCAAAGGTCTCTGCTAACCCTTTTGCAAACAAAGGATTGTTTATCACATATCAAAGGGAAATGGGAAGCCCATAATTGAGAGATCTATCTGAAGGGACTTGGGCTTCTAGCACTTGCTGATTCTTCCTGATATGATGGGTAGTGCTTTGGCCTTGGTAGACTCCTTGACTTTCTAATACACATTCAAAGCAACAGGCCTACTTCCCTGTAGCTTTGACTGTGTATTAGAAATGTGTATTTCTCCTGTAATCCCACCTTCTTAGGAGCATTGCAAGTTCCCAAGTTCAAGCCCAGTCTGGTCAACTTAGAGAGATTTGTCTTGAAATAAAATAAAATTAAAAAGGGTCTTGGCGGGGGGGGAGCTGAGGTTGTGGCTCAGCATTAGAGCACTAGCCTAGCACATGCGGGGCGCTGGATTCTATCCTCAGCACCACATAAAAATAAAATAAAGGTATTGTGTCCAACTACAACTAAAACAAAATATTTTTAAAAAGTGGGGAGGACTTGGGATCTAGCTCAGAGGTAGAATGCTCCTGGGTTCAATCCTCAGTGTGGGGAGGGAGGGACTGAAATGTGTATTTCTATTTACATTTTATTATTGTATTTCTCTGCTCATGTCACTCAGATATTTGATTCAGGAGAAAATCACCTAGTATCTTTGGTTTCAGGTAGCTCCTAAATTTCATTAATTTGTAAAACCTAAATTGAATGGAGCAATCTGTTTTGGGGATTTTTTTAAAAATGGGGAGTTAACCTGTTTGGTGTGTGTGTATGTGTGTGTGTGTGTATTTTTCAAGACAATCCCAAGAGACTGCAGGGGTTTTTGGTATTTTGATTCTAAAGAATAGTCTTTCCCTCTCTCCTCTATTGCTTTGTCCTGACCCAGCATGTGTAAGGCCCTATCAAGTGTTAGGATGTGTGATCCTATTACACCCACATCCTGTAGCTGCATCCAAGTGCTTTGAGGCCGACTTAACACAGATTAATTTAACAGTTGCTCTGTGAAAACAGATGCTCTTTGCTGCTTATTTCTAATAAATCGTCAAGCCATTTAAAGGATCCTTTCCCCTTTAAGACATTTCATCTTCCTATGAAGCTGGAGACCAATAAAGCAAAACTGAAATATTTATGTCTAGAATTAGTGTATTATATTTAAAACCCTGGTCTTAGACTGATTATGACGTGCTCCTTTGCTGAATTTCTAGCCAGATGCTTATTCATAAAAATAAGTCTTACATAAGTGGCAGTGTTCAAATGCTAGGCCAGTCTGTTTTGGCAGTTTGACCTTTCACAGTAGCTAAATAAATATTTTTTACACTGAGAAAAGAATTATTTAACATTTTTGTACAGCAGTATGTCAAGAGAATTCAGTCTAAATGCAACAGATGAGACCGTAGGTAGTAACATGAAAACAGACTAACGTGAAAGAAAACCCAGCTGTGTATTATCTGGGAGGCAGTCTACAAGGATAGGTGTTCATAGATGTAGTAGACACTTAGGAAAATTAATGTGGTTATTCTCACTCATCTGGGACAATCATTAGGTTGGAATAGTCTGAAAAAAAATGTAAAGATCAATATAGAAATTTAAAACTGTGCAACACATGTGTTGACAAACCATCGGGGTACTATGGAAGTCTAGAAATAAACTTGTATTTACATTGGAAATTGATTCAGGATAAAGGTGGCTTTTCACATCATAGGAGGAAAGAAGCGTTATTCAATAAATGCTGTGAGGTTATCTGAAGCTGGACAGTAAGATACCACTATTATTTATAGTGCATGTAACAAAGAGCCAAATTCTTTAATCCATGAAGTGCTTTTACAAATCGATAAAAATACTAAATATGAAAGAATAAGAAAAAAAATTGTAGACATTTAAAAACACGTTATGATTTTTTTTTTTTTTTTTGGTCTTGGGGCTTAAACCCAGGCCTCATGCACACTAGGTGCTCACTCTGCCTCTGATATATATCCCCAGCCCCTCTGAAAAAAATTGAAACCAGAATAGTCTGATGAGTCGGCTTCTAGTTGATCTCATTTTATCTGTAACCCCTTCTCCTACCTCTCAATTCTCCATTCCTCTACTGGGTTATTTTGAAATAAATGAGCACACAAAGATGAGGATATTATTAGAGCACTGTTTGTCTCAAAAAAGTCAGTCATGCAATTTTATCCACAAACCTTTCAGTAGGGATGTCTTGGAGAATCTTGGAAAGAAATGGATAAAAATAAGGCCAAAGAATTCTTTGGGGAAATTTCACATAGCCAATAAACCTTTGAAGATAGGTTCAATGTTATTAGTAATCAGGGAAGTGTAGATTAAAATAGTGAGATTTTTTTTAACCTTCTCTTAAGCAAAGACTAGAAAGTCTTGCTGGTGGTGGGCATATTCTTCTTTCAATTAATAAAAAAAAAAATGTTTAAGAGGAATCATTGAAAACTTTATGTATGTACCCTTGATTTAGCAATTCTGCGAATTAGTACCATGATATAATGTACCCATGCACACAAATGAGAATATAATTAGGGTTATTTGTCTCAGTTAAATAAATCTGTTTATTTTTAAACTATGTTGCACCATACAGTGAAATATTATGCTGTGATGCATTAAAAGTAGACATAAGCCATACTAATGTAGAGAAATATCTAAAATATTCTGCTAGGTGAAAAAAAGAATTTGCAGAAAGCAGACATAATCATTTATAGTAAGAAATAATTTATAATTTAGGGGTGGATATAGTTCATTGGTAGAGTACTTGCCAAGTATGCACCAGGCCTTTATCTCCAGGACTGAAAAAAAAAAGAAATAAAATAATAATTTATATATAAAATTTATGGGCATAATACCTATGAGAAATTCAAGCAAATCTGACAAAAATGAACCCTGAATATGAGATGGTAATATGTGAACTTTATATGTTATCACCTTCTATTTCATATTTAACCCACAGTATCCTCAGGGGATTGGTTCTAGGACCCCCTGCAGATACCAAACTCCAAGAATACTCAAGTCCCTTAATAAGTGTAGTAATTGTTATGTAACCTACACACATCCCATCTACTTTAAATCATTTATAGATTCCTTGTAATGCCTAATAACAAGATAAATGCTCTGTAAGCAGCTGTTGTCTTACTTTGGGTAGGGAATAAAAGTCTGCACTTGTTTAGTGCATGTGCAGGTCACCCCGCCCCCAAATATTTTCTTTTGGCCATTGATTGAATCCAGAAGAGGAAGGTACAGATGCAGAGGGCAGATTGTATTTTGAATCTTTTGAAGTTTAAGCAGAGAATTTAGAGGTTGCTCCTTGGGCCCCATCTTGAACATAAGACTGTCTGGTTCTCCCATCCCCGGTAGGTGTTACCTCGTTTCTTGTCCTCAGAGATTTCCCCTTACAGAGAAGCCATCCTACTCTGTTTTAAAATACCTTTAATGTTAGGAAGACGTGTATCTTGATGTGATAGCTAGAATCCTCCTACTTGTTCTTCAAAGGAACAGTACTTTTATAAAGTTGAAATTAGCAAGTGTATTGTATTATAAAAGTAGCTCATTTCAGTGAATTTCATCTGTTTTTGTGCATATCAGATTCTTAACATTAAAACGTGCTCTTGAAAGTATTGGAAACATAAATTATTACTTGAGGCTCATTTGACCTACTTAGTTCAAAGCATTGAACATCAGGAAGTAACTCCTTCAACCCAAAATTTGTATTGTTTGTGTTTGTAATATCACTTCTCCAGTTGACACTGTGGCTTACTATGGAATTCTCATGACAAGGGAGATGAAAGCAGTTCAATGGAACTGTTTTCTTTTCCACTGAAAGTAATGTTGGGATTAGTTGATTAGTTATATTTTCTGCATTTTAACCCAGAAAGCTATTAAAAGGAATTGGCCAGAAGAAGCTATTTGTCTTTAGCTTATTTTATATTTTCTTTACAAATAGAAATTATTACTGACTTATACATTTAAGGTTGAGTGTAGGCTCTCCTGAACCAATAACCAATTTTTTTAAAAAAAATAATGATCTGGGTGTGTGAAATTGTAATAAAATGTACATTTTCTAAGGCAGAAAATATGTGCTCAGTTACAAGCTGAATTAAAACAATTGAGAATATATAAGGGATAATATAAAGCAAATGTGAAACAAGAAAAGCACTCTTTTCAACTTACATAGATGTGTATAGTACAAAGTTCTGGGTATTAAGTTGTTATTTTTCATAGCTTTATAAGAAAGGCAAAGCAAATGCTATCTCAAAATAAAATTAGAATAAAATGAGGTTCAGCAAGCCTGCCTAATTTGCCCTAGGTTGTGGTAAACAATAAGGCTGAGGTTGGAAACCAGGCTCCTGATACTTAGGCTAATAAGTCTGATATAGAAAGGTGAATACTGAATGACCTCACTAATATGTGAAATTTAAAAAAAAAATGACCTCATGGAAACAGAAGAAGGGTGATTATCAGGGGTTGGTGGGTGAGGAAAAAAAAACAGATGTTAGTCAAAGTGTACAGTCTTGCAGTTAAAAGATGAATAGGTTCTGAAGAGATAATGTACAGTATTGTTACTCCAATTATAATAATGTTTTGTATACTTGAAGTTTGGTAAGCTAAGAGAGTAGCTCTTCAGTACCCTGCCCCCTAACCCCTACCACACACAAACTGCATCTGTGAGATAGGTTAACTAGCTTGGTTGTGGTATCATTTCACAAAGTATATGTATTTTAAAACATCACATTGTACACCTTGATTGTATTTTTAATTTGTTAATCCAACCTCAGTAAACTAGGGAATCTGGTGGGAATCTAACCAAGGTAGCTCTCTGAATCTCTTTGATAAAGATAAAAAGAATAACTTGATTTACAAAACTTCATTGTTTCTGAGGGCATCTTCATTACTTAAGTTTTTTTCTTATTTAAATATTTAATATTAAATATTTACCTTGTAGTATTTTTTTCCTACCTCAGATTGATTTTCCCACCAATTTAGGGAACTCTTATCAAATTCCTATCTCATTCTACAGTGGTTATAAGTGTGGGAGGTTATGGAAAGTTAAGTGATATTGAATTTTTCTAGAACTATGTATCTTTTTGTATTTTTTTTTTGTGTGTGTGCTGAGGATGAATGCAGGGGCTCATTCATGCTAAAGCTAAAGCACTGCACTAAAAGCCCCAGCTACATCCCCAGCTCCCTAAAGCTATCATTGACTTTGAATAAAAATTTTAGAATTTCTTTCAAGTGATTTTTTAAAAATTGAGAATTTTTTTAATAAAAATCTAGTATTTGGCCATTTCATTATAAGTGTTACCTATCCCTGCAATCGGTAGGACTTATTATTATTACTTTAATAATTTTCTTAAGTAATGCTAGTCAGGGGTATCTTACGTCTGAATAGGGGAGCAGTCAACAATTTTGAGATGAGCTGGCAGAGAATTGGATATGAGGCCTTATGAAAATAAGCACGTGTGTTGCCAACAATGTTGGTTCCTGCAGGAATCCAGCAGTGACATTCTTAGCAGAACCCATTAAAAGGAAGAGCCTAGGGCTGTGTGATGGGGGAGCGTTCTAAACTCCTTCATATACTTAGCTTGGTGGTTGTGATGTTTTGCTTGTCTAGGATGGTCTGTGACAGGTGTAGGGAAACCTTAGACTCCAAACATGTCACCATGAGATACCAGAAGAATCATATTTTTTGGTGGTTGTTTTTTTTTTTTTTGGTACTGGGGAACTCAGGGGCACTCGACCACTGAGCCACATCCGCAGCACTATTTTTTATTTTATTTAGAAACAGGGTCTAACTGAGTTGCTTAGGGCCTCACTTTTGTTGAGGCTGACTTTGAACTTGAGATCCTCCTGTCTCAGTCAGCCTCCAGAGCTGCTGGGATTACAGGTAGGCGCCACTGTGCCCGGCCGGGAGAATCATCTTAAATGGTGCAAAAGCTCTTTTTTGCATTTTATGTCTTTGGGATCTGGCACCTGAGTTCCTATACTGTTTCTTATTCTTCCATTTTCCTGCACTGTTCACAGGTTATATATGTAGGGTAAGCGGCATCACACATGTGCCTGGCATACACAGTTGTTTATCTCCATGTGTGGGCTGCCTGTTCATGTCAAGGGCTTCCCACACGTACAGCAAAGCAGTTTTTCCTTCTGAATTTTTAAATGCTTTGTGTTTTTGTGGTGCTGGGGATTAAACCCAGGGCCTTGTGCATCCAAGGCAAGCACTCTACCAACTGAGCTATATCCCCAGCTCAATAATTTTTATATATATATATATATATATATATATATATATATATATATGGTGCTGGGGATTGAATGAAACTCTTGATATAATTATTTTTCATGTCATTATCTGTAAATGAACCTTTTTCAAAAAAGGTTCATTTACAGATAATGAACCTTACTCTTCTAAGGTTCATTATCTGTAAAGTAGGACGGGTAGAAAAGTCCCTAACTTCAAGGGTTGTTTGAGGATTAAAGGAAAGAATACAACTGGTAGGGCATAGAATATACTCCTTAAATATTTATTTTTATTGCTGCTATTATCAGTCAGCATTGGTGGTTGGATAACATAGTCTTCTATTTGCCAGATGTTTCTAGTAGTTCCATTCATTGTCCCACCCATAAAACATGAGTGACAGAATGGAGCTTTCTTAACCTTCTAAGCCCTCCCCCGACCCCAAGCATCAGCTTTTGTCCCAAAATAAAAGAACTTAGTCATCCCCGATTATGTCTTGCAGATCTATTTTTCAAAATTGGGCAATTAAGGAAGTTAAAAGCGTCTTTTTTTCTTTTGCTGTCATGAAAAGCCTTTGTTTTTGTTTTTGTTGTTGTTTTTCCTCTTGCAATGTGATGATGCCTGAAATGTAGGGAAAATTAAAAAATGGTAAAATGGTAAACTATATTATCAAGCTATTCAAATTAATTATAAACATTAAGTAACATTCCAGTTAATTTGTGGCTTGTACAAACTTCAGAAGCTTATATAATGAACTAATGACATGTAATTTCTTCAGGTTTAATTAGACTCTGTTGGTGTTTGCAGCATCAGATTTATATGTCATCATTAGCATTTCCTTTTTTTAGTGTTTACTAGATGCTAGGCATCATAGGAAACAATTCACATACTCATCTGATTCTCATGTTGATTCTTTGAGATTGGTATCCCATTTTACAGATGATTGTCCAAAATAACAGTAAGAGTTTAAGCCTCTATAGACTGATTTCAGCTTGTCTATCTTTACTACCCATAAATACCCTGTTAAATGAACTACTTCTTAAGAACTAGGCAGTGGTAAAGCTAGGCAGGACCTTGAGAACTTTTAGCCCAGCTATCCTATAATGGGGTACTAGTTGCCATTCTGTCAGGAGATAATTTACTTCCTTTTAAGGGAAAGTGACATCATCACCAAACCCCTGGGACAAAGGTGATGTGGAAGAGTTTTTTTTTTTTTCTCTCCTGTAAAATTACACCTAACAGGTCTCTAGTACAAAACACTTAAACTCTTCTGATTCTGGGGCAGATGTGATATACTTTGTATTTGTAGAAATCTGAGTTTTCCTCTTGACTGTTTTTGTTCCTGAGGACTGGTATGGAGGAAATCATATCTAAACCATAGACGGAATTGGGACTAGCAGTGCCCCTCCTCCCCCAGCTGTGGCACAAAGCTTTGTGTTAAGAAAATCCTACAGAAGAAAATTGATTTTCTGTACCCAGGACAAAGTTTCTGAGTCTGTCTGTCCATTGTTGGCTCAGAAGTTGATGCAGTGTGTGCGTGATCCACACCTTAGGAGCGCGGCCTTGCCCTGCCTGGTGGAGGTTGGGTTCGTTTTGATGTGCTGTGAATGACCCTCCCAAGGATGGAAGCCCTGGCCCGGGTCAGCTTGTGGTCACTGCAGCAACAGTGTGTTGATCTCATGGCACATTCCATAGCTGCTGATGTAATTGAAAATGATGGGAGCCAACTCGGCCCTCGTATCAACTGGACCAGTTAGAGGACTGGCTGACAGTCAGTTTAATAACTGTTTGAGTTCTGTGAAGTAGGTATTGTTTTAAGTCCTATTTGGGTAAGGCAGTCAGTCATTATTATCTTTATTGTGAGGCACAGTGTCATTTGTAACAACCCCAGGAGGGAGGAGGTTTGTGAATTGATTAGTACCTATCTAATTTGGCAAACCATGCAATGCAGTTCTCTAACAGGAGTTATAATTAGCTTTGTAAAGCACTCTTGTTCTGCCCCAAAGTTCTTATTTTTTGGTATTGTCAGGGATCAAACCCAGGGCTTCACAGAAGCTAGGGAGTAGACACTTTGCTACTGAGATATATCTCCAGCCCCGAAAATACTGTTTATTGAGTTTTTTTTTTCCCTCAAAGAGCCCTATAGTTGACTTTGATGCAAGCTGAAGATTGAGAACAACTAGTGTTAATTTATCTAAAATCACAAAATCTTGACCAGATTTTGAGCATTGGGAAGGAACCACCCTTTCTATCCTTCACAAGGTAAAGGATGCCCCCCCCCCAATTATTGATAATGAGCACTTATTTTTGAGATTAAGGTATGTCTATATGATAAAATACATTTTTTTCTCAAGGTCAAGAGGATGCATCTTTGACTTTCTTGTCTTTTTCTCTCCAAATTACAATATTGAATTTGATTTTGTGCCCTTGCTGTTCAAGGTATTCATTTTTTTTCTAGCTAATTAAAATATACAGAGTCCATCTAAAATCATGGTCCCAAGTAATAGGATACACACAAAAGTGTGACACCCCCACCACCACATAGAAGTACAAACACCTTGCTTTGCCAAGAAAGTCGGCAACATTGTTGAAGACAGTCATTCTCCTTCACCAGCAATGGCTCCGTGCCCTATAAATGTTTGCTTGCTTTTTGACTAGCTCAGACCTTCATTTTGTGTTTGCAGTTGGTAAATATTGAGTAATAGAGACTGCATTATTGTATCCATGGGAAATTATCCATCAAGAGAATACAGTCAGCGGGCTCCGCATCCACTGATTTACATGGATTGAAAATATTTGGGGGAAAATTGCATCTAAACTGAACATGTATACTCTTTTCCTTTTTCATTAGTTTCTAATAATACAATATTTAAATGAGATTAGGTAACATAAGCAATCTAGAGATGGTTTAAAATATACAGAAGGATATAACTAGGCTCTATGCAAATACTACCCCCATTTCATATAAAGGTGAAGATTCTGGTATCTTCAGGGTCCTGGAACCAGCCCCACCTGGATACCAAGGGTTGCCTAAGTTTGTGAAATGATGTTTTATAATCACTTTTTAATCCTTTGATTTAATCCTACTTTTTGATCCAATAACATGTATAATATTTGTGTATAGTTTATATGATCTGCCATGTTTCTAAAAAAGATATTTTTTATTATATAAGATTTCAAACATACAGCTCCCCTGTTCAACAGTTGATCACATTTTGCTTTTCTTGTTAGTGCTCTCCACCCACCTAGTCCAACATTTTGCTATTATTTTGAAAATAATTCTCAGGCATCATATCAGTTGTAAAATACTTCTGTCTCTAGGTTTCCAGAAGGATTTGATGCAGAGGTTATAATTAGACACATATTGTCAAGAAAAAGGCCACTAGGTATAAATATACATTTTGATATTAATTTAGGCAATGCTTATAAAGTATATTAGAGCCCTTATGAGTTTTCTCTATACTTATTGTAGCCACCAAAAAAATAAAATACCTATCACATAATTCTCACAGCAAGGGAAGATGAGTTTCCTAGGGAAACCCTTTATTTATGGAACAAATATGTATTTTGTTTCATCGGTGAAATCATTAGGCCAGCCATGACTCAGATCCATTAAATAAAGGCACAGAAATAGGATCCCCTTGTCTTTTTTATCCCTGGATGGGTAACCAGAATATTTTTAAGTTGGTGTTCAGTAGGTTTTTATTTGTTTATTTATTCATTCATTTATTTTTAAAACTCTGACTTAGTTGAATTTTAGAAATATACTCTGTTTAAAAAAAATTCGGTGTAGAGTTTCCAAAAAAGCCCTTTTTATTTTGGTATTGGCTTCTGTTCTTACCTGGGTGGGGGTATCTTGACATCATCAGGGACAAAACTCTGCTGTTCCAGTGTGGGGGATGGTGGGCGCCCCTTACTTGTTGTCTGACAATGGAAGTTATATATACTTAGAATAGCTTGAAATTAGAACCTTTTGTTATTGTTGTTGTTAGTTTGGGATATGGGTTTTTACTTAGGTAAAAGAAAAAATGAGGCAATGAAAACAAAATATATTTCAAACAAACTATAGATTGAGTAGAACCCCAATTTATGAAATAGGTTTTAAAATTCCATGTGCGTTTATTTAGACTTTGATCTGTTGCCTTCTTTGACTTCCCTCAAACACTGTGGCATTGCTGAAGAACTCCAGGGTTCCTCAAGCAAGTTTGAAAACCAGTGATGTAAGGAGCCTAGCTGTGCTTTTTTTTTTTTTTTAAAGGAAGGGCATGTGAAGGGACAGGGGGTCTCAGTATCCCCTTCAAGGACATGCCTCCAGAGACAAGAAGACCTCCCACTAGGCCTCCCCTCCTACTGGTTTTTGACAGTTACTGCCCCATGCACTAGAGATCAAGCCTTTAAAACGTGGGCCTTTGGGGTTCGCTTTCAAAACCATAGCACCCGTGGAATGTGTGTGTAAGATGAAAGGATCACAGATGTATACGTTGCAGGGCTGTTTCTAAAGGATAGTTCCAGATCTTCTTCCAAGGTGTCTCTGTTGCTTCCTCCTGAGTGATATGCAAAATGCACCTGAATGCTAGCCAGGGATGAGAAAGAGAAAGGCAGGAGGGCTCCTGCACTTCCAGAATCTTCCAGCTGTGGTTGCATTTAACCTGTGGCAGAGGTCACCCCATCTAGGCAAATGAAGATGATATTGAAGAACAAGTTTGGGGCAGTAGCTAAGTGTGTTACCTTTTCTAGTTTGCATCTGTCTCAATGTGACAGAGCAAAGTAATACAATGAAAATTTGGGGTGGTTAAAATGAAAAAAAAAAGGTCTGTAAAAAGTAACAGGATTAGGGCTGGGGCTGTAGCTTAGTGGTAGAGCACTTGTTTGGCCTGTTTGAGGCACTGGTTTCAACCCCCAGCACAACACACACAAACACACACACACACACACACACACACACGTAATGTTAACCGCCAGCTTTAGGTAAAGCCAGCTTGATAAGCTATGAACTTTAGGTAATTCTAATCCTGGCCTTATCTTTGGCTTGCTAAAGGATTATGCACAGAGCTTAATTATAATAAGGGATAATGTTTCCTGCTGTATATTCCTTAAGAACTGTGTGAGTGCAAGCCTCTTGAAAAACATCAGGAGGTAGGCATTACGGTATATACGGAGATATTTGAGCAGATGTTAGAATGCTGGATGACTTTGGATGGTAATTTATGAAAGAGGAATGGTGAAAGTTTACTTTTAGTCTTGTGTGAATATCTTAGATATTTAGAGACATTTGGTTTTTATTAAATACCAAGAAAATGATCAGTAGTGGTTTTGGGAGAAGTCTATAAATCTTGGGTAAAAAACATGTGGCCTTATTTTGAATTTTGATTTATTCACAAAAGATTTTACAGAGTAATCAGAAAATTTTCATTCTGTGTTGGGGGGGAAGTAAACTGAGGGGAAAAGATGAGTGACTACCTATTTTCCCTAGAATTACATCTAAGAAATTACTGTGGAAAGCAATTTGTTTTTGAAAGAAAAGGCTTAACACTTTGTGTTAACTAACAGGGGCTGAAAAGTCCTGTAGGAAATATTTCAAGAGTCAATGGAGGCAGCTGGGGTGTGGCTCAGAAGTAGAACGCTTGCCTCCCACATGTGGGGCACAAGGTGTAACTAAAAAAATACTTAAAAACAAAACAAAACAAAAAAGTGAATGGATAAACTGGGTACTGGTGGCTCATGCCAGTAATCCCAATGACTCAAGAGGCTGAGGCAGGAGGATCGCAAGTTCAAAGCCAGCCTCAGCAACTTAGTGGGGCCTTAAGCAATTTAGGGAGACCCTGTCTCAATTAAGAAAGTAAGTAAGTAAGTAAGTAAGTAAATAAATAAATAAATAAATAAATAAAATGGACCCGGAATGTGGCACACATGTAAAATACCTCTGGGTTCAATCCCTGGTACCTCCTAATCTCCACCCCCCAAAAAAAGAGTGAATGGATTTTTTAAAAAATTCTGCTTCGTAAGATGGTTGTATTTTATTCATCTATTCAAGGTATGTTGATTACCTGCTTCAACTAATTACGTGCTCTTTTAAGCTAACTTTTAATTGATGTACAGCTAAAACATCTTATTTGCAGATTTTAATAATACTGATGTTTTCATATTTATTATTGTCAAAAATTTTCTTTGAAGTGTATATGAAAATGTTGCTTCAGAGTAAGTAAAATGTGGGTTAAAAATGTTCGCAAAAATATAAAAAATTCACAAACAGGCAAGCATTGCTTCTCCTCTAAGCGCTGTACTACTTCATCACATTTAAAATTCCTACAATGAAATTGCAACATCAGAATGAAGTCAGTGGGTTATAACAGATTGGATGTCATTTTGTAGATAGCTGAAATCAAAGCCATACTAAGTGAAGTTGTAGATCTGGGCAAGGAAGAAAGAATTAATATCCAGTCAACCACAACTGGTGTGTTGGTACAGGAAATATTTCTTACAGTGGTTGTGATGGGGTTTACATTTGTTCTGATGCTTCATCAGGGAAGTGTTTTTCTTTATTCTAATAGTTAACCAGTTAATGTTGCCAAAAAAAGAGAAAAGCCAACCAAACTATAACAAAATTGTACTGCTAATCGATAGTCTAGTGATTTGTCTCCCTTGTAATTATAATGAATAATTAAGACATTGAAGATTAATCTGGATCTAGCATTACATAAACATTAAGTCAATCTTAAAATTGAGATGTTGGCAAGTGTGTTAATAAAAATCATATATGCAATATTAATAGATTTCTTCCTTAGGCTATGGATTATTCAGGAGCTATCATATTTTTTTTAAACTTCTCTTTGACATTGAGTTCCAGAAATGAAGTACAGATAGTGAATTTTTAGTTATAGAATACATTGAACCAAGAAGACTGCTGAATTATTTATTTACTTTTTATACCAAATAAAGCCAATCCTTAATTCATTTAAACCCTTGGGGTTTGCATTGACATTTAGAATTTGACATAAGCACTCAATATGGGGTCTATTGTGAGTTAGCACAGATTATTTTCCTTAGAAATGGTTTTAAAACTCAAAATATTATATTCCATAACAGTTCATTGCTTCTTAAAAACTAGGTTGAAGCATTCAATATTTGAGTGTTTCTTGGGTAGGGCACTCTGTCAGAGGGTTTGGTACTTGTGAAGCTAAAGTTATGCTGTGAATGCTAAACAGATATCCAGTTAAGAAATCAGAAATCATGTACTGCACCTTGAACATGTGAAGTCCTGGTGTGGCTCAGTAGTGAAAGAATCAGAGTGGTTTCTTCCTTCCTTCCTTCCTTCCTTCTTTCCTTCCTTCCTTCCTTCCTTCCTTCCTTCCTTCCTTCCTTCCTTTCTATGTAAGGGAGAACTAAAATTGATTTTTTTGAAGACTAACTTTTATATCTTAGAGGTCTAATTCATTGCACTGGGGCCTTACTCTTTCTTTAAACTTTGGCTTGAATGAGCATCCTTTAGCTGAAATGTCTAATGGGCATAAGGTACAGCTTTAATTCTAAAACTGACTTAAAATCAGAATTCAAGCATATGGTATGTATAATATTAATTTAATTTTTCCCCTGAAATGGATTCTTTTTTTTGGTGAACCTCAAGCATCATATATGAGGCATGACTTTTTATTGTAGCAGAACAGTTTTGTCTTGAGTGGTTTTTTTTTGTGTTTTAACTGTCTCTGCTTGCAAGATGAATGCTTATCTAGTGTTAGGGCTATATAGTGTTTCATTTGTCACATTTGTTTATTTTTAGCTATGAGGAGTTTGTTTTTCCTTGGAAGACCTAATGATTCTTATTCAGCACTAAGTAAACAATTCATTTGTATATACTGAGTGTCAAATTTGAGTTTTGTGGTTTATCATTCTGAAGGTTGGAGATTCTAGACTTGGCTACCTTTTGGTCATGATGTCATAATTATATGTAGCATTTAGATTATTAATATTTCTTCCTTTAGAGAACAATTAGTTGGATCTGTTAGATGACTTGAATGCAGTTAATAGCTTCAAGTCAGTTGACCATAAATTCAACTTTATAATTCAGAGGAGCTTTTTGACAGGGAATTTTTCTCTTGTTACTATTTTGTCACTCATTATGGCTATAAAACATTGTCCTTGGGTGCTTAAGTTACACTTTTAATAGTGGGCCTTTTCTTCTCTTATTTTTTAAGCTTGCCTCCATGACACAGTTGACGTCTCTGACAAGAACTTAACCATCTTTGTTTTGGCTTAGTGAAAGGCCATCATGTACTTTGATTGCTGGAGTATAACTGCTCTACATTCAATTGTCTTTAAGGAAAAACAAAAGTTTATAGAATCACTGTGAACTATAAAGTGGTTACATTTTGCTAGAAAGCCTTGGTACACCTTGGGTAAATAATGAAGTGTTTTATTTTATGGGCCCTTTTCCTCCTTTATTGATAACATAAATTTATATTACCCAGGAATAGGTGTACCTCAAAGGGAAATAATAGAATTTATTCTTAGTAGTGAACTCTCATCTAAAACATGGTTTCCGTGGTTTAAGCCGATTTTTTTCCCCCTGTCTTGTTCTTTTTTGTGCTGGTAAGGAAGGAAGGAAGGGAAGAAAAGGCCACTACTAAAAATATGAATTGCTAAATAGAAGTAAAGTCTCTCTTTGGGCGTTGAAGCTCAAATACTTGCGCTGTCCAGACCTGACAGATTTAGAAACAGGAATTTGCCTTCAGCGTGATCTTACCAAACAGCCAAGTTATTTCTAAGTTCTGCAGATTTTAATGTTATAGACTATGTCTTATGAAATGTGCATCTCTAAAGCAGGTTGTCTTGAGAATCTTACTAAGTGCTTTAAAACATGGAGAGGAAATTGATTCTCAGAGCTGGTACCTGTTTTCAAAGACTTTCATTTTTAGTTGATGAGCTCTTCTCTTCAGCTCCAAGTCCCGCCTGTCCTGGGCAAGTGTGTCTCCTTATGAAGAAAAGCTTAGAGGTTTTCTTTTTTCCATCCCTCCCTCCTTCTTTCTTTCCTCTCTTTCTCTCCCTTGCTTCTTTTTTTTTTTTTTTTTTTTTTTTTTTTTA
>NW_025999968.1:47025751-47085878 GCF_001458135.2 Marmota marmota marmota | reverse complement strand
TTTTTTTTTTTTTTTTTGGTTCTGGAGATTGAAGCCAGGGCCTCCTACACAATCCTACCTCTGAGCTTGATCCCCAGCTCTGCAGAAATTTTCTTATATCTTAAAAGTCAATCCCAAGACACTGTCTGAAAAACACCAACAAGCTTTGTGATCTTCAGACAAGGACATTTTCTTTCACAGATGTTTTCAAACTTTTGACTCCGTGTCCTGCCTGAATCACTGGGGGACCCTGACTGTCAGTTGTGATTTTTGTTAAATGGCAGTACACACAACAGAACCTTCATGTGGGTTTCATTCTATTCCTTTCTAATTGGAATAGTAACCAGTTTGGCTTTTGTGTGATGTTGAATTCTTTTATTGAACCCAGGGGCGCTCAACCACTGAACCTCATCCCCAACCCATTTTACTTTTTTATTTTGACACAGGAGCTCTCTAAGTTGCTTAGGTCCTCAGTAAGTTTCTGAGGCTAGTTTTGAATTCAGGATCCTCTTGCCTTAGCCTCCCGAGCTGCTGGGATTATAGACATGCACCACCACACCCAGCTTTAACTCTTTATATAGTGATGTTAGCACACTATTTCAATTCTCTTTGAAGAAATCATCATTTATGAAATAGCAAGGCTCTGGGAATTACATTAATTATCTTTTACTTACCTTTTGCTTTCTCTTTGTCACCATAGATGACTTCCATAATGTCTTTGAGATATGTGCAGCACGACTTTGTAAAGATCTATAGAAAGGAACATGTAATTCAGGAGTCAGGCTCTCTCTCACTTGTGTGGAAATGGAAAAATCAGAAGTAGACTGTGTTCTCTAATGAACACAAGTCTGAAATCAAAGGCAACTTGAGCCCAAGTTATTTTCCTCCCCTCCAATATGTGTTTGAGTTTATCATGACATCCTTGGCCTCTGCCTTTTCTGTTCTTATTTCTTATTCGCTCATTGTCTCTACTTAAGTCCCATCCCTGGATTAAAAAGTCATATTGCCAGATTCAGTGAAGTGTTATTAAGCATTCGTACTTGTTGTCCGCCAACTCACACTTGTTTCACAGTGTGAATGTGTAAATGGAACCAACCACCTCTGTTCAGTTTATCTGTATAGTTTAAAAAGCAAAAGACCTGGACATTTGCACTGCACTGGGCCCTTCTAAAGTTCTTGATTTTTTTTTTTTACTTTTATGCATATTCTGAATGATCATCATTTGCTTCTGGAATATTTTAGGCCTTTGGAAACACATCTGCATTCTAATCATCCGTTTTCTTGTTCTGTATTCTGCGTATCATGTAATTATTTAGAGTCCATCAGTTCTTCAGGCTCTCGGTAACAGCACTCGCTGCTCTTGTTCCCTTCAAAGTTTATTTTGGTTTTGTTTATTTTGTTCTACTCAATATGATCTGGTTGAACTTTGCTTCATCATCCATTTCAAATCTCTTGGGACGTTGTTTAAATTCCGTTCCAAGTTTGTTAAATGTGTGACAATGGAAGGGTCCCATGGCCAATTGGGAAACCTTGGTTTAAAAAAAAGTTAAACTGGCTTGATTATTATAGGATTTTCTAAAGCCCTATTAGTTAGCTTTCCATTGCTGTGACAAAAAAAAAAAAAAAAACTGGGAAAAACAACTTAGAGAAGGAAAGATTTATTTTGGCTCCTGGTTTCAGAGGTTTGAATCCATGGTAGACCATTGCTTTGGACCTGAGATGAGGCAGAACATCATGGAAGAAAGGTGTGGCAGAGGAAAGCTTCTCAGCTCATGGCAGCAGGAAAGCAGAGAGGAGACAAGGGAGGAGGAGAGAGGAAGGGGCCGGGGACACGGTAATGCCTCTCAGTGAACTACTTCCTCCAGCCATGCCTCATTACCTACAGTTTCCACAACCTCCCAGTTGTCCCTTTAGCTATCAATAGATTAATTGATGAGTTCTAATGATCCAAAAGCCCCGTGATGAACAATGAACAATGCTGCATTGGGAGCCATGCCTTTAACACATAGTGGTTGGGGGACACTTTATATCCAAAGTATAACAGACCCATTTCCCATATGCATTTGGTAACAAAATCCCTCCCTCTTCGTGAGAATAACTTGACACCTTCTGGAAATACTTTCTGAGAACACTCATTTAGGAAATAAGTGAGATGTGTATTCATACTTTGAAAAAAATATCTCAAATGCACTGGATCATTTCAAGCACATACATTATTTACTGATATGTTTAATAATTTAGTGGCCTAAACCTGGATTAAAAAAATCCTTTCATAAGAGAAATTCTAAATAAGAAAGGATTTTAATACCGTGGCTAAAATAAAAGACCAAAAAATTCTTAACATTTTGAAAATTTCCCCTTAGCCCCATTTAAAATTAACAATTTGCTGATATAAACTACCAAGGAGGGACTTCACGAACCATATATGAGACATTAGAGCTAACGTTGCCATTCAACTGCATGAGTTAAAATACCTCCTACGGTTTAAAAATACTGAGTAGGCTTGGTGAGTCAGATCTGCCACATGGAGCTTGCAGCATTGTAGCTTGGGTGACGACACATGGGCTGCCGTGTCGTGTCGTTACTAGTTTGTCTCTTAGAGACAACTTGGCAGGCAGACATCTTGCAGATAAATGAGGAAAGATTGTCTATTTCAAGTGCCATAAGACATTCTTTAAACCCATGTGTCATATGTGGTTATATAGTCAGCATTTTCTTTGGAGCAGAAAATCCTCTCTCAGGATTCGTAAACAAACAGCAGGCATCTTTGCAGAGAGCTCTCAGAATATTGCAAGGACTATGCATTCATAGTTCAGTCTCCCCAGATGGCCCAGGAAGTTTCTCATATCTGTGTTCCTTTCTTATTCTTCCTATGAAATACAAGCTGAATCAGTATGGATAGCTTTTAAAATAAAATTTCCTGTTCATTTTACATACTTTACTGAAATTGTAATCCTCATAAAAATCTGTGAGGGTGGATGTTTTTATATCCAGAGATAAAGGAAATTAAAAGTTAAGAGGCTTGCCCTCCAAAGCTGGTAAATGTTAGGTATAGAATTTGACCTTTTCCTCTTGATTCCAGTGATTATATTGGTACCTTCAGGTAAGGGGGTCTTTTCTTCAGCTAACTATAGAAATCCCAGCTGCGAGACCCCTGAGGTCTTTAGAGGATATAAGCAGTGTTGTATTAGACCTGGTTCATAATCGTAGATTCGAGACATAGAGAAGTTTCTGAAAACACCTTTTTTGTCATGTATTTTCATAAGGCCTTTGATTTATGTAACCTATTAGCATACACTTGTTATTCCAGCAAGAGTTAATACATTATTCAAAGGGATTCCAGTGGTTTAGGCTTCCCCCTCCATTTGTCTAAGTCATTCATTCTGAAATGACTGGCTAGAATTAGAAAGTCTTTACCTACAGAAGGACGGCTCAACTGGCCTTGGAACCCTAGTTATAAGTGCGTAACCCTGCTTTTTGTGAACTTTGCTCAGAAGCTGTTAGCAGTCTATTATAAAGATATTTTTTATGTAGGTTAGATAATTAACCCTCAAGACCTCTTAATTGATAGCTTATTAATATAGATTGACCCGCAGGGAGTTAATTCAATGAAAGTATTTTTGATTATTATTTATAATAGAATTATGAACCGATCTTGTGTGAACTTGAAGGGGTCATCCCACTTTTTATTAATAAATCAATATCCCAGCCATCTTTTAAAAATTAACAGATTTTTTTTTTCGGACCTGTGGAAGGCAAATTATATTTTGTTAGATTTACATGGTTATTATTTTGTATTTATTTTCAGTATATTCTAAGAGGAAAATCTATTAGTATCAACCAATATCTATATATGGTTTTTGTTTTGTTTGTTTGTTTTGATTTTTGTGCTAGGGGTTGAACTCAGGGTCTCCTCCCATGCTAATTAAGTACTTGTTCTACCACTGAACCAGCCTGGGTGCCATTTTGATATGAGTGTTATCCTAGGCATATAGAGATGAGTAATACATACCTCTTTTCCCCTAAGAAAAAAGCTTGGATCGGAATTTTCAACCTAGGCACTATCACATTTTGGGTCCAGATGATTCTCTGTTTGGAGGGGGACTGGTAGCGAAGGCTGCCTGTGCTATTGTTAAGCAGCATCCTGTGTTTTCACTTAGTAGATTCCAGTAGCACCACCCACCTTGGGTCAATCAACTTTCCCAAGGACCTTGAGCCTTTGCCTAGGAACAATACAGAAAGTAGACTGGCTGATCCATGTGAGTTAACAAGTTTCCCTAGTGGAACCACTGCAGAGCTGAACAGCATTTGCAAGACTAGTGCCAGGGCCCAGCAAGACTTAACGGAAGATCGGCTGTGCACGTAAAGAAAGCAAGTGCATGTGATATTCAGACTATTACTCCATAATAATACTTTGAGAAAACAGCCGTGCATATAAAATAATTTCTAGCAAATCTGAGAAGGTGCTTCTTTCCAATTGCTTCAAATTCTTCTGACTTATAATTGTATCCTATGAACAAATGCAGAAAGGAGGAAACCAGACCCACATGCTCTCTCTCATTGTTTTTTTTTTTTCTTTTTGTGATCACAGCTGTGCACTTCTCTTGCTTTATTTGAACAAATTTGTTTTATTTTTTTGTTTTTTTTGCACTTATGTAAATACTCCCTGGTTTAGAGTTCTTGGTAGAACTTAACATTTCCAACCCACTGTAATACCTCTCTCATCCACGGGCAGGATATAGATTGCGTTGCATGTCATTTCTATATTTTGAGGCTTATTCCTCTGTAGACATGTCAGAAACATCCCTCGGGGTCAGGAGTGTGTTAGAGATTCCGTATGATCATCTGCATGTTGAGAGTCCAGATAATCCTTTCTCCAGATCACTCAGGCATCCCTGCTCAGGTCTGTTAACATCTGCTAGTTTTGAAAATGAAAATAATTTCTCATCACTCAGGGCGGTGAAATGTCGATGGATTGCTCTGCCACATTGACTCCAGGAACTGCCCACAGCAGAGGCAGAATAGTGTTTCCTCATAAAGTGGGAAGTGGTGCCTTGTGTGGGGAACTATCTCCCCTTTCCTCCCTTCTCCCACCCCCAGTGGGACAAATTCACATTCTCTGTCATGATACACTCTGATGCCTGGGGATGGGAGCCACAAAGGCACTGTAGACACCTTCATCACTACTAGCCTTAGAATCTTCTCCTTCTACCTGCCTGTGCTTTGCTTCTGGAGCTTACCCTCATTCTTTGTTTGCAGTTGGGTGTACCTCCCCCTTTCTGGGCACCCCAGGTTGTTGTTATCTTCTTCCTCTTCTTCCTTCTGGATTTCTTTTATTCCTTTGTGTTATTTAGTTATTTTTATGTGGTGCTGAGGATTGAACCCAATGCCTCCCATGTGTTAGGCAAGTACTCTACCACTGAGCTCCAACCCCAACCCCCCAGGCCATCTTCTTTAGGCACGGTGGACACTGTCCCTAGAGCCCACAACACCTGCAGGGACTCACAAAAGTATTTCACTTTTTTTTTTTGGTTGGGGGGGGGGGACAAGGGCTTGCTGGTTTGCCCAGGCTGACCTTGAACTTGTGGGCTCAAGGATCCTCCTGCTTTAGCATCCTGAGCAGCAAGATCTTACAGGTACATGACATTGGGCCCTATAAAAATGTTTTAATTTTTTTTTAAATCTGAAGAAAAAATGATGAATATAATGATAATCACAAGTATACAATAATGAACAAATTCAGGCTGAATTAGTTATCTTGTTTTACTGTTAGTCCTATAGAACATAATTTTTCATGTATTTTTTTTCTTTTATTTTAGAGAAGAAGGGGCCTACACATTGTCTTCATACAGCTATTGGGATCTTCTTTTCCTTTCTTTGGAACAGGGCAGTAGCTTCCTGTGTGTTCTGACATTTGTTACAGATCAGGATGTTTCAGGCCTCCCCTCCCCACACTCACTTGTGTGTGTTATCTGCTGTAGATCTTGCTCTGCCTGCTCCATGAAAACTCCATCCTCCTCCTTTCCAAGTCAAACCAGTCACTCCTCCTGTGAGCTCTTTGACACACCATTGCAATCCCCCTGTTTTATTACTTCAACACCTTTGATTAGCAAGTTGGGCCTCATTTGTGCTTCCCCTGTTGTACTGTATGTCAAGGACTTTTGAGTCACCCCACTGTCTCATCCAGGAATATGTTCAGTGCCTGGGAAATGTCCATGTGAATCCAAGGCATGGAGCCTTGGATTAATGAACTCCAACTCTGTTAATGAAACAACTCTGAACCCTGGTCTGAAGTGGGATGGACAAGTGCTTCACCATCAGTCTGCACTGTTTGGCTTCTCTTTTAACAATTAGTTTCTGTCTCCTCCTCATATTTTTGGTGTGTTTTGTTCACTAACCTTTCACCTTAGGTGTTGGGTTTCACTGAAATCTCTGAGAATCACTTCTGAGCTGCTAAAGGCTTTCAGCTACTATAATTTTTAAAAGAAGAGTTAATGGGGTGCTTTATTTAGGAAGTCTGGCTCCCCACACTGTTTGTGCAAATTTTGGAGTCTCCTGAGATAATCTTATTTTTTAAAAATACTACCTGAATTGGAAAATGATGCTGCTTTCAGGAATGTGCTATCAGAGAATCAGGAAATTAACATGAGCCGCCTTGCTTTTTGAATATTCTGGGAGGAGACTGAGGTCAAGAACAAGTGGAGCTGTAACTGGTACAAAAGAGTTGGGTGCAGTGTTTTCTTTTCCCTACCTTAGGAAATTGCTCTCCTGTTGCTGCAATAAAAAAAAAAACCTCACAGGGATCTAAGTTGGAATTTATTTCCTATTGTTTCCTGCCTTTGTCAATAATTACATTTTGGGCATTCTACTTTATTACTGTTATTATTTATGATGACAGTCATTATTTTAATTCTTTCTAAAAATATTTATGGTGGCCATGAGAGAGACAGGCATGTGGTATAGGGCGAGGAAGATCTCATAGACAACTAAAACTTATCTTGTTCACCTTTACATAAAAAAAGACTAAGAATTCTTGCTGTGTACACTTGAAATGCGTAGATATTGTCTTCTAACAGATAAAATTTAGATGAATACTTCCAGGCAGTAACATTAATTGCATCCTCATGCCTTATTATTGTCACTTTCAAATTGCCTTCATGAAGATCAAATTCGAGTCCCCAAATAGCCAGTTTGAATTGTGTCTTCACCAATAAAGAAGACTCAGATGCTGTGTCACTGAGATGAACATTAAAATTAAATCTTAGAGTAAGACTCCAATAGCGTTTTATTTATTTGTTTCAATTCTGGTCTTCTTTCTGCAACTTTTTATTAATTTTTTAAATGTAGCCAAGAACTAGAAATGAGTCTTCACTCTACCTCCCTTTCAGAATTACTTTTCTTAATCTTTTAGTTCCCCATAGTCTACTCCAATAGGAATGGCTATTTGAAAAATTCTGATCATTAGGCTGAGGGCTCTTGAAAGGAAAGGCTTCTTTGATAGTGCCTTGGCATGAGTTATTTAAGAAGGATAATCTACCTGTGCCTATCAAGCAACGAGCCTGAAACTTGAACCTTGAGTATTTGATTTACAACCCTGGAGGAGAAGAAATAAACTTGGCTTAGCTAAAAGTGATAAGCTGGCAGGGCACAATTTGAACAGGGGCAAGAATGCTTTTTGAAAGTTATCATAGATTTTTCACACCAACTTAATATTCTCTCTGAATATCTATTATGTTTTCAAAGTGTTTTTCTTCTGCAGAGTAAGAAAACACAATACTATGAGAGTTAAAACAGTAAAGCAGATAAGCAAATATTATGAAACTTTGAAAGAAAATAAACTAAAGGACATAAAGTAAATATCCTTTCTCCTTATCAAAAATAAAATACTTCACGTTCCCTTCCTGAAATATTTCTGCAACTGTGCTAAAAATAGAAAGGTAAAGTTTAAGACAATAAATTCAGTGCCCTTCATTTGACAATATTTGGATTCTTATATAATGTACTTATTTATCATCCCTCTTATTCTTACTGCAGGTAGCCTTAGTATCTTTAACATAAAAATGTATGAGTGAGCTTTGGTTGTGTGTGTATAAGGAGATGAGAACAGAATTAAATAACAAATGTCTGAACTTCTAAGTCTTGGGGAATAAATTATTTCATTTCTCTCTTTCCACTCACCTGATTTCTTATAATATGACTTGCTTTAAAGAACTTTTAGAAATCTTTATTTATTTAAAAAAAAAAACTTTTAGTATAAGTTGAACCTTATCATTCTTTCAGTCGTGGTGTTTCTCATACTGCTAATAGAAAACAACATATTAATGACATTTTATGAAGTCACAAGTTCATAGGTGCATACTGAAATGTACCAGTGACTTAGATTTGACACTGATAATGGCATACTAACTGATTGGAAAACCACTAACAGGAAGTCGGATAGAGGCCACTTCCCAGGGAGTCCAGCATGGCTCTGAGCTAATGTGTCGGCAACCCCATTCCTTATCCCTTCAAAACTGCTCAGAGAGTTCACTGCATGTTCAAGGACAGTGTGGAAGCTTATCTGGAAAACTAGCATTTTTGTAAAGGTCTTCAACTTAGGATTTTCATACTATTTTGGTACTAGAAATTATAAAAAGATGTAGACAGAGTGGGATGTGTGTATGAGATCAATATACGTGCTGGCTCCTCTGCATTCCAAGACTAGGAATCCCACTACCTCCCTCTTCCCATTCTAACCGCCTTTCCACCAATGATGATTTCACATGTTCTGATGCCTGAAACTTGGTAGAAGCTGAAAAGGAAAGTAAGACGGGCTGGCAAAAGATAGAGGAATATTTTTTATTCTTTGTTTCAATAGTTTGGGCATTTCTAAGACACAGATGTGTGGGCATGGCCCTGTGTGCATGTTCTAATTAAATGATAACCCCCCTATCTCTTCTGGGACCTTGTTTTCCAACAATTTCCTACCTGCAGCTTTTTAAAGACTTCTTGTTCTCCTGCATCTAATACATTTTTGGAGCTCTGTTTCATCTATATTCTGCATTATAAGCAGGTCAACATTGCACAGAGTAAATGAGAAGAAAGAAATAAAGGGGAAATACAAGAACTAAGTAATTTTTGAATTTATGCTCACTTTTACCTGAAGCATATAAACATAAGCCATAAACTCTGGAAAATGCTAATGTGCTATAAAATGCTCTTGATGATGTAAAGTCCATTTTAGCACTGCATCATTTAAATAATGATGAATTTGATATTGCATAAAAGGTTAGGACTAGAGCATCTGCCAGGTGATAACTGAGATATCACAAATATCATGGCAACACCCTTAATTTCCAGGCAAGAGGAACAACTACAGGAAAAATCAAAGCAATTTAGGTTATAAATTATGTGGGATAGCTGGTCATGGTAGTACATGCCTTAATCCCAGCTATTCAGGAGGCTGAAGCAGGAGGATTGCAAATTCAGGACCAGCCTCAGCAACTTGGCAAGGCCCTAAGCAATTTAGGAAGACCCTTTCTCATAACAAAAAAATACATCCAAAGGACCTGGGATGTTGCTCAGTGGTTAAGTACCTATGGATTCAATCTCTGGTACCAAAAAACGAAAGAAAAAGAAAAATTATATGGGATAGTCTATTCCAAGGTAATATCATAAATTGTTCCTGGAGTTGATAACTGTTCTGCACACATGGTGAAACTAAGTCTATGTGCTAAGAACAGGTGATACTGAGGCTGTGACTTTGGGGTTTGTTAGGTGCTAACTCTGCAACATAGTGAAATCTGGCATGACAGCAGTACAAGTATCATCATTCAGTCAGTCTGCTTGATCCAACATTCCAGAACCCCATTCTCCCTCCGACTTTCACTCTGTATGCATACCTACCTCCCAGAGAGTATGAGCTAGAGCTATGTGTGGCTGTGCTGCACCGATTTCAACACACATTGTTGGGTGGCCAGTGATCATTACCATGTTGTTGCATGAGTATTTGTAATGAAATCTGCATTTCCCTTGTTGGGAGAAGTATAATTAGATTAACATTTTATATTCTTGCAGCAGTGTATAAAATGTGAGCAGTAGCATGAACTATTTAGTAATGTTAGATTGTTTTTACATTTTAAATATTTCATTTTAAATGTATATTGAGGGAACCAAAATGCATGTATTGTGCATTTAAATAAACTGTTGGGCCGAGGACATAGCTCAGTGGTAGAATGTGTACCTTAGTAGGTATGAGGCCCCAGATTTGATCCCCAGCACACCCCTCCCCCTGTGCGCACACACACACACACACATTAAATTGTTATTTACAGAGGTCTAAAAGAAAAAAAGAAAAATTAAGACAACCACAAAATCAGTCAAATCAAAAGATTGCAACATTGATTGACATCTCCCTAAGAGCTTCAGTGCATGTGTTTGGAACAATGTTCTGTTTGCCTTTATTCAGATTCTTCATTTCCAGATCTCGAATGAGAATCAAGATAGCATGACTCAAATGGTATATGTAGCTTATCTATCTCATGTAATACATTAAATGTCAAATATTTATGAAGTTTCTGGCTATAAATGTACTACTACTCTATGCCAGTTGAAACAATTGAAAACTCACTTTCTGAGAGGTTATACCAAAAGGTTGAGAGGAAGTGGTATGCATTCAGTATTAATAAAGAACAAATGTTGTTAGGAACATGATTTATTATTGTGCTGTGTATTTTGTATTGATTTATTTCTGGCATGTTTGAGATAGCATAGTCCAATGGAAAGATAGTGTAAGTCATTCACATAGTTTAAAACTTTCTAGTAGCCACATTTCAAAAAGTAATTTGGAATAATTTTAGTAATATATTTAACTCAATTATTTTAGCATGTAATTGATATAAAATTATTAATTTTTTTATATTATAGTTTTCACATTAAGTTTTTGAAATCTGGCAGGCATTTTACTTGAAAACACATCTCCACTGGGACACTAAATTTTTATTTAAGAAATTTGTCTTTTGGGTTCATAAAATTCAGTTTAAATGTAAATTCAGTGAGACAAGTTTTAAACATGCTTGTAATGGTTTTAAGTTCAATGTTACATTAATTACAAAGAAATAACAGGAAAAAGCATTCCCTCAAAATCAATAAGCACATTCCAGGTGCCCAGGGCACCACGGGTGTCTAGTGCTTATCCTGTTAGTATGTTTTAAGGGAGCAGAGTTTTTAAGAACAGTGCAACAGAAGGAAGCAAAGGTGCTTTGGGGGTAGAGGGTAGTAAGACGCACAGACCAACAATAGAAAAGATAGCCAAAGCAAATCTGCAGGTAAGAAAATCTACTGAACACTAGTTGTTCAAAAGAAACCAAGGTGCCCACGGTGGTTCATGGCAGTCTATGGACTTAAGATCACGAGGCCATTGTTCTGCAAGCTGTGTAGGGCAGAAATCCAGGTTTCCAGGGGCCAGGTGTCCAGCTGTGAGGGTTTCACACAGATTTTATTTGAGCACACGAATCTACTTCTTAAAAACTTTGGGAAAATGTTAACCTTGCTGCGCAATTTGATCCTCTTTGAAAAATCTGTGGATGGTTATCCATCTGATTTTAAGTGGCTCATTGATGAGATGTGCACCATCTCAAAATGTTCCTTCCCAACCCCCAAATCCTTCTCCATCACTGATGTATTGTGCTTCCTTGTGATTTTCAGTCTGTGCTTCCTTGTGATTATCCTTCAGCTGTTGTCTTTCACCCTCATTTTTTTTTCCTTCAGGTGAGTTTTTCTTTTTTAAAGAAAATGGGACTATTAGAATTTTATTTCCTTCTTCTGGGTCCCTGTATTCGTCAGTTTTCTACCCTGGGACAAAATGCCTGAGAGAATTCTAAGGATAAAAAGGTTTTGGTTTATGTCTTCAGAGGGTCACTTGGCCCTGTTGCTTTGAGCCTATGGCTGCATGGTACATCACAGGGAAGGGTGTGGCAGTAGAAGCCCTTCTACCTTATGGTGACCAGGAAGCAAAGAGAGGTTTAGGGATGGAAGGGGACCAAGATCTCAATATCTACTTCAAGAACCCATCCCTAGTGACCTAACTTCCTTCCACTACACCCTTGTTCCTAAAGGTCCCACCACCTCCTTGAACCTTCGCGGGACACTTCAGATCCAAACCATAGCAGTAACTTTCTTGAATATTGTAGTGTTAATCTGAAAGTATGAGGACAGCCTCGCTGATGTGGTTTGGCAGCAGGATTTCCCATGATTCTCTGGGGCTCTGTATTTGAGATGCATTAGCTGTTTTCTCATCTTGTCTCTTAAAACCATGCTTTTTCCTCCCTGTAGTATTTCAAGAAACTATTTGAAGCAGAATAGTGGATCTGGTATATACTTAAAAAAATAAATGTGAGAAAGTTTCTGCCTTCTGAAATAAGGTTGAAACCTTGATTGTGTCACTTAGTCTAGTTATTTCTCCCAAATACATGCCTGAATTAGTTTCTCTTGCCACAGTAATGCTACAAAGCCACAATCCACCCCCAAACTGAGTAGCCTAAAACAAGAATCATTTATCATAGTCCATAAGCCTTCAGGTCATCTGATCTTGACCAGACTTGAGAGGAAACAGTGGAACTTCAGAAACTGAACAAATATAGATCTCTTGTATCTAAAGTGATGAGGAATAAGAAAGTTTGATTCTTCTGTGTTATAATATGGCTGATTGCTAATCTGTCCTTGCTCTCCAAATTAGAAGTTATATTGGAAAATCACTCATTTGTTACTATCAATATTTTTCACAGTAAATGCGATTCAAACCAGTATCTCTGAGAAGCCCAGTTTTCAACTTCTCCAGCTTATGCTCATCATTTGAGATCACAGCCTTAGTTAGGCTCCTATTAATCCTATTACTTTAGTGTAATGGCTCTACAGTGAGGTTTTAACAAAGCACCTGCATTTGAGATTACAGGTGGCAGTGAAATAGGTATATGTACAAATATATACACAGGTAGGTGTGTAACCACTGTTAACAATTAGAAAGATTAAATAAAATAATTGATGAACATGCAATGGCATTTGAAATATTAGGACATTTATAACTTTAGTTTTCTGATTCAATTGGCTGTATTTGATTTAAGGAAAGAATTAATTTCTGAGAAAGCTATGTGTTTACATTTCAGGTGGGGATTAAAGAGGAAGCTAAGGTTACTAGATTAGATATGAACATCTTGTGATTTAAATTTAAGAAATACACATCAAGCTGGGTGCATTGGCATTTAGCCTCCCAGCTACGTGGAAGGCTGAGGCAGGAGGATCAAAAGTTTGAGGACAGCCAGAGCAACTTATCAAGGCCCTGTTTCAAAATAAAAAGGGCTGGTGATGCAGCTTAGTAAACTGCCCCTGGGTTCCATTCCCAGAAGGGGGCAGGGCGCTGTGTAGACACGGGGTGGGGGTGGGGGGATATGGTAGCTGGGGATGCAGATTAAACATTTAAACTGTGAATTTGCTTCCCCTTTTACTTGCACCAAAAATAAGTTTTTAGAAAACTAGTAACAGAGACCTGCAAAAGAGCACTGTTATAGGGGGAAGATTATTTGAAAAAAAAAAATATTCAAAATTGAAAAGTAAATAAGCTTAAGGATCAGTATCAGGAAGGCCAGCTAGCGTATTAGGAGAGGAAACATGAGCTTTGGGATCACAGCCTTAGTTAGGCTCCTGGATAAAGTTTGAGTCTTTCTGATTATCTAAGTAGATGTGGAAGGAATTTATCTTGGTTTTTATGAGAGTCAAATGAGATAAGGGGGAAGATGCTAAGTAGATGCCTTTTCTTTTTCTTTTTTTTTTTTTTTAACCTTTATTTCACTTATTTATTCTTATCTGGTGCTGATAATCGAACCCAGGGTCTCGCACGTGCGAGGAGGGCGCTCTACCGCTGAGCCAAATTTTGATCTCAGTCCTTTTCCTATTGCAAGGTCAAGGGCAATGGTTACAGCAGTATTGAGAGAGGCAAAATAATATGAAGATCTCAGTAGATTTTGGTGACTGTATGAAACATGTGACTAAAACTCTAAAAATAGAATCAGAAACTATTTCTACATAAAAATGATCTTGAAAAGAATTTATCTCTTACTAATGTAACTTAACTCTTACCAATGTAAGAGCATATTAGACACAATTATACATGGAATAGTATCATTAGAATTACGTTCGCATGTGTGCACGCAGCTCAAATATAGAACATACACTTTTGGGGACTAAATAGGCATTAATTGAATTATAAACTATTTTTTTGAAGCTAATAATTTGGTTTTACTACTTAAGGGGGCTCCATTTTTTTAAACATCTGGTTTTATATCCATTTACATCAGTTCAAGCAGTTTCCCCATTTTTCCTAGGGCCTGCCTAAAATGCATGACTTTAGTTAATAACTTTATGGGTGTTGAAAAATAAAGGTTTTTATTGATAGGCTTCTTGACTTCCTACTGGGCACCAGCAGCAAGCATGCTTTAGCAGCATTATGAGGTGGTAGGAGTTTGGGGTCAGCTTGAGAACACCTACCCTCTGAGCAGAAAGAAAAGCTTGGTATTAATAGACACTGTGAATAGCTTCGAGTGATAACTTGTTATTTGAAGCCATGTCAGCAGTGCCGCCAAAAGAATGTCAAGTTTATGGGAGTGAAAAATACATAGATTAGTTCTCTGAAAAGAATTTTGTCTCTCTCCACTCACTTTTGTGATTGTAAATGATTTTTAGGCTGAAGCTCTGACATAATTGTGCAGCAAACAGCGGTGGAGTGGTGTGAGTCGATGTGGTGGCTGTCCACGTGGGTAAACCGAAGCCCTGTACCACTTGAGCAGTCACATTTCGTTTTTCTGCATGCTTTGATTAGCTTCTCTATTTTTCTCACCACAAATACATATACGCACACCCAAGGGCAAAGCCATGGAAGATTGCAGTTTTCTGTTTTGAGAGTCATTCTGGTCACATCAACAGCAACATTGACAGAGTGGGTCCCCTGCTCTACCTCTGAAACTGTGACCTTGGACAAATCCTTTCCTGAGCCTTTTCTTTCTTACAATTGGCATAAATGACTGTTTACAGATTTCACCCCTTTGATTCTAATTTTCAGTTCTTTGTTACTGATAAAATGAACAATTGCGGAGGTTCTCTGTTAAAGGTAATTTTGGGTTTTAAAGGTAACACTCACCAATAATCTTTTCCTTTGGAGGATGAAATTTTGCTTCTGATGTATATTCCTTGAAAGGAGTGTACTCTCAAATTTTCTAGATTCTGATTGTAGAGACCAGCTCTTTCTTTATGTTTGAAAAGTAGAATATTGAAATGTTTTCACATAGAATTTAAAAGCAATATGGAGTATAAAATTTTGTAGGGTATAATTGAACCATGCTTAGGTTATGGGAAGACTGTATTTATGTGAGGAAACCACAGATGGGATAGAAATAGAATCACTGTCCTGTGCTTTAAAAAAAAAAAAAAAAGATTATGTAAAGATCCCACCCAAAGGAAAAAAGCACCAAACATTACTCTGTACAAGACCAGCTATTCAGACCAATGAGAGTCTGTTCAGATGCAGAAACAGATGGTTTTCATTACCCCAAAATCCTTAAAATTACATAAATCCACAGATGTAGCTAAGCTATGGATCTGTGCCCCCTCCTTGCCAAACAGAACTTTACGGCCAGGGAAACAGAGGGCTCCTTGTTCATTTCTCCCTTGTAGTTGGGAATGTGGGAAGAAATGCTGCCAAGCCTGCTCTGTAAGGAATTTTGATCTTCTTGATGATAATAAAGAGAGAAACTTTTTGGAGAAAAAGGAACACCCGGTTTGAAAGGCAGTAGGAAAGCTTGTTCAAGAAGCTAGCTTTGCATTTAATTGTCAATTGCAGCAATTGTAGGTGTAAATTTCCAAGTTCACCTCTGCAGATTGGTCCAGATTAGGACTCTATTTTTATATTTATGTATAGCCTATTTAAAGCCCTTTTCTAAGCTATGTTGCTTTGTAGAAAATCCATGTTGTGACTTGAAAATATTTTTTCCTCGTAGAAAAGGATTGTTCTGAACAGATTTTCAGCATTTTTAAATGTAATGTTTACATCTCTGTAATTCAAAGCATTCTGTAAACAGCCTCTTGCTTTTGAGACCACATCTGAACACTTCATTGTTGTAGCCAATGATTTCGTTCATTGTCACTGAACAATTTTCCCATGGGAAAGTAACTCGAGTTTTATGATCTCAGTGGAAAGTCATACAAGTGACAAGAATTACCTTCATATTCAGTCTTCCAGAAATGCACAGACTGTGAATGACCAGTTACATTCCAGGATTCTAATCTCTTAGGTGTTGTCTTAGATTTCCGTGAAGTCACCTTAAATTGCCGTAGATGGCCGGGCATAGTAGTTATTTAAGTGGTTGTATTTTCTTTCTACTAAGATGTTGTATTTCTTTTTTATTAAGAGGAATATTTTTAAAAATGACTTTGATTATGCATTTTTACTGACAGAAATCATTCTAGGACCCAAAGTCAGTGTCATGACTGTCCATACAGTCATGGACAGTCATTTACACCATTTCTTTGAGGCTTTGTCTAGGAAAAGGGGTTTGAGTAAACAAGTTAGGCCCTCATATGGATGGATGGAGGCAAAGTGTTCTTTCCTGTGGAGCCACATTGCCTAGTGAGGGTGCTTTTCATTTGACTAAATGCTGGAGATAGGGCTGCTTCTAGTATTTGATTGTTGAGTAGGTTATTTGATGCAAGTGAGGAGGCTGTGGATTGGAACATGTGTGTTGCATTAATTAACTAAGCCAGGTAAATGTTACTTAAAATGTGGGACTCTTTGCAGGGGGGCTTCAGTAAGAATTGAAGCTCTTCTGGTTCAATTTATATCTCCAAGTTAATTGCTTTGATTTTAACGTGCACAGCTGGTATTGGTTTGTAAAGAATTTTGCCTGAAAAAAATGTGGTTTTGTGACTTAAGTATTTACTTTTGAATGGCTTTTTGGAATGTCAAGTGTAACAAGATGTGTATATACAACCAATTTCTGTAATTTCTAGTTCAGTAATTTGCTGTAATTATTGAGGAATCAAAGTTTAGACTGCCTCTACTTTATGAACTAGGGCATGTTAATTGTTACGATTCTCCATAGTTATTCTTAAAGTTAATATTAAATCTCATCTGGTGGAAAACTCAAAAGGAACTGAAGCATATATTTTCTAGTCTAAACTAACACTGTTAAAAAAAAAAGGAGATCATTAGATAATTACAGGGCCACCGCTAACTTATTTGAAAAGATATGAAAAGATTACCACCACTACGTAGTCAGTATAGACATATATGGAAACAGATGGCAGGAAAGTAACTGTGAAGTCAAGAAGAAGGAAGGACAACAAATGGAAGAATGGAAAACTTTAAGGGAAGAAATCAAGGTGAAAAAATGAAGTGGCATTTACTTGGTAGGTTTGTCAAGTAGAGTAAACACTTGTCCCATTTTGCCAAGGAACTTCCCTGATGTTAGCACCCAAAATCTCTTATGTTAGAAATGCTTCAGTCTTGGGAGAACTGAGGTGATTGGTCTTCTGATTGTCAGGGCAAGGACTTTGCCTCATTTGCTGCTTTGTCCCCCAGACTACATCACTGCCTGGTGGTATTATACAGTAGTTGCCTCTCTGCAGCTAGGAATTGAAAGAGTAAGACCAGCAAGGCTTTTTAAAGTATGAAAAAGAGAATCAAAAGCCCCAACTTTAGGAGTGTATTATGCAGTTGGAATTGGAGGATAATGAATTTGTAAATAAGAAAAATAAGACCCAGGATAATCCATTTTGAGAGAAGCCAAGGGAAAAGATTGCCGAGGAAGAGTTCACGTGTGGCAAAGATGATGAAAAGGGACAGGCATTAAAGAAAAGCCCATTTGGCTCTTAGAAGTCATGTGGACTTTGATCATTGGGGGCCTGGTTACCACCAGGAGAGAAATTGTCAAGTAAATGTTCCTTGAAGGAAGGAAATGGAATCCAGGGCATTTGTATTGACCAGGAGGTAGAACACCTGTCTTAGATGCTACACAGTGAACAGGTACAGACATGATGGGATTCATTTAATAAAGTATTTACCAAATGTGGTAAAGGCTCCTTAGTCTCTCTTCAGTTAGGGATAAAATGTTGCTAAGACTGGAAATCTTTGGGACAGTAATGTGTTCGAAGGTTGAACAGAATGAAGTAGCGTGGGGAATACAGTGGGAATTCCTTATGTGAAATGTAAATTCCTTGAGGGAGAATCCTTCCTTAGCATTTTGTGCGGGGCATTCACAGATAAGTGTCCTATTCTGTTTAACAACTTTCTTGTGATGTTATTATCTGTACTACTTATTTCAATAAATTATTGGCAACATTTGTATTCTGATTTTTAAGATCAAGGCACCGAATTTCCTTTCAATCCCTCAAAAGAGTGGTGAAGTTTAAATTTATAGAGAGCATTATGCATAGGCTGCTGCTTTGTGTCAAATGGAGAGTCAGATTCTTCATTTCATGGAAATTGGAGGTGTCAAGGGCCCAGGTGGAGGAGTCCCAGCTCTTCTGCAGACTATCTGACATTGTAGCCTTAGCTGCTGTTTGAAATGAATGACCGAAACATCAGGCAACATAGAGGTAAAAGGTTTGTGAAATACAGAAAAAGTTGCCTGAAAACATGGCTGTCAAGATTTTGTCAGCAGCTCTCACACCTATGACTAGGTTGGGTGCAAGATGTGTTTGTTTTTCGTTTTTAAAAATACATAAATCCCTCCGTTGTGGTTGGACAGAATATATATGAAGATGATTTGAATGAGCAGATGCTGGATCTGTTTTACATTTCTGTGGTAAAACATGTCAGGAAACTCCATTTCTTAAACTGAAATATCTCAATACAGTTATAGTGCTTTTTTCTCTTCTGTGGATGATTTTTAGAAACAATTCAAGTTATCATGGAGCCCCCCCAGGACCTAACTGCATGAACGATTGGAAGTCCATTCTTCCTGGCCTGGGTGTCTCACGTTCCCTCAGCAGCTGGATATAACAGGGGAGGCATTAGACTCAGTGTGTCTTCCCATTCCTTGGTTTCGGGTAACTCCCCCCTCCTCTGGATTTTTTCATTTCTTGCAGACTGAGTGATAAGTCAGAGAATATTCTGGGGAAATCTAGATGGAATGGCCAACATAGTCAGTTATGTATGTGGATGGTGAATTCTACAGTGTATTTTTCTGTCCAAAAGTCAAAAAGCAGTCACTTGCTAACTAACAACACCTTGCTCTCAGGCTGGGAGGTGGCACTCAGTGTGACGACCAGGCCTGGTCATCAGGCAGGGACTGGCATTGTACTTTATGTGCGTCAGCTGGTGATTATTATGAGAAGTGGTTTCCTCTACAGCAATTTTATTTATGTTAGAAAATCATCTTAATTGTCCTAACCTTTCAGCAGTTGCAAAATCTTCTGTGGAAAAAAAAATGTGTAAAAATTTCAATGAATAAATTCCTTTCAGCATTGTTCATTTCTTCCTCTATTTTGGATTGAAAGAAAGCACTATGTTATAGATGGTTGGAAATGTGCATCACGTCTAAATAATACTTCACCCAAGAATACCAAACACAGGGCTACAGCAAAGTGGTGGGCACGGGTGGGGGAGTGATGAAAGTTTTGGATATTGTTGCTCAGTTCCCTGTTCCTCTCCCAATGTCTACCTTGGAGCTATGGATTCTATAACTAACCAAAACTTATTTTTTAGGTGCCCACTGATGGCAATGCTGGCCTCCTGGCAGAACCTCAGATCGCCATGTTCTGTGGCAAGCTGAACATGCACATGAACGTGCAAAATGGGAAGTGGGAGTCAGATCCATCGGGGACCAAAACTTGCATCGGTACCAAGGAGGGCATCCTGCAGTACTGTCAAGAAGTAAGTCCTCCCTGGTCACCACTGGTGCTTGTTGGAGACATGCATTCATTTAAAAAAAAAAATGAACATGTTTTATATTTGTATTTTCTTATAGTAAAGGCCTTGGTTTCTCATGATTGATCATACCATGGATTTATTTATGTACTTTATGCTACAATTTATATATGTGATTTTTCAAATTATGATATCCTATTACGGCCTCCATAAATTCAGTAAAGTTGAACATATTTTAACAATTCCTTTTATCTCTAAAATGTATCCAGCTGTGCCTCTCTAGTCAAGGTATCATTGTTAAAAATGCTGGAATTCATTTTTTTTCTCTTACCAACTTGATATATTTTGGTTCTTTTTTTTATATTTTCATCAATTTTAGTTTGTTTTCCCTTCCTTATTAATTTTGCTTTTTTTAAAATGTTAAGAAAAATTACACTATTAACTTTATAGTGATACCCAGAAAACTTGCTTCTATGATAAATATTTTTATTATTCTTGAACATTTTCACTATTCTTAATTTATCCTTCTCACAAAAGGGAAAGAAGGTTGAGTTTCCCTTCTCTGAAATGCTTTAGACCAGAAGTGTTATGGATTTTGGATTTTTTACAGAGTTTGCAACATTTGCAAAATTTAAAATCTCATCTTTGGCATGACATCCTAGTGTAACATGAAATTCATTGTTATACCTTACAGGCATAGCTTGAAGGTAATTTACACATTATTTTCAGTGAATGGGTATTGCCTAGCATTCCCAAGGCCCTGGGTTTGATCCTCCATACTGGAGTGGGGGAGGGAGGGAGGGAGAAAGGAAGAAAAGAAGGAAGGCAGGAAGGAAGGAAGGAAGAGAGGGAGGGAGGAAGGAAGGAAGGAAGGAAGGAAGGAAGGAAGAGAGGAAGGAAGGAAGGAATAAAAAAAAACCCGAATAGTTAGATCAGTGTAATTGGCACATCTGTCTATTAGACATTATCATTTTTTTGTTTTGGAAATATTAAAAATCCTCTGAACTAGTTATTTTGAAGTGTTCAAATAATTGTTGTTAACCAGTTTTTCTCTGGTGTTTTTTCTGCCCATCTGGCCTCATGCCCTTTATCCACCACCACCACCACTACCACCACCACCATCGCCCCCACCCCCCCACTGCTCCCTTCCCAAGTTCTGGGAACCACTGTTCATAGAAAATTACAAGGAAAGAAACCCAAAAGGATGGAATTCAAATGTAGCTAATGGTGTTGACCCCCTCTACCCTTTTCTAGAATGGCTGTTTTGATACCAGTGTACTATCACTTGCTGCTAGGTGTCTCCTTCAGTTTCACCAGGTGTTCTTAACACTTGTGTGTTGTCCCTACAGAAGCTACTCTTCTTGACCCTGGAACACCCTCATTTCCTGCTGCACTTAGGGATGCTGCTAATGCCTGGGTAGCTCACTTTCTGTCAGGCCACAGAGTGGCTCTTTCCAGTCCCAGATGTTGCTGGGTTGCTGTGCCCACTGTGAGGGGGCCCCCTTGGCTCTCTCCTTCTCTTGCAATGTGGGTATTTTTCATCCTTCTCTAGGCACCACCCACAGTTGGTTGACTAAGTAAAAGAAGGTCAAAATACCAGGCCTTTTGAGCCATTTTAGTGAATTTGGTCTTTTCTTCTGTAAGAACAGGAAGTCTTTGAAGCTCTTTATTGATTTTTTTTTTTTTAAAAGGGAGAGACTGTAAATTTGAATTTTAGATTGTCGCTGTGTCCTGTACCAAACTTCATTTCCCTCCACCTACCTGCTGGAGCCCCTGTGCCGGTGCTTTCCTCATGTGGTGCCATAGCCACATGCCATTCTTGAATACTCACTATGTGGCTAGTCCAAACGGATGTGTGCTGTAAGTGTAAGATGAATATCACATTTTGAACATTTAGTATGAATAAAGATATAAAGTGTTACATTATTAGATTTTATTTAGATTTCATGAAATCTAAATAAATGAAATGATTCATTTTGGATTTCTTGTTAAAGAGATCATAAAGATGTTCTATCAGCCAGCCTTTTATCACTGTGACAAAAACACCTAATAAAAAACACTAGAAGAGGAAAGACTTATTTTGGCTCGTGGTTTCAGAGGTTTCAGACTGTGATCAGCTGGCTCTGTTGACTCTGGGCTCCAGGTGAGGCAGAACATCATGGCAGAAGGGTGGCAGAGGAAAACGGCTCACCTCATGGCAGCCAGAAGGCAGCGAGAGAGGGAAGAGGGGACAAGGAACAAGATATACCCTTCTGGGAAATACCACCATTGACTAATACCTAGGCCCCAAATGCTGTCATTTCCACCACTTCCCAGTAATGCTAAAAATTATGAATCCATCAATGGATTAATCCACTGATGGGGTCAGAGTCCTCATGATTCATCAGTTCTCCAAAGCCCCACCTCTGAACACTGTTGCATTGGGGACCAAGCCTTCAACACCTGAGTGTTTGGGGGACATTCCAGATCCAGACCATAAGAGATGTGAATTTATAACAATGTGTGATTAAACTTGAAATCCAAAAGAACATAGGCAGCTTGTTCACATTTCCATTGAACAGTGCTGCTCTTCCCATGCTGCCAGTGGATCTGGGCTAGAGTGTGTCTTAGATCCCATGATCTGGAAAGCGGGAGAGGAAGGTAGAACTGGAGAGTTCCTACAGACTGTGTCCCCCAGGACTTTACTGGTATTTGGGAGACATGATTGAATAAATACATATTTTATTAAAAAAAAAATCTTTCAATGCAAGGTGCTTGCGTCAGAGAAACAATAGTTCTCTCTTTGTCCCTCAACGATTTATCTGTAGGTGCCAAGAATGCAATGATGAATAGAACATAGAGCCCATTCTTTAGAGGGTGAGAAATCATTTTAGCATGTGAAAACAGCATAGCAAAGACGAAAATGATGGCATCACCACCTAACCCTTATGAGCATCTGCTGTGCCAAGTCCCGGCATTCCTTCACCCACTGATGACGTTTCTGGGAAGAAGCCAGGGAGAAACCCCGGCAGAGCCTTGGGGAACTGCAACATTTAAGAGGAACAAAGACAAAGAATGTCACTAGGGGAGAATGAAAAGTGGCCAGAGAGACGAGATCAGAAGTAGGAGGTGCTACGTGCTGGAAGTCAAGCTTGGTTTACCGTGAAATGCTAAATACTGAGAGTACAGGGCTTAAAGCACACTGAAGGAGTTGAAGTATGATATTTGACCAGGTAAAAATCAAGCCTCTCATGCAAAATGACCACATGGCAAAGGTTTCATCCAGTTCAATTATTAAAGAGGTAAACTCTAAGACTTTAACACAGGCCCATTTGGACTTGGAGAAAAGTATTTTCTTAACACATTTCATTTGCCATGGCTACGAACAGGAATCATCTGGAATTTTCTGGAGTAATATCATGGAATTATTTCCATGGGACAGGAAACACTGGTATTGCCATCAGTTATCCACAGTGTTGGTGCTCACAGAGTTGTTAAATAGCCTATTCAAGTTACCAATCAGTCAAAAGAAATGCCCCTGCAGAATCAGATCACCCTGTCTCCCAACACCCTTGGGATCTGTGAGACCAAACCTGCCTTTCGTTGCTAGGATTCTTTTGCCCACATCTAAGCCTTGAATGTTGTTTTGTGACAACAAAGTTTTTCTTATTTAGCAAATTAAGTGTTATCACTGACCTCTGGGATAGCACTTTCCTTGAAATAGCTGGGAGGAAGTCAAACTGACATTAGTGAATGGTGAGTACAGCTTGGGGCTCTTGAGGTAGGATCTGGAGGCAAAGAACTTGAGGGAAAACCAAGACAAAGGGACCATCTTTTAGTTTTTTGGTTTTTTTCAGTACTGGGCATTGAACCCAGGCCTTGACTAGGCAAGTGCTCTCCCACTTAGCCACATCCCCAGCCTTCTTTAAAATTAGAGACAGGATCTCACTACATTGCCCAGCCTGGCCTCAGACTTGCAATCCTCCTGCTTCAGCCTCCCCAGTAGCTGGGATTTCAGGCCTGTGCCACTACGGCCTGCTGTTTTTATATTTTTAAAATGAGAAGAACTTGAACTAAAGAAAATTTAAGCAAAACCCTGGGAAGGGTGGCCATCCTTCATAAGAACTAGTCTCAGATGTCTAGTGACATTCCCGTTAAGAACTAGGGAAGAACGGGATCTGATGGGTAAGTGATTGGCTGGGTTTTAGAAAGGGTAGGAACATCTCCTTTTGTGAGAAAGAGAAATGATGAAATAATAATGATGGTTAGTTACGCAGCTTTTGTTGCCCAGTGACCAAACTCACTAAGCAACTTACAAGTATGGAAAATATTTTCTCCTATCAATGGGGAAGATGCTGCAAGGAGAGCTTACACAATTCAAAACAAAAACCAAAAATGCCCCGAAGTTAGGTCCTCAGACACTGGAACTGAGACTCAGTGCGGTCTAGGATTTGCCTAACAGGGTCTCTCTTTGTTTTCTGCTTATCCTTTCTCCTGCTGTTTGCTCACTTTCTCCTGCTGAGATACCCCCCCGCCCCCAGGAGACCAGGGGAGATGGCAACCAGTGTCTGGGGGGATGCATTCTCAGCAGAAGGTATGCCAACTTCCTTCTGCCCATGTGCACTAGAGTTCCAGGGAAGGATATGGATTGGCCTTACTTTTGGCCACACACCCACCCCTGGATCAGTCACCAGGCACATAGACTCAGCACCCAGACTATGTGGGTATGAGGTATCTTTAATATCCAAAGTGGTGTGGGGTGAGGGACTGCTGCCTGAAAAGGGATGAAGAATGGCATGAGGCAAAATAGAACGATAGTCACAGCCCAATGCAGAGCTCAGGGATAAGAGTTTTTCAGGTTGGAGAGTAGCTGCTGGGGGAATTCATGACTTTAACTGGCTTTGCAGGGGAGTACTAGTACGGAGTGCAGAGATGTTCACGCAGAACTATTGAGCCATGTTTGATGTACTCTATCCAATGGTGCATCTGGAACAATCTAGAACATTCTATATTGATATTTTAGGGCCTATCTGCCACTTTCAACATTGTAGCTATTCTGTTTTTTTTTCATAATTAGAAATAATAGTTTTTGTTAGTTGCATTTTTTTGTATGTTGCTGGAAATGTTTATATTTGCCTATATTTCTTTTTTATGTCCATGTTTTATTTTCGACAGTGTCGATTGATTCATTGCTACGAATGACAGGGAAAACAGTACTCTTACGATTTTTCTATTTTCCCTTCCTACCGATTTTATAAGTTACGTTATTTTTATGTCGTCAAAAGTTATAATTGCACCATCTGTTATATTGCCATAATTACCATCATTGTAGGTTATAACTGAATGCATTGTTTGTAGCCAGTTCTTCCACCAACATATCCTAATTCTTGTGTTATTTATTTTGATTCTGCTATTGGGTGGTGTTGTTGGTGTTGTCTTTGGATGACTTTTGTCTTCATTAGTTACTTTCAGAAGTCATAGCAAAGTGTCTTGAATGGGTGTGGAGTTGCAGACTGGCAGGTGGTTTGGGTCAGGAATATAAAAATGCTTTGCTATTGGCATTGATCTTTGTGCATATTCCCCGTTTTCAATGAAAAAAAAAGTTGAAACCATTACTACTTTTTACCATTAACAGGGCTACTCACGTAATGATATTTTCTCCGAACAGTGGAGAATATATTTTTTTTTCTTCATATGCTCCCTCTATCCCTCTTGTGACCAAAACACAGATGTTTTAGAGGCAGCCAGCTGAGTCAGAGAGGCAGCTGTTAGCAGTCTGTGATCTTAGGACCGAAAAACCAACTGAACCCATGACTGTGACCTCCTTTTGACCTTTTGCTAACCACTTTAACTCACTGGTTCAATTTGTTTTTCCCCAGGACTGCTCTAACTCCTATCTGTTGGTACTTAGCCTAGGGTAATGTATGAAATATTAATACTTTGATGGTGAATAATTATCTAGTCCACATTCTCCATAGTCTTCATTGTTCCTCTCCATTTATACTCCCTGCTTTTTGGATGTTGTTGTTGTTGTTGTTATTGTGAATGTTGTCATCTTTGCCCTTGTGATTTCTTTGGTCCTATCCTTGGTCAAGAGCAAGATTCAGGAGGGAAAGTAAAGATTGAGTCCTTTTAAACTTGAGTCCTGATTATCAGCCCTTATAAAGTTTGATCGATATGTTGAAACTTATGATTTAAATTGTATATTTGTTTTACCTATGTATTTATCCCAAGTGCTTCAATTTCTTGGTGCCAGGGTATCTCCCCCAGTCATAGTTGTTTCCTTTCTGCCAGTTATTATTGAAATAATGTGTTTTTTTTTTTTAAATCCTTTTTGAGGTTTTTCTTTAATTTCATTATTGGGTATCTATTGAGTACGGTCAACTGACTGAATGTTTGTGTGCCCCCAAAATTCGTATGTTGAAACTAACCCCCTTTGTGATAGTATTGATGAGATTGGGAGGGTAGGGACCTCCCCATGGGGTGCTTTCCTAGGAGGAGACACCAGAGAGCCTGTTGTCTCTCCTTGCTCACACAAAGAAGAAGCCCCGTGAGGATACAGCAAGAAGGTAGAAGCAGGCACTCATCAGAACTCATCCATGCTGATATCTTGATCTCAGAGTTTTAGCTTCCAGAACTGTGACAAAATACATTTCTATTTTTTAAATTTCCCAGTCTCTGGTATTTTGTTATAGCAGCCCAAGCTAAAACAAAGACTATATTGAGTACCGTAGGCAAAAGCACTAAAGACCCAAGGTGCTGCTGAGGAGGAATATTTCTAGAGATCATGCCTTGCAAAATAGTCTGTCCAACACTTAGCTTGGACCTAGAGAACACTGGTCATCATTTAGTAAATGCTTCTTGTAGATGGCCTATCGGTGGCACTGGGATCATGGCTCAGGATGGATGTGGTTCTGTACCCATCTCTGCACTGAGGGAGCTTCCTTCAGACTGGAGCCTATGGTTTGCCGTTACAGAGACTGTTTCTGTTCATTGATAGAATTCTAAAGTGATTTTCCTGCAAAAGTTTGGGGAATGTTGGCCTGTAGCAAAGATTGACACTCAGTTTATATTCATCCAGTTTTAACACAAGTGCCATGATGGACTCCACATGAGACTTCAGATATTCAGTCATGACCTCACAGCATGACTTTAAACATTCAGATGTAACAAATTATCACAAAATACGCTTCCTGAGAAAAATTTATGGAATCAGATCCCTAGGTTGTTCTTTATGCATATTGTTTGAATCTAATAAGTTTTATGGTAATTTGTATGAAAAACTAAATAACCACAACAGACTGTCAATTGTTATTTTTCCTCTGTGGCTCTTTGATAGGAAAAAGTCCCTTTCCTCTGTTTTGTATTAAAAGGAAAAAGTGCTGAATTGTGGAAACAGCTTGAATATAACTAGATGAATTATTCATAATTAATTTAACAGCATAAAGTGGCCACTTGCCTTAATGAATGGTTGCAGTACCCAAACTTTGACCTAAGGAATTTCTAAATATAAATGTAAGGAATTGCTAACTATAAATAGAGCAAAATGAGGATAATATCTCTCTTGAAACACACACTAAAGTTTAGGAATAAAAATTAGAATTGTTAGATATTATTATACTCTTTATTTTCGATGAAATGAGATTTAAAAACCATCAACAACAACCATGCATTGTTCTATTTAAACCAAAGATTTCAGGATGTGAGAAGCAAGAAGTAAATGTATTTCAATTCTGCATCTCAGGAATCTATTTCTTCTCAAAGATAATTTCGGCAGATTTAGCCAATATTTTTTGAACACCAAAAATGGGATTTTGTTACGTGGCAAGATGCCATTCGTGACTCAGAGGTGGGTGGTAAATATACAATTGAATATAATTGAAAATAGAATTCAGAAAATTAAAAAAGGTGGAATGAGGCTATAAAACAGAGGGTCTTGATTATAAACCTGGGACTTGGGTTCTACATCTGGAGATGCAGGAGCCATGGGTGGTTTTTAACATGAGTGTTTTGTCAGGACAGTTCGATAGATTAGCTTGTTTCCAGGGGGAGATAAGTTGGGAAAAGGAGGAATTCGGATCACCAAGTACAAGTGTGAAAAGAGATATGAAGATCATGCTTCCCACTCTCCCCTTTTCCATAGCTGAGCTCTGTGCATACCTGGAGGGGCTGTATCATTGCTCTTTGGCACCTGAGTCATTCAGGAACAGCCACCCGACCAGTCTCAGATGTGCCCTCACTTTATCATGGGAACACACAGGCGAGTGTCTTAAGAGTTAGACATTGCGAATTAAGTGGGAAATTGTAAAGTCCCAGTACTGCTCTTCCTCCTCTATGGAGAGAATTACAACACAGACTCTGCTGCTCTCTGTGTCCCTAACAAGTTGAGCACCTCTTTCCAGGTAGGGCTTTCTGAAGGTCTGGATGGGAATGGGGCTCTGAATAGGGTGAGCTTCGCTGGCAGAGAGTTCTAGCTGGGAAAGCTAGGCGGGTGAATGTGGCTTTGTTTATTGTCTCTCTTATTAGAGTATGGATATATTCTCTTTTTCCTAGGTGTGTTCTTTCCCACAGCTAACAATATCTGCTGCTTCTTTGACCTTCTTGCTCTGAATGAACAGTTGTGTTGTTGATAGATTAACAAGACCAGAGAACAAAACATACTTATACCTGGACAGAACAAAATCTGCCTCTTACAAGAGTTTAACAAAACCATTTCCCTTGCCCAGCTTTCTACTCAAGTATGTGATTGAAGATGGGATGCCCAGACAAGAATTCTTTTTCTCTCTCTCTCTTTTTTTTTCATTCTATAGCAATATAAAAGTAAAGTTAAATTGTAGAAAAAGGGAACAATGAATGGTCTTTTCAGTCGAATCTATCCATCTTTGAGGCTGTGCTCTGCACTGGCTCTTGGTAAAGGCCATGGGAGGTTCTTGATCATCATTATTTTGCTTTGTGTTCCTTCAGCTTTATAGGTTTAAAATTGACCCACAGGTATTAGGCACATAAACATTGTGGGTTTGGTATTTGAAAGATCCAAAAGTGCATACTAAGTGAGACAATGTTTGAATAGATATATTGGGCTACTTCTACACAGTATGGGTATATTTTATGCATTAGTGGTCTGGATATAGTTGTCTGCAGGAATTGCTTGCATAGACAATAGTATTGAAAAGAAAGAAAGCCAGTTTGCTTATTTTAAAATGAGAAAATTAGCCAGAAATTGCGAGAGATTAAGGAGACAGAATCTAGAGAGTATGTGTCCATATCTGGTTTCCTTTTTGCATCTGTGTCCTGTCCCATTGGTTTAGTCACCACCCCCCACCACCACCACCTACCCCCCATTTGTTTTTTATTCAGCACTTTGGATTAGAATGACTTGTCAATCAAAGAAGATCCTTTGACATTATTTTCTCAACTCTGGAGTATGAATGTGTGGATATAGCATATATTTATACATAGTGTCAGAAATAGAATTGGGCCAAATTCTTGGGAAATTCCCTACTGCCCTGCAGCATCTTCCCTGTCGGCTGGCATCAAGCCATCATTGTGAAAACCCAGCGTGGCTCAGACTTCCCATTATTGCGGTAGGGTTTCATCAGATGCGTTTTGCCTCTCAGCTCCTCATTAAGTTGCAAGCAGAGAACGCTTTTCAGCTTCCAGTTCTGCTTCTCAATTAAATTAGAGGTTCTGTTTCCGATATCTCCCATTATTCACAGAATTTATGTTGAAAACAATTTTTAATGTGATTTTTTTTCTTTGTAGCCCCCCCAAAAATTGCAGTGGGTCATTTAAATCCAGAAACATGAATATATTGTCTACAGCATTTTTGGTTTTAACACTAAAGTTCAAGTTGTTGAAAACTTAATATGCTCTTTCTGTGCTTAAGAATGGCACCTGCTTTGGTTGTTAGGTCCTGGCTTCATCTTCTGTAAAGTAGAGCAGTTACTAGCTAGTGGAGGATTCCATAATGTGCTACACATGAAATGTTTGCAACAATTTCTGGCACTAATAAACTTTCAGTTATTATATACTTTTCTTATTCTTTTGGATATGCTCTTTGAAAAAGTAATTGGTATATAAAAGCTATCAGAAGATTTAAAAAAAGAAGTTCTCAGAAGATGAAACTATCCCATGATTAGACTGCCATTTGGCATTTTGTTATAGGGCTTTTGATTCTTTGTTTCTGCAGGTACAATTTGGATCTTGGATTTTTGTTTTCTCATATGCTGCATAAATCTATGAGCTGTTTCCTCTGGGATAGTTCTTTCCCCCTTCTCATTTTCTTAAATGTAAAATTTCAGGGAAAAGGAATGCTAATAAGGACTGGGAGTGTAACCCAGAGGTATAGTAGAATGCTTATCTAGCATGTGCAAAGGCACCTGGGCTCAATCCCTAGCACCATCAGAAAAAGAAAAAGAAAGAAGAAGGATAGTATAGTAAAATGAATGATAGTATAGTAAAATGTGCCAATCACTCAACTTCTGTAATTGTCATATTCATTCACCCTTGCTCCTGGTTAAGTCTAGAATGCAAGCTCTTTATTTCATCTACTCAAGATCTATGACTTCAGTCAGAATGTCCTGCAGGCCTGTTTCCCTTGCCCTTTGCTGACCTGTAAATTAAGACATACTGAAGCAGCACACTTTACCCATTGACTTCTGACCTACATACTTAACACATCATTTTGTTAACAAAATTTCTAACATTTTCCAAAAAGAAATGTCCTTGGGAATTTGATTGAAAATGAATTTTAAAAGCTGAATGGCTAAAAAGAAAAATAGGCAAATTGTTTTCACAGTTATCATCAATTCCCATTTTACTAGGCCCTGTTTGATTTTTGTGTTCTTGAAATAACCCTGGGGCATCTGGAAATGACTTTGGCATTCCTCACGGTCCTAGGTGGCCTGTTTGCGAAAGGAATTTGCCCTCAATGTGAAGAATGAAGTTCTGTAGGACTCTGACAACATATGTCTTAAAGAAATATTTTTATATTTTTACATATAAAACTACATGTTCTTGGCATTCTTAAATACCATCAATGTCTTTTCTTGTTTTGCGTATTTAACGACTTAAATGTCATCGTGTTTGAGATTAATATGTTTCCAATTTGGAGAGACAGAGAGGGAAAGAGACTTAAAATTTTTTAAATTTAGAACAAAATTGAGTTGACCAAGTTTTAATGTATTTCTGCAGTGAAATGCCTTAAAACCACTTATACCACCCACTATAACCTTCTGATATGCATCTAAGATTGTTCCTACTTGAACTCTTTTCTGGCTGTTAGTATATGGAATTTCTTTATTTCTCTCTGTCTCTGTCTCTCCGTCTCTCTGTCTCTGTCTCTGTCTCTCTCTAATCATTTTATGTTCTGATACATCTGGCTTTTTGGCCAGATAGGCTGCTTTTCAGATTCTAGGACCAGCCTAGCTTCGAATTCTTCCTCAATGTAATTCTTCTTTAGCTGTAATTATTATTACTTTATTTTTATGTAAGGCAGTCTTATTTATATAAGTTGTATCTATTTAGAAGAACAATATTGGAAGGGTTATTTTTATTAAAAAGCTCATAATCCAATAACCATTGAGCATCCTATTTAGGAGATAGTTTTATAATATTCAGTGAGAGCCTAGTATGTACTGAATTTCTCTATAGTGAAGGCGTTCCTACCTGAACCAGAAATACTCATTAGACATTTATGAGCAGTTACGTGCTAGCCCACTGCTGGCCTTTGTTGAGGGGACACTGTCTTTACCTTCAAAGAGTTATAGATCCTAGTAGCACAGGGAGGTGCCACAGGAGGCAAATAGTGGTCAGTGACCTTTGATGGGTGTTTGCATGAGGCAGTCTGGGTGCAGGGACTGAAGGAATGCTGGAGGGGTGAGGAGTTTGAGTGAGATCATCAAGGGGTTAGCAGTCGCAAGCCAGCCCCTGTCAAATCCTCATCTTTCCGTGCCTCTCACCTTAGCTTCTCTCTTTTCAGTTTCCCCTAAACCAGCAGCTTCTCCCAGATGCCTGGTTGGCTCATTCTTGCATGTGAGTGAGCCATCTCTGGCTCTGACTCACCCTAACGCCCATCAAGTGTCTTCATCATCTAGCAAGAGCCTGTATGTGTTTGTTCCCAGCTCCTGGGGAAGGGAATGCAGGATATGGTTTAGCCTTGCATTCAGTGAGGGGATGGAGCTGCAGTTAAAACGTGGTCTCTACTGATTACTTCCTTCGGACGGCGGAGGGTTGGAGCACCAGGAAGAGTGGGAAGGAGCTGGCAGCCTCCTGTTGGCCTTAAAACCAGAGGTGATGAATGTGCAGCCATCAGGAGGCCTGCGAGATGCCAGATCACCTTTCCTGCCCCTCAGGAAAGGGATTTTTCACTGGGGAGGCCATACAGTCATGCATTTAACCAACTGTGAGTGCACTGTGATAAATGCAAGGAGCGTTCCCCAGAGAGAGGGAGGGTTGGCGATATATCACACTGTGGAAGTCCTGTCTGCACAGGGGGACTCTAGGGGGCCTGGGCACAGGAAGTGTGGTGTAAGGGATTTGAGGTCACAGTGTGCTGGAACATCTTGCCTGTATTTATACAGTGACTGCTCTGTGCACCTATAATTTAGGAAGATTTGTAGAGATTGGGACAGTTTATTTTTCAAGTAACTAATACTGGTCTGGATTTGCTTCTGCTTTATTTTAAGTATTTATAAATATAACTGTTGTTGTATAAAGTCCTTTTTTTAAATATAAAAAATTCAATTTGAGCATTAAAACCATTGAAATTTGACTTAAGCATTACAATTTGAGGTACTGCTGCAGAGAAAATATTAAACATTGAGCCCATGCTTATAATTAATTATGGAGAAAAGTCAGGAATTTTTATCAAGGACATTTGTGTATCTAATTATTATTTTTATTCTTGACTAGATAGTGAGCTAGGCTGTCTTTTCAACATAAAAAAATGCTTTTTTTTTTGTCCCTAGACATATACTAGAGCTAGCTACTTAATAAAAATAAAATATTATTTGGATTTTTGTCATTTATTTAAAAAGTTTTCTAGTTTTGTTACTTTTGCTTCTTTGGGGGTTTCTTATGCATGTGGTTATCACAATTATCTAACCGGGTCTTTTTGTGCGTCAAAAGAAATTGTGTTACTTTGATATTTTTTCTTCTTCCACCTTCAAATAAGCCTCCTGGTGTTAGAGCAGCAAAATTTTACTATCTTTGGCAGTTCCAAATTAATAGCTCCTTATCCCTGAATAAAAGTAAGTGAATCAGGTTGAAGTACTGCCTTCATTTTATTGATTAGGGCAGTAGGCAAATTATGCATGGCCTTTGTGAGTGGTTCAAATTTTATAATCCACATTCTTCTCCATATTAACAATTACCGTTGTTAGCAAAATGGAGTGAGAAGCTAAAGCCAGGAAATAGTATACATGCCCTGGATTTCATGGCAGAAACTGGAGCTAAACTCTGTTTGGCTGATGATCACTCTTTGAAGTTCTGGTGATCTTTAGGGAGAAACATGTGTTCACAGATTTTAGTTTGCAATTCTGTCTAACTGCTTGGAAATTGTCAGTCAAATAAGGTACTGCTCTATTTCCCTGAATATGACCATAGGAGTCTAAAGATGGTTATCACTCAAGATGAAAAAGAGATCCTTCTTTCCTGCTAATCAATTGTACCTTCAGTTTGTTGGTTTTAAATTGAAAAGAAGGAAATAGGATATGGTTGTGTCTGCTGTAGGGATTCCAGAGAGCTGACAGGTCCTGAGAAAATTCTCAGCAGGGTGGTATTTCTGTGAAGTGGCAGATAGAACCCCTTTAGAGAAAGGCAATAGTGCACACTTTGCTGCACATAAAGTGGTACCCTCAGGGTGAACTCTGTAATGCCACCAACTTTATGACTCATGAGTGCTATACTTTTGCGATATAATAAACAAGTAAAGGTGAAGAGAGAATTATATTTCTGTACAAAGAGCCACTTGGCCTTTCATTACATAGGATAAAGCCATGGGGCTATTAAATTTTTAGTGACATTTTCAAGTAGGGCATTATCTGTGACCTGATATGCATGCATTGAAGTGTTAAGATACTTAAGAACAAAATAAAATAAAGGGAAGGAAGCTGTATCCTTTGGAGTGAGATTTCTGGCAGTGTTCTGAAGCACTTTCTCAGCACCCAGCCTAGGATTCTGATTTAGCTACTTGTGTGTGTGTTCTAGATTATTCCTCTACTATTGGATTTATCACTTACACTGCTACACTGATACAGGCCTTTCTTTTTAATTTTTATTTTTAAATATAATATGTTTTTTTAGAGAAGTTATAGATTCACTGAAAAATTGAGAGCATATGCAGAGGTTCCCCATAATCCCTTGGCCTCCGTTATCAACATACCCCAATGGAGTGATGCATTTGTTATAATCCATGAACCTACACGAACACGTCATTATCACCCAGAGTACATAGTTCACATTGGGGCGCTCTCTTGGTGGTTTGGACAAATGTAAATGCAAATTCCTCATGTTTGGACAAATGCCAGTGACGTGTATTCACCAGAGTAGTTTCATTGCCCTAAACATGCTCTGTGTTCTGCCTGTTTACCCTCCCACCAGCCCCCAAGCCAATCTTTACTGCCTCTGTGGCTTGCCTTTCCCAGAAGGTCATGTAGAGGAAGTTGTGCTGTGTGTCACCTTTACATACGGGTTTCTTTTACTTAGCAGTATGCGTTGAAGATTCCTCCATGACTCTTCATGGCTCGGTGGCTCATTTCTTTTTATCACAGAATAATACCCCACTGTGTAGATGTACCCCATAGTTTATGTGTCCATTCTCAATGCTTTTTGTTTCAACTCATTTTTCTTGGGACCAGGACTAAGGTGAGGTGTGTGAGATGCTCAGGGAATCAAGATGAATAATATTGTAGAACAATTTTTCAAAAAATAAAAATTCATACAGCAAAAATGATGAATAAGACATTAACATTTTAGGTAAAGAGAAGATCCCACCAAGCCCTGTCAGTGTCACTGATAATCATAAGCAGAATTCCCTATATTCGTAACGCACACGGGACATTGTTCTCTTGCTATGAAACCTGGTTCTCCTCTGCAGAAATGGCTTCCCCTGAAGACTCCTCTGGTAGAAGTGCTTTTCTCAGAATCGTCATAGCATTGTGCCTAGAGGTGGAGATGGCCTCTTTGCTCCTCATTTCCCCCTCCAAACTACTCGTCCCCTTTCTTCCCTAAAACACCATCTATCCCATCCATGAAGTAATGCACCTAAACTCGACCACACTCTCCTCTACCAGTGGGAACCATCCCCAGCCTCTTCCCTTTCAATGGCACAACCCCTCAGTGTGTGCGGATTTTAGCTTCTGGTGTTCATCTAGTATAGCGCTCCTCCTTTGTGACTCATGAGGTATTTGGGGGAGGGGCGCGGGTACTGGGGATTAAACTCAGAGGTACCCATCCACTGAACCACATCCCAGACCCCTATGTTTTTGTATTTTATTTAGAGACAGGGTCTCACTGAGTTGCTTAGTGCCTCACTTTTGCTGAGTCTGGCTTTGAACTTGTAATCCTCCTGCCTCAGCCTCCTGAGCTGCTGGGATTACAGGCATGAGCCACTGTATCTGGCTTATGAGTGATTTTAATGGTGAGCTCAGTGATCCCTCCTGTACTCAGTTGCTCAGGTCAGCGATTCTCTTTCCTTTGGGGATCTTGCCTTCCTCATTCTTCATTGTCTATACCCTCCCATGATCCTGTTATATACCTTGCTGTTACCAATACCTGCAACTCTTCCAAAATCTTCATTTCAGTTCACTGGCTCTCCAAATACTACTTCTCACTGTCTCGCTTCCACTTCCACAGCAGAAATTCCTTCGCCCATTCACAATTTCAAAAATAAACTGTGCTCACTTTTGCCACTTTAGATTCATAGCCCAGAGTTAGAACCATACTGTTGCTCACATTCTCAGTTCTGTCTTTCCATTGTTATTTGTCTGGCAAAGCAGCTCATTTTAGAGATATGTTCTTTTTATTAACATTTTCCTTTCAAATATCTGCTTCTTCTTGTTATTTGGCAGTACTGAGGATTAAATCCAGGGTCTCAGGCATTGGAGGCAAGCACTTGACCATTTCCAGCCCTTTTTAAAGATTTTATTTTGATACAGGGTCTAAGTTGCTGAGGCTGGCCTTGAACTTGTGACTCCTGAATAGCAAAAATTATAGGAGTGTGCCACTGTGCCCTGCTCTGCTTATTATTATTAATAAAGAGAAGTGGTTTGATATATTACAAGTAGATATTTCAGTTGAGTTTGACAGTGCATTCCAAGTGCTCAGCAAACATCACTAGGTACTAAGAACAGCAATGTAACAATGTAACAGGAGGATACCAGTTAGTCATTGAGGGAACAGAATTCATGAGTGACAGTTCTTTATCTAAGTGACACCCTTGAAAACTTTGTGATAAATTTTTCTTATGTTAATTGCTTTGAATACAGAGATTAATTTTTATAAAGAAATCTTCCTTGTGTCATATTCTATATGTAAAATGTTTAATTAGTGAGATAGGGGTCAGTTGAATTTCAGTAAATTAATATCTCTAGGTAGATCTACCTATGGTCCATAGATAGGTCCATACAATCTATGGACCTTATGCTAGTTTATTTTACATAAAAAATGACCCCATATATTTAAGAGTCTCATACCTCCCTCCTTCATTTTTCCTTTTATTCCCCCTCTGGAAAAATATTTGAGGTCTGAATGAGTGCAGTAAAATCCAGGTCACACTGCTGGATGGAATGACCAGATGCTTTGTCACTTGGACCTTTTCCTTTACACTGAATCTCTTTAGCTTAGGTCAGAAGTGGAGCAGGCTTGGATGTTTGGGGCTTAGCACTACTTTATCATAATGGTGGAGGATCATTCAGTGGTTGTCCATGTCAAAGTAACAATGTCCTTTTCTTGTACACTCTCCCAGGTTTACCCTGAGCTGCAGATCACCAACGTGGTAGAAGCCAACCAACCAGTGACCATCCAGAACTGGTGCAAGCGGGGCCGCAAGCAGTGCAAGACTCATGCCCACATCGTGATCCCCTACCGCTGCTTAGGTAAGCTGCCAGCCACCTGGCTGGTGTTGCGTGGTCTAGTCTTTGGCAATGAGAAAGGCTGCTCTAATCAGGTCAAGTACATCGACTTTTCCTTCAGCATCCATCAGTGCATTCCACAACTGTGGATTCAGCTAGCCGTGGATCAAAAATATGGAAACAACAACAAAACTGTACCCATCATGGACAAACTTTTTCATGTCATCATTCCCAAAATAGTACAGCATAACAACTATTTATATAGTATTTGCATTGTGTTAGGTAGTATAAGTAAGCTGGAGATGATTGAAAAATACAAGGAAGGTCCTTGGGAGGTAGTTCAGTGGGTAGAGTGCTTGCCTTGCATGCATAACACCCTGGGTTTAATCCCCAGTACCACCAAAAACAACAACAACAAAAAAGAAGAGAATGTACATGGGTAATATGCAAATAACATGACATATAACAGATGAGATTCTATAGATTTTGGTATCCACAGAGAATTCTAGAACCAGTCCCCCAAGGATACTGAGGAATAATGATACTTGTCTATGCTTTGGACTATTAAGATGATATTGTATGTTCCAACAGTACAAGGGCAGTATTTTTGAGCTCTCTGCTTCAGAATTAATTTATCCAGGACTGATGAATGAAAATTGCTTAGTGGTGGGGTCTGGGAACCCTTATTTTACCAAATCTCATAAATGATTGTCATTTATACTCACTCCCTAGCCTGGTAGAATGGGGCCTCATGTGTTTTCATCACACAGACTCCATCGCAAAAAGATTCCAATGTGAAGTTGCAGCGTTTTGCTAATTTCTTGAAAAGCTTTTTCTTATAATATCTGGCTATTTTTTTTTTCCTGTTGTTGGTGATTAGAAGTTGGAGTTGGGTTGATCTGAGATTTAAAATTTCACCTTTGCTTTTTATTTTTGAAATTGAATTTTATGTGATCTCATGATTTTTCCTCTGGAAACACTGATACAAGTTCTTATTAAATATGACTTGGTCCTTAATCTCTTCCTGGCTGATATTTTTAATGTAACCAGGTGTTGCAAAAAATCCACAGTCTTTGCTCTGGTAACTGCATCTAGATGTTGTCTACTAGTTTCTTCACTGTGTGAGGCTGTAAATATGGTCACAGAGGTCCCTATATGGAGACGTGGGACAAATATTGATAGGCATTCTGATGTGACTTCTTATAAAGGTTAAGAGGAAGCCTTAAAGGAAAGCCCTTGCTTGCCTGTGCAAGGCTCTGGGTTCTATTCCTAGCATGCAAAAGGATAAAAGAAAGACAGAAAGGAAGGGAGGTAAAGGAGAGAAAGGAAGGAAAGTCCAAACAGCAAGTTGACAAAGTAGATAACCACTAGAGATCTGTATGATATCTGGCCAATTAATGCCATGGAGCTCATGGATACTGTTTATTTATGTACATAATTTGAGAAATAAATGGAAAATACTGGAAATTTCATCTGGTGGATTTACTACTCACAATGTAACTGAAGACAAAGAGTGTAGAAAAACAAGATTTTTTTTTTTCCAGATTCTTAGATATTTGATAATTACAAGTTTCCTTGATCTTGGTTTTTCTGGTTCCTACATGCTTTATAAGGCTTTTTTTTTTTTTTTTTTGGTCTGGTCAGGAAGTAAAGATTTAATAAATAAGAAGAGACTAAGCAACATGTAAATATTAGATACAGAGCTCCTATTTCAGGAACTGACTATGGAGGCTTATCTGTCTCCAGGAACTGTGTACTTCAGACTACTTTTAAAATGGCACCAAGAAATAGTGCAGAGCCCACCCGAGCCACTACAGTCAGGAGGTAGGCCATGAGTTGGTTACTTAGGTGGCCCAGACCCTGTAAATTGCTTCTTTCATTTCTCACTTGCCTGCCCTATGCAGTATATCAAGTGCATGTTCTGTAGGATATAAACTCTTAGAGGTCCTGACTAGATCTTTGAACATGTGTTATCACATAAAACACCTGATAGAACCCTCATGTCACATCAGAAGTGAATTTATGTTTAAATATTATGTTACTCCGAAAATTGTTTCATGATTCAGAGTTATTGATACTATAATTGACTAAAAGCTGAATTCCACAAGAAAATTGCAATTTATTACAGAGGGCCAAGAGTTGAGATAAGTATTCTTTGACCCCAAATCAGGTGTTATCTCCTCCGTTGGCCACATCCCCTAACCCTCCCAGAGACTCTTCATCTCTCAAAAGCACTACCCTTTATAGCAACAGTGAATTGAAAAAAAAAAAAAACAACTAAAAAATAACCCTGCAGAAAAGAGATGTAAAAAATGTCCTAAGGTTTATGTATGAAGCCAAAAGATTTTATAACACGGCGAATACACAAAAACTATCAAAATATTTGTTTTTATTGTGCTTCATGCACTCTTTGGGGAAACAACAGCCTAATTAATTTGAGTTCTAAGAATTAATCGCATTTAGTAAATGTCACCTTGTTAGTGGTGTTGGTGTCCTGTCCTCAGCATATATTTTTAACCACTACAGAAAGAGATTCACTTCAAACTGTATCATTTCATTGACACACATTTATAGAAATGTACAGGATGGACAGGGGCAAGGAGAAATAGAGAAAAACCCATCAAATAATTGTCCAAAAGACTATGGGCGTGGTCAAGAGTTAATTCCTGCCAGAGCCTTGCCTTCAGCACATACAGATCTCTCTTTTTTCTTCTGAACAGCTTCTGGGCTCCTTTGATGTTGATGTGCATAATTCAAGGGGACAGGTCACTTGTGACATGTCCAGCAAATTTCCCAGTTCTGGTTTAGTATCTGATATGAAATGAGTGCATTGACACTAACTGTTTTTGACATCCAGCAGGGACTAGATAATCATTAGCTATTCCCAGTAGGGATTTGGCCTGTTTTAATCATTTATCCTATTTCTCATCTTAGAAATCCCTGCTCCCTCTCCACTGGACCTGAAAAGAAAGCACAGGTTGACTCTGGCTTTGCTCTTGAGCTTAGATTAGAGTTAGGGATCTGGGTCTTGCTTGTCTCTTAGGTAGTTTCCCAAAACTCATACTAAAGAATTACACAAGAAATATAATATACTGATGATGTCTATGCAGAATGTGGCTTATATTTCAGGAAAAGGAATTGAAAAACATGATCATATAACTCAAGTGCATTTTATTTATACAAATGTTGTAACATCCCACTAATTTTAGCACTGTTTTTACTTTCTTTTCCCCCCCACTTTGGTTTTTTCTTTTCTGCCTTCCTTTCTCCTGATTTCTTAATCTGTTATTCATTTCGATATTAAGCCCTTTGTAAGTGCATAGGCCATCATTAGAGTATTTCTTCCGGAAGACAGTGTTGGTTCTATTAGTCTTTTCCTTCACAGGAGTGCTTATTGAGAGTCAGAGAGGTTGGCTTTCTTGCTATAAGTCACACAGTTCTTCAGAATTGGGACTACAGCCCCTTATTTCTTGATTTTTAATCTAATGTTCTTTACAGTATACATATAAAAATTATGTGTTAGAACAAATATCCATCTGATTTCTAAAACCAACTCATATAAGCAAGTCTGTGAATAAGAGCAATAAATAACACTTTTAAAAAAAATTGCCACAGTATGTATAATATGTCAAAATGTACTCTGCTGTCATGTATATCTAAAAAGAATAAATTTTAAAAAGTCACCACGGGTATTTCCTTGATCGAGGTGACTACCATGACACCTGGCACAGGATACATCTCCATGTGATAATATTTTCTACTTCATAGTAGTAACAGTATCATTCTTACATATTCCTGCTGCTTGAAGAAAGAACTGCTATTTAGCAGTTCTGTAAGATCTCTGACTATATCCTGATGCACCCTTAGTCAAAGGAGATTTTTACTAAAGTTACTTTTCACAAAGATGCCATCTAGAAAACAATATAAGATTGTCTCAAACATTAACTATATTAAGATTCAAAACAAAGTTTGGAGAGAGAAAAATTCAGGTTATGTGTGGCATGCACCTCCCTAACCACCCTATCAGATGAAGGATCCAGTGTTGCTCTGGATGATTTCTCTCTAAACCAGGTGCTTTGGACATCCTTGCTCTACAGCATCTCACATGCCTCGGGGAAATGGGGACAATGGATCAGGTTGCCCTCGCCACTTTCTTCCCACAGAGCAGATGATTTCCCTTGGGAGTGAGCTGGCTTTCTCAGTTCACCCTTTGCTTTTTTGAGTACTTCTGGAACCAGAATGTACGCTCTGTCTTAATCTTACAAACACTGTATTAATTATTGCACGTGCAATTCAGTGCCCATCATTTATCATCACTCAGGGAGAATTATTTTTTTGTAAAGCTTTCAAATGCTTTCCATTTGAATAGCTGCTCTTCATGGTGTAATGGATCCACTATTGAAATTGGCACACTTCTGCTGTCGCTGACCAGCGAAAGCAAGGCGCATTGCATAAGATAAATTACTGTAGATTTACAGGGGCACAGTCAGGTTAATAGCATAATCCAAAGGAAGAATTAGAAGTTAAAGAACGACTACCTGAAATGTCATTGTTTCCTTTTATAATTAAGACTTTCCAAACATGTAAGTAGTAATAACCAGGAAACTGCTCAGTATAGTCAAATGAGAAATTAAAGGTATTCAATTATTTTCATTTTGAATTTAGCTGTTGTAATAAAATTTCAGTATAAGTATTCCTTTTTTCTATGTGGGCAGCTTTTGTGAATGATCTCTAGCTATCTTAATCATTAAGATTACGAAGTATGTATTTGATAATGATAGATATTGGACCATAGGAACTCTTTGAGCTTCTGCTAAGCAACAGTTCTTTTCAGATACATCACACAATAGAACAATACTCAAGAGTATTATGTAGACTAAACCAAACTTCACACATGGGAGTGGGGAAAGGAGAACATTTTTGTTGTAGACTTCAAAGATCTTGTAAATGTTTGGAGGTCCGAGCACAGTATTCCAGTGTGATAAAACTAAGAAGTGCTTTTTTGTGGACTCAATATCTCACATCCCCAGCCCTTTTTGTATTTTATTTAGAGACAGGGTCTCACTGAGTTGCTTAGTGCCTCGCTTTTGCTGAGGCTGGCTTTGAACTCACAATCCTCCTGCCTCAGCCTCCCAAGCCTCGGGGATTATGGGTGTGCACCCCGGTGCCTGGCAACAACTTTCAATTTTAATATTGCAAATTAGGTACATCCAATTTTTATACCACCTCCAGTAGTACCCATTAAAGCATAACTATTTACTTTCTTTGAAGGGAAGAGTTAATTATATCAAGAATACTGAAAAAATTAAGAAAAACATTTTTTTCTCAAGTATTTTAAGACTTTTTAAAAAAGTTATTTAATATTTATACTTAATGAAAGAATTGACTAAAAAGTACGGGGGTAGGGAATGTGTTTTTTTTATAGTTACAAACAAAAAAAAAGTCACAAGTATAAGAAATGACATCAAGACAGCAGTGAATCTAAAGCCAGAGTGAGAGGTATTTCAATTTCAGTATCAAAGGGTGTTACAAAATGTTCACATTTTAGTAGCTGACACAGAAATCCCTTAGTATTTGTTTTTCTCTCTAGTCTAGGGATAAATTCTGTTATCTTTCTTTATCATCGCAGTCACCAAGTAGCTTCATTTAACTTTCCCTCTTTTCTATATCCCTTGATAAATTTCACTTCTCGCTGCTGGTGCCTCCCAGGAGGATTCCCTACTTCCCCTCTGCTGTCAGTGAATCTCCGCTTTGGCTTTGAACCCTGATGGTAAAAGGACTTCCCAGGGCAACAGCTGTGCATCCGTGTGTACAGCAGGTAGTGCAGACTTCAGGGGGAGGATGGGGAGGGTCCCAAGAGGGGAAGAAATGGCACCAAAGCATTAACTGCATTTTAGGACTGGCTTGGACTTTGCATGGTTTTACATTTTATTCCCTTGAAGAGTTTGGGAAAGATATAGTGATGATGAGTGCATAGAAAGTGAAGCAAATCTTAAAATGGGGCAAGTACTAACTTTTTTTTTTTTTTGTACCAGGGATTGAACTCAGGGGTACTCAACCACTGGATCATATCCTCAGCCCTTTTTTGTATTTTATTTAGAGACAGGGTCTCACTGAGTTGCTTAGGGCCTCGCCATTGCTGGGGCTGGCTTTGAATTAGTGATCCTCCTCCCTCAGCTTCCTGAGTTGCTGGGATTAGAGGTGCATGCCACCTTGCCTGGCAAGTACTAACTTTTGAAAAAGACAAAGAGTTAAAAATGTAATAAAAAGTTGTAAAATACAGAATTACATCACTGCTCAGTTATGAGCCATTTGAGCATCATGAGATTTATCTGGGCTCACATTTTTGGAGATTTCAGCCCATAATCAGTTGGCTTGTTACTTTTGGGCTGGTGGGGAAGCAGCATCTGGTTGCCTCAGAGGCACACGGGCACGTGGTTGGGCAAATCCCATTCACCTCCTGGTGGCCAGGAAGTGAAAGAGAGAGGAAGTAGGGGGGCAGCCTTCCAGTGTCTTCTACAAGGGCATGTCCCTGGTGACCCAACTTCCTTCCACTAGGCTCCACCCCTCAAAGGCTCTACCACTCCCCACAGTGCCACCCTGGAGATCAAGCCTTCTCTGTGGGCCTTTCAGGGACACTGAAGATCCAAACTACAACACATAGTCCTCATGCAAATGCCAGATACTTGAAAAACTCTGTACTGCTACGGTGGTGACAGGAAGGAGGTAGACTCTGGTGAAATTTCACCCTCTATCGTGCGAAGACCTAAAGTAGAAAAATGGAGAAAAGAGCTGTTTAATACAGAGCTGAGAATTACAGGGACAGGGACAAATAGCAGAAGAAACAGCAAACTGAGAGTATACTTTAAAGTAATATTTCTGTAACCTATAGTATGCTGTCAGTATAGCGCATCATCTTTGAATATTGGGAGGAAGCTCATGAGAGGGTGATGGGTTTGGAGAAAGTATTACAGTCAGTAGATCTGAGGGCCTCATGAGGAAGGATAGCGCTCTTGGTAGAGAATAAATAGTGCCTGGTATCGTAAATGAAGGATGCTTCCCTGCAGTACCAGTAAATTTGGAAATGATTGGTTTCTGTTCAAAATGTAAGCTCTTTGATGAGTGGGACTTTTTTTTAGTCACTGAAAATTTCCCAGAGATTGTAACATGTCATGACATGTAGTACATACTGGCTTTTTAATTTTTTGTAGCCCTGGAGATTGAAAGCAGATCCTCACACATGCCAAGCAAATACCTTATCACTGAGCTATATCCCCTGCCTTTTTTTTTTTTTAATTTTGAGACAGAGTCTAGCCACATTGCTGAGGCTGGCTATCCTCCTTTCTCTTCCTCCCAAGTAGCTGGGATTACAGGTATGTGCCACTGCACCCAACTACACAGTATATACTTAATAAGCTTACAGCAAATGAAAGGAGGATATACTGCATGTTGGAAAAGGGAAGGAAAAGGAAAAGAAGGAATAAACTAAACACTAGGGAGACAGAAGACATGGACCAGGAATTTCACCTGCCCAAAAGACAGAATTTCTAACATTATGACATGTGTCATTTACTTCAAAACTCTTGTGTTGCCCAAGAGAAAGGGCAGGTTTTGTTGTTTTTTGGTACTGGGGATTGAACCCAGAGGCATTTTACCACTGAGTCACACCCCTCAACCCTTTTTATTTTTTGAGACAGATCTCATTATGTTGCTTAGGGTCTCACTAAGTTACTGAGGCTGGCTTTGAACTTTCAATCCTCTTGCTTCAGCCTCCTGAATCTCTGGGATTATTGGCATGTGCCACTGTGCTCCACTTAGGGCAGTTTTTATTGAGCAACCCCATAATAACATAAGGATCCTCAGATAAGGAAGACAGCAAGTATTCTAGATCTTAATAAGAAGAACTAAAATTTAGGAGATAGGGTTAAACCCCTTTCTACATACGTCTAGTAAAAATCAGTGTGCACCAGAGGCCTCTGTGTTTAGAGCAAAAACACAATATTAGATTAGTTTTACTCAGTGTCCTGAGCTTTTAAATCTAATGATAAGCATCATTTTAATAAAAACCCACTTTTAAATGTGATTCACAGTGGTTATATAGATTTTGGAAACTTGAGATTTTTATGTTGCTCCTTAAGAAATGGGATACTAATTGTGAATGTCAAACATTAACTCCACTCATCCTATTTAAAATAGTGTCTTTTACTAAGTGATTAGATGAATCTGGTGTTTTAGAGGTTATTTGATGTAGATGTAAAGACTTCCCTTCTAAAGTTTAAATCTTTTTATGCCATTAATACTTGGAGGCATTCTCTTGCTTTATTGATTAGGCACCTGTATTTTCAAGAATGTCACCCCACTTGAGTTCCCCCAGATTTTTCCCTTTAGTGTTAACTACTTTACCAGAATATGGTGCGACCTTATTTTTTAAAGGTATTTTTTGAAAATCTGGATGTCACTGAAAGAAGATTCCTGTATTTACTGGGTGGAATCTGGATCAGCTGGGAAGACAGTTCATTTCTCAGGGCTGCAGGATTCCCATGAATAGGCCTTATAACTCTTGCTTTATTGAAAGCTTAACGCAGTCATAAATCAGGGACTTACGGTATTCTCTATGCAGATTTAATATGAGGAGGCTCAGTGATATTCTCAATATGCCAAGAAATTATCCTAAATTTTATGAGTTAAATAACTTGAACGCATTTTCTTTTTCCATCTTGTTCCCTTCTTAAGTTTTTGGTCAACGTTCTTGGTCACATCATGAGTACCAGTGCACATATGTGTTTTCTTCAGTTTGGTTCTTTAACCTCATTATTTCTGATTTGACTTCATGAAGACCTTTGGTCTACTGACCCTTTATTTAATTTTATCTACCAGGAATGTTTTATCTTTTTGTCTTTTCCCTATTTTTCAGAATAGGGCCCTCACTCCAGTCAGTTGACCCCACGTCTTCCTTGAATCCTTGCTCCGTCCCTTCAGAGCCAGGCTTCTTGATGTGGTGTCAGAGCACCTGTGTCATCTTCCTGGCTCCAGCTCCTGCCATGGTTGGCTGTTATCAGTCATCCATCCCTTTAAGCCCAGTTGCCTCTGACGTTGTCACATCCTTTGGGTCCTCTCTGTCCCATGGCCTCTCAGTGGCATCCAGCTTCGATGATTGTAGCCTTCTCCCCACATCATCATGCCTCCGGTCTGTTTTTCTTTCTGTCTCTCAGTGGCACATTTTCTGCCTCTTTAAGAAATTCTGACTATTGGTATCCCAGGTTGTCATTTTCTCACAAGACACATACTTGCCAGAAGACTCCATCAGAGCCATGGTTTGGCAACAGCCAGTGTTGACCATCCCTGAGTTACCATGAGTTCCAGGAAGTCCCTGAGTTACCAGGAAGGGTTCAAGATCAGGCCTCTTCCTGTGGAAGCTTCACCAAGAATTCAGACTCGGTGCGACCCCTGGAGTGTTGGCACTTCTGCTTACTTGGACCTTCATCTAAGAGGTGCCCCAGTTCCTTATCAGTAATGGTAGCTGGGGCTGCAGCTCTGAGGTAGAGTGCATTTGAACTAGGAACTTCAAAAGAAACCAAAACAAAAGAGCACTAATAAGTGATAAATCTGAGGCCTTACATGTATCATTTTTCTCTGTTGGCTTATTGTTGGATATTATTTGTGATAAAAGCATAGACTTTTTCTCAGTCTTTATTAATGTTTCCTGCACCCTTGATTTCATGCATAAAAATTAATTAGATTTAAATGAACTTAATATAGAAACCCTGCTATTGATGCAGAAATAGACCCCATACTGGGCTCTCACCAGAATCAGTGGTGGTTGTTATTTCTTTGCTTTGCTTTGCTTTTTTTTTTTCCCTGCCAGCTAATGACACCTGGTATGCAAGAATAAAATTAGTCAAGATTAAATCCCTATTAAGTATTCATGTGCTGATTTTTAACACATTTTAAAGTGGCAATATATCATTACATATAGTCTTCTTAAATTTGACTTTTAAAAATCATTTTAAATCCTTTAACTTAAATATGAAATTTCTTACCCAGTAGGGTTTGTTTGTTTTTCTCACATAGATGTGGTCTCAGGTTGGAATTATCATCTTAAGCTGCGAGACCTTATACTTGTTACTAAACTGTATAACCAGGAAGGAGAGAGTTAAATTAAATCATTTGAAAACAAAGCACAGAAAACTGCCTAATGTAGGAAGGCCAATTAAAGAATTCCTTAAATGAGTCAAGAATGACAAGTGCCAGAAATTCAGGAAAACACATGTATCACCCATTGTTACAGTTGATGAATGTTGAATTGCACATGAGATTTGATATCAAAGATGCCTTTTGTACTTGGTACAATAGTTGGCTTTTCAGTGCAACAGCTCTGTTTTCCCAAAGGGATGGCCTACTATAGATGGCCTTAAAGGTACACATCTTCCAGGGACTTATATAAAACCATCTCCTAAGGGTTTGAGATAATCCAGACAGTTTGAACATAAACAAACAAACAAAAAAAATGAATGAACTTGCAGAATATCCTGCAATGGTATAAGCAGATGAGGTGGGTGCCTCAAAGCCAAGAGAGGAAACTGACCTTTCTCTCCATTTTCCTTCCTTGTAAGTGAACTTGTACACACTCAACTGTTAAATGGGGATTGCTTGAAGCTTAGGTAACAAACATCTTGTGGCCTTGGTTTTGTTAGAGAGTTTGCTCTTCTACCCTCAAATGATAAGTCACTTATACTTTCTTAAAGGAGTCTGCTATCCAGCTCTTCTTACCCAAATGAGTCTTTCCAGCATTCTTCCAAAACCACAATGGTTTTGATATAAAGCAACTCCCATCCTAACTTTAACTTTCCTTTAATGTACATTTTAGTCATCTTTATCATTTTAAATGAAAGACAGAAATTGTATTATTTGGAAGAAAGAGAGCCCCCTGTACTTATAAGCCTTTATCATTTTAAGTGAAAGACAGAAACTGTATTATTTGGAAGAAAGAGAGCCCCCTGTATTTATAAGCCCCCCGCCCCGTACTTATCATGTTTCCTCATTTCTAAATGTTAAATATAAAATGAGAAATTTGCCTTCTCTAAACTCTTCTCATGTGCCTCCTATGTTTGATAGAAGCTTACCTTGAAAAACTATTTAAAGCTTAGTTTGATCTAAAGGCTGAACTTCAGCTTGCCTGAAATGCTTGCTTTTCAAAATGTTTGCTCCCTGGAGAGGTAACTGAAGTCTGCCTTTTCATGTGACTTTGGATTGTTGACCTGGAAGACTTTGGGGGTAATGCAAGCGGCTTTGGCATAGTTCCACTGCTTTCTGGTTGAGTAGGGCCTAGGAAGGAGGGCGGGGCTCACTGTGTACAGAGGGGAGATGTAGTTTGGAGATGTTTGAAGCCTGAATGCACCTTTATTTGGTGCCTTGCTTTATTGCTGAAGAGAATTTTAAACTGCTGCATCCATAAATGTGCTGCAGCTTGTAATGACGCATATTTAAATGATTTTGCATCAAACAAATGCATTTTCTCTTTGCCTGGTGTGTAAAATTTGAATGACACTTGTGCTGTGTCTGAAGGGAACAGACATTTTCATTATCAAGTTCAGTCAAGCAGAAAAGTAGCAAAGGGAGCAGAAATTTCCATTTGCATCTATGATTGAAGTTGTAGTGATAAAAGAAAATTACTAGGTTGAAAAAGAGCCCTCTTCGCATTCTGCTATATGACACGGGATTTTGTCAATTTGGAGATGGTTTTTATACTTCTGGGAAGGCACTGATCAAAAGTCTCAAATTATACATATCCTTTAACTGACCTGAAATATTTCTTGTTGTTTTGTTTTTTCTAATTATCTAGAAGCAGATTCTGTATCATTTTGTTCTTAAAATTTATTATCCATTAGTTATAAAATCTTAACTATTAGTTTTATGTACAATTATTAGAGATTCATAATACTTTAATTGTAACAGCAGTTATAGACAGATAACTCAGTTGCCGTCATAGACCACTGCATTAGAGATGTGGATCAGCATTCCAGGGGAATTTTTCTACTAAAAAATAGTTAGAATCGGGGGCTGGGATTGTGGCTCAGTGGCAGAGTGTTTGCCTAGCATGGGCAGGGCCCTGGGTTCAATCCCTGGCACCCCACATAAAGACAAATAAATAAAATCAAGGTTTTGTGTCCAACTACAACAAAAAAATAAATATTAAATTTAAAAATTCAAAAAAATTGGTTAGAATCTACCTTTTGAAGCCTTAATGTAGTTATTTCTTCCTCAAACCTTCTTCTGTAAAAGTCCAGAAATTCACTTATTTTAGCTCTCTGAGGGGTGATAAGCCATAGCAAATTGATTTACAGTAATGAAACTAATCCTTGTTTATAAATCTGAATGTCAATTTCTAAGTACACAGTGGCATGGTAACAAAAAGAGAGATTCTGATTTATCTGGAGATCTATCCCCACTAAAAAGATGGCATGGTTTTTAAAAATCATGACTCAAAGGGATGTAGGTAATTTCTACAAGGTATTTAAAAAAATTTTTTAGTTGTAGATGGACACAATACTTTTATTTTTGTTTATTTTTATGTAGTGGCAGGATAAAACCCAGTGCCTCACACATGCTCGGCAAGTGCTCTACCACCGAGCCACAACCCTGGCCCTCTACAAAGTATTTTTATTGAAGAGCTTGATGAATCGTGATAAAGTGTTTTGTTTTTTGTTCTATTAAATATTGGGTTTCTCATCCCTAAATGCTGTTGCTGGTAGAGTGACAGAATTCTGATACTTCATTTTTCTCTGCTTTAACAGAGCTCTGGAAACTTGAAGCAATGGTCTTAATACTTGGTAAAAGACTATGCCAGTTTCAAGTACTCTATCCAAATTTCTTTCTGGCTGGCTCTTTTGTTTAATGCAGGGACATCTTTTTCCACTCTTTTCCTTCTTGTCATAAGAGATTTTGACTCCATGAGGAATTGCTCAGTGTTCTCTGGGTGCCTTCCTGAGATTTGGTGAAGTTGATTGAGCACTTGATTCTGGTACGTTTGCTAAAAGCAATACCCTCCAAGTGGAAGTGCCTAGCAAGTCCTAGGAATGCCAAGTCAAAGGTCAGAATTGGAAGAGCAGAGATTGTTGACTCCTTAGACATGAACAGTACAGCTCTGTGACGGAGTAGGAAGAGCAGAGAGGAGAGGACGATCTCACTTTATAATCAGAATTATGGAAATGTAGATGAATGAGAGGAAAGAAGTGATGAGTTTGAGGTGTGTCATGGAGAAAAGCTCTGCCTGGGTTGGTGGAAGCTGGGGAAGGAGACTGGAGGGAGATGGTGTGAGAGACAACCAGGAAGCTTCAGGGCTGAGACCAGTGTGTGGTTGCAGTTGACCTCAAAAAAAGAGTTGCTGATCGCAGGTTGCGGGAGTGGGGCCAGATGGTGAAGGGTTGGCAAGAACAAGTCAGGGGCTTGAGAGTGGCAGTCCACAACTCTGTTGAGGAGTTTATCCGAAAGTGCCTCTTCCTGTCTTGATTATAGCCTACCTCACACATGGGTTTCTGAATGTGAATGGAAAACACACGCTGTGTATTTTTACCTCCCCATATGATTTAAGGTTTTGGTAATAACTAGTGGTTCTCTTGCCTCACCGTACATCATCTTGGTTGGTATTTTGTAAGCAATTATGTGGTTGTTTTTTTTTCAATGCCCCATATATAACCCTATTTAATTGCATCTTTAAAAGATTCTCTGGCTTTGACTTTTTAAATAAGGTACAAAGAAAGGAAAAAGGGTTAGGAGAAAGCAGCAGCCAGAGGATGCTTGTGTTTTTAACAAACAAAACATGATTTAGGAGGATCCCCTACAGGGTCTGATTTTAGCTCCTTTCTCAAGAAAGGACTGAACTCAGCTGCAGGAGGTTCAGGTTGAAAGGAAGCCTTGTTTCTACATCTGAATTGGTCACATCCCCATAAATGCAAATTACAATATGAGAACTGCAAAAAGTGAAATAGAGGAAGAAGGGTAGTTTGCTTGATAAATAGAGTTAATGGTGATAATAAACAGCATCCTAGTGGTCCACCATTCAATAACTAAAACATCTGCTACTGTAATAACAGAGAATGAAACTAATCATGCAATCTCAATGTATTCAAATTTAGGATTTATGGTTTTTCTGACTTATCTTCGGCTTCGGATTTTCTCCCATAACCTCAAACCTGTCCACCATCAACTCATCTCTCCTTGAATGAAATTCCTGATCTCTAAAATCTGATGCTAAGTCTGTACTGCCCATTGCTGACCATCAGCAACATGTGGCTATTAAATACTTAAACATGGCTCATCCAAACTGTGTCAGAAGTGTAAAACATACAGCATATGTAGAAAAATTAGTATAGGAGGAAAATAATAGAGAATGTCTCAGTATGTCTGTATATCAAAATCACTGAATCTGCCTGAGTCGTCACGTTGCTTTTAAATCTAGGAATCTTTCTACTATATTTTGCAATTCTGTAATTAAACAAATGACAAGACAGGAGCAGTATGCTTTTACGGATGTGTGAAAAAGCATCAACCTTAAGATGGTACAAAGCATCAAATCAATGGTACAGAACACAGCTTAGAGAAGATAAGATCGTGAAAAACTGAACCCCCCCCCCAAAAAAAAGACAAATACTGTATGATTCCATTAATATGAAGTACTTAGTCATATGCAAAAGGGAAAATGGGTGGTGGTAGCCAGGGGCTGGGGGAAGGGAAAAATAGGGATTATTGTTTAACAGGTTCAGAGTTGAAAAGTTTTGCTAGATGTAAAGCATTCTGGAGGTGGACCACGGTTGCACAACCATGTAAATGTATTCAATACTATTGAAGCATACGCTTAAATTTTATGTCATGTGTTTTACCACAATTATAAAGGAATGAAGAGGATAAACCATTCTGAAGTGTATTTATGATGCAGTAAGCTGTAAGATTAAAAACCTTAATGAGATGGGTTGCAATGAATAATCTTAAATAGACTCTTGCTACCTGAAGGAAAAGTTGAATAGCATCACCTGGGAGCTTGTTAGAAGAGTCCCACCTTTGATTTGTCCAATCAGGATCTAAATTTTAACAAGATCCCCAGGTGATGTGTATGCATGATAAAACTTGAGAAGCCCTATTCGAAACATCATTTCTCAAAGTGTGGTCCATGAGCCACCTGAACCAGAATCACTCTGGGGAGGTCTGTTTTCAGGCCCATCCCAGAAGGCATAACAATCAGATCCAGGTGGTGGGGACAGAGGACGGATGAAACTGCCTCCCGCCCCCATCCCATGCAATCTGAAGCTCACTGAAGTTTTAGAGCTTATGGTTTGGAAAGATTTAACACAATGGAGATTTTTACTTGTCTTTTAACAGATGTTGGAATTATGACAAGAAGCAAAAAAAAAAAAAAAGTTTATAATTGGTGAAAAAAATGTGTTAGATGTGAGTAATAATTAATGCATTCAAAAAGAGTCTATAGAAAAAGCACGTATAACTCTTTTCAGGTTGGCTAGTGAGGAAACTGTCCAGAATTCGAGGAATGTTGTTAACAGTGTACTGAGTACTGAACTTTAGGTTAAGTAGGGGTCCAGCATTCAGCCTTCCTTTGTTAGGAACCCTACTGGCCTGAGAGTTCCATTTGTGAAGGGTGTTGAATTCTAGGACCAGTTAGTTTACATTCCTAAGACAAGGTTAGATTTGCACAGCAGAGACTTTCGTTTATTGTTGACATGTGTGTGATTACTTTCAAATTCTTGAAATATTTAAAAGAATTTAAATACCATATGTTGCTTACACAAATTATTTTTGCTAAGAAAATATATAACTAAGTTCTGTCTAGTTATCATAGATGTCGTAGATGAGAAACCCAGGCTGCTAAATTCTTTTAACCCCTAGTTATTTTCAGCTACAGTGATTTCATGGGCACTGTTATGAAAGTTACAGTGTTGATGTGGAAGCAAGTAGATATGTGCATTTTTTTTTTGCATAGGCTTTAAAAAAATTTTTTTAAATAGACTGTTTTTTTTTTCTTAAACAGTTTTATATTTACAGAAAAATTGATAGTCTGGGAGTTTCCATATACTTTTTTCCATAGTTTTCCTTATTGTTCACATCTTCTATTAATATATTATTTCTGCTACAATGAAAGAACTAATTTTGATACAGTATCATTAAATAAAGACCATACTTTATTCAGATTCCTGTAGTTTTTGTCTAATGTCCTTTTCCTGCTCTAGGATTTCATCTGGAAAAGCACATTATATTTAGTTGTCAGATCTTCTGAGACCCCTGGGCTGTGACAGTTTCAAATACTTGCCTCCTTTTTAGTGACCTTGACAGTTCTGAGAAGTCAGGCATTTTGTAGAGGACCCCTCTGTTGGAATTTTCTCATGCTTTGACTAGAGTCATGGTGTTTTAGAAAGAAAACCGCAGAGGTAAAGTGGTCCTTTCATCACATCATATTAAGGGTACAGGTTATCAACAGGATCTATCATCATCGATATTGAACTTGATCACCTGGTTAAGGTAGTGGTTATCAGGTTTCTCCTGTACGAACAATCTTTTCCTTCTTTGAAACAAGGTCACTATCCACAACCCACAATTGAGGAGTGGAGATTTATGCTTCACCTTCTCAAGGGCAGAGTGCAGTATTTGAAATTCTTGTGCACAGAAATCTCTCTCTTTTTCTCCACTTATTTGGTTGATTGAATTCATGGATATTTATATCATACTTTGATTTATAATCCTGTAGTATATTATATATATGTATACATAATACATATGTAAATATATATGTATATATATGTGAATGTATATATACATGTATATATGTGTGTGTGATATATGAATGTATATGTATGCATATACGCATGTGTGAATGATATATTTGATCATTCCAGCTTTAGCTATTGGAAGGTCTTGAGTTGGCTCTTGTGCTCATTTGACATTCTGTCTTCTCTTTATTCCAGCAAGATGCTGTAGGTTCATCTTATGTATTTTTCTACCCCAGTCTTAGAAGCAGCCAGTTCTTCAAAGAGCCCTGGTTCCTTTTATTGGAGAATAGTTTTAAACACGATCAGGACTTTAGGCTTGCTCCTTGCCACTGGAGTGTCTCTGCTTTGAATATCTCAACTGTTAGAGCAAGGCAATGTAGTTATCTACTCCCACCGTTATGTTATGAATATCTGTAAATAGTTCTGTGGCTTCCTTTGTCTCTCTCAGCCAAGTATGGGTTCACGTCTCCCACTCCAACATATTGCTGCATGGATCATTGCACCTCCTCCCCTTGCTTATCTTTAAATTCTTACTCCGACAGTGAGAAATCTGGCTTCTGCCATCCAGCATCCATTTACTTTATTGTTCAGTTTCGGAATATATGCACGGCAATATCAGAATTGTTAACCCATATCTATGGGAGGCTTTTTAAAAGCAATAGAATTGCTAACATTTCATTTTGTTCCTGTCCTTTTAAATATATGCCCTTTGTACTGTTTTCATTATTTTAAGACCAGTGTTCTTCACAACATGGGACAAACATTATTTCTGTCAAATACTCCTCCTGCCATTTGTGTATGGAGTGTGTATATATGGATGTATGTGTGTGTGTGTGTGTGTGTGACTGAACTCCATTCATTTGAATAAATCTGAAAAGGGGATTTAAGTGAAACTTTCAGTTTTCACTTCTTTTGCCTTTATCTTATCTTGATCCATGTAGTTTCTGCCATCTGGCAAATAGTTCTCATCTGAAGAAAACCATCTGTCAGTTCTCGCAGTTATCTGGTAACAGTTGCAGTGCAGTGTTGGTGACAGCAACAGACACTTTTAAAGAGATGTGGAATTCACTCCTGTGTTCTCTTTGAAGATCCAGTAACTGCCCACACTCTGAAGCAAAAGCTAACAGTTTTATCACATGGAAAGTTGGTTGGGAAGTATTTTGGCCTCTTCTGTAAGTATTCTTCACATCTCTTGAGTACAAAAGACTCCTCCCCCCAAATTTTCCCAGCCTATTTGTTGGTGTTTAAAAGTTAGGAAAGGTAGCAGAATACAACAGTTACTAATATGGCATTATGTAAAAAAGTGGATGTGTATCCGATGTGATTCTGCAATCTGTATACGGGGTAAAAATGGGAGTTCATAACCCACTAGAATCTAAAGTATGAAATATGATATGTCAAGAGCTATGTAATGTTTTGAACAACCAATAAAAAATAAATAAAAGTTACAGAATACCAGTCCATAAAGAGCAAATTCTAGAAAACATGTTTGTTAAGAAGCTGAAGTGGTAAAATAAAAAATTGCCCTAGTAAACATTTTTCATCTACAGTTATTTTGATAGACACATAGGTAGTAGGGTAGGTTTAAAAAAAAAAAAAAACATAAACCAGGAGGAGTTAAAAAATACGCAAACCAGGAGGAGTTCTACTTGTGTATACATCCGTGAAGAAATATTATGAAAGTTTTGTCCAATATTTTCTATCATCTCCATCATAAAGTATCTTTAGGTGCTGGGAACGTGCAAGATCCTTGGCTATCTCCATTTGATCCTGTAGGTCTGACCTTCAAATGTTATCCAGAATCTTACTACTACTCACAGTCTCTTTGCTCTCAACTCTTTGTCTGTTCCCTCTCACCTGGATTATTGCAACCGTCCCAACCTGGTCTTCCAGTCTTAACCTCTATAAGGGCGTGGACTGAGGAACCCACACCAGAGGCTTCTCATGGACTCAGTACTGGTTGGAGTGATGTGTTGACCGTGTTCAAGGCCCCAGCACACAACCCTGGACCCCTGTCCATCATGCCCTTCTGACAACTCTGGTCTCCCTGCTCTTCTGTGAGCACCAGCTGTGCTTCTGCCATGGGACCTTTGTACTTGCTGCTTCCTCTGGCTGGAACAGTCTTCTCTTTGAGTTCTGGATGTTTTCTTCACTTACACCAACCAGTCTTCACTGCAATGTCCTATTTTTGCGGTGAGGCTTTCCCTGACCCCCCCCCACCCCCGCCTTATGTAAAATCCACACCCTCCCCAAATCCCGATCTCTCTTTCTCTACCTTATCTCTCTGTGTAATATTTATTACCATGTAGCAAACACTCTATTTTTTCTTTGTCATTTCCCACGAGAATTTTATGTCATTCCATCTTTTTTTTTGTCCCTTCCTGTATTCTCAGCACTAAGAAAAAAGATAGAATGTTCTCATGAAGAGTGAATGGATGTTGGACTTCAGCTGCCGCAGGGGATTCAAGAAACCCCCTCTCACATCCAGGACCAGTGCCCCATGCAGAAGCCAAAAGTGTTAATGGCTGTGATCCCGCACTCCCGTGGTCTCCTGGGACCCATCCCCACCGGTGTTTTTACTCCTCACTTCAGAGGTGATATTCAGATGTGAAACAGTGCCATTTTATCAACGAGGCTGCAGCTGGAGAGTGACAGCTGAGTGAGAATGAAACCTGTTGCCTTCAATAGGTGCATAATAGGTGATCAGTAAACGAGGACAAGTAGCTGTTGCTACTTCTTGCTACTTGCACTGTGACTATTATTAATATGACAAGTGGTTGATGAATGGATACTAGGGAAAAGGATAATAATAATAATTTACTGAGCACTTTTGCTCTGGGTACTGAGTACTTCATGAAGATTAACTCATTGAATTCTTCCAATTCTATCATTTATTACAAATGTGACCTGGGTTGGTTGCATATTCTCTTAGTCTCATCTTCTTTCATTGTAGCTGTATGCAGAGTACTCACGGCAGTGCCAGACACGTAGTTCAGTTACTAAAGAGCTATTGATGTCTCACTTTCATGAGCCAGATCTAAGCCCTACACAAGGAAACAGAGGCTTTGCCTTTCTTCAGTAATCCCAATGCCAGAACATTCTCCCCCTTTCCAGAATCATCTTTAATTCTTGAGAGTAAGGAAGGGAAGCCAGGCCGTGGGAAGAAATCCAGTGTTATCGTTTACATGTGAGGTGTCCCCCAAAATCTCATGTGTGAGACAGTGAGAGAAAGTTTAGAGGTAATGTGGACTATGAGGGTCTTAACCCAATCAGTGAATTAATCCTGTGATAGGGATTAACTGGGTGATAACTGAAGGCAGGTGGGTTTGGCTGGAGGAGATGGGTTATTGGGGGGGCATGCCCTGGGGTATATATGTTGTCTCTGCAGAGTGGAGTCTCTCTGCTTTCTGATCAACATGTCCTGAACTGCTTTCCTCCACCACACCCTTCTACCAGGCTGTTTAACTTCACCTGAGCCTCCAAGGAATGGAATCAGCCATCTATAGACTGAGACCTCTGAAACCATAAACTCCAAATAAGCTTTTTCTCCTCTGAAATTGTTAGATTTTTTTTGGTCATAGCAGTGAAAAAGCTGACTAAAGGGCTAAGGTTGTGGCTCAGTGATAGAGCGCTTGCCTAGCACATGTGAGGCACTGGGTTCGATTCTCAGCACCACATAAAAAACAACTAAATGGGGCTGGGGATGTGGCTCAAGCAGTAGCAAGCTTGCCTGGCATGCATGGGGCTCTGGGTTCGATCCTCAGCACCACATAAAAATAAAGATGTTGTGTCCACCGAAAACTAAAAAATAAATATTAAAAAAATTCTCTCTCTCTTAAAAAAAACAAATAAATGAAACAAAGGTGTTGTATCCATTCATCTACAACTAAAAAATAAATTAAGTTAAATTAAAAAAAAAAAGATGATTGAAACATCCAAAGACTTCAGATTCATTCCCATGATTCTTGCCACCCACTCTGGTCCTTGAGAACTTACAGAAACATCTTTTTTCAATCTGAAATCTCCTGTGCCTTGAAGAACACATGTGAGGCTTGGAATGTTTTAGATCAATCTATTCGAAAACTATCAGACTCTCAAAAATTTAGCATTTAGTTTTAAGAAATTTTACTCATTCTTCTCATACCTATTCCTTTTCTCTTTTTTTCCCGTGTGATAGATTGGGGGTTCCCTATGTTTCTAGTAATAGCACTTTATACCCTTAATTCTGTCTTCCTGGAATCATCTATCTTTTGAAAAGGCAACATGAAGAAATTTAAAAATACATTCCTATCTTTGAATTCTCTAGTATTGGAGACTCTGCCACTTGCCTGTTTTATATGCATTCCCCTTTTTCCTTTTTTAAGAGAATTCTAAATTTATTTTTAGGGCTAACATTGTGCTCAACTGAAAATACTTTCACAGATTGCCTTGTAGCCAAGTGTGGGCAGATAACGCATTCAAGCCATGTCCAGTGTTGGTGGGAGTCACTGGGAAAAGTCCTTCCCAAGGAACATCACAAAGTTTCATTAGGGGCAAGAGAGACAAAACCTTTAACTCTTGGTCTGTTCTACTTGCTTTCTGCCTGGCACTTAGACATGAAAACTTAAGTTTCCAGGGCCATTTTGTAACTTCCAAGCATGAGAACAAAAGTTGCAGTACAAAAAGATAGGGACAGGCTGGTCCCTGTTGGCTGTCCATAGCACCCAGCCTCAAAATTGCTTCTTATGTAAGATAAGTAATCCAGCCAGCAGTGTGTTTAAGCCACCGTTTGACATAGAATGCTCTATACAACTGAATGCTTACTCACTAATTTAGATCTAGTTTCATTGTCAAACTGACCACATTACGGATTATGACATTAAAGCATTTCACAGTCTCAAAGCAAATCTGCTTTTATGAAGGCCAAAGGAAATTGGCCAAATAAACTATATTGACCAGACTAAATGAATAAATTGAGTTACCACTCTTGGAGAGCCAGGAGGCCTGAATTTTCAGCTGACTACTATAGCAGACTGTACTTTCTGTACACCAGCCCCTTGACACGAGCTTTTCCCTCCCATCTGCAAAATGGGGTAATTTGACCTAAACAGTCTTCTCAAAGACTGCCAAAGAGCATGCGGTTGGAGGCTTAAAGAGTCCCTATTAAATTAGGTACCACCGATTACCTTGCCAAGACATTTCATCCAGGAAGCCAAATCCAGATTTTGGTCATTAACTTGAAAAACTCCCTTTCCAGTGGAATTTGCCTGTGTGTTTGTATGTGTTTTAAATATAAATTTTGAATGAGAAACCAAGTAGTATGGCTGTCAATAAACATGCATAATGTGTGTTGATGATGAATTTATCCATTTGGACATTTATCCACAGGAATATGACTTCTCATTATGATATTTAATTTATTTTTGTCTTTGTTCTCCTTTACCTGAATTCTGTTAATATTTTGGGGGGGGATCAGGGATGCAGCTCAGTTATAGAGCACTTGCCTAAAGCTGTGGGTTCAATCTTCTGTACCAAATATAATTTATTTTCATTTGAAAGACCAGACCAAATAAACAGAAAGGTTTACTTTAATAATAAAAGTGCGTATGATTCTATATGGAAACTTTAAGGTCATCATCAATTTTTTTTTTTAATCGATAAACTTTGTTTTTCAGTTTTAGGTTCACAGCAAAACTGAGCAGAAAGTACAGAGTTCCCATATATTACCTATCCCAGCATAAATTATTAAAAAGAATTCTTTTATAATTAGAAAGAGAAAAAATAAACCATGCTAAGCTAAGCCAGTTTGGGAAAAAGGCTTCATTATACTTTTTACCGTTCTCAAATTACTAATATTTTTGTTATAGATTTTCATAATTTAATTGCTTAAAATTTCTGATGGGTAGTATCCTAATATGTTTTCATCAATCCTTCAAATTGTATAAGCAGCACTTCCAGTGCCAAACCATTTTAATGTTAGAACAGAATGAACCTTCTATTTTGCCGTTAGTTGAAAAGGCTTATAAGATAACCAGTATTCATCCTTTCAAAAACATTCTCATTCTACAGGCCATATATTTCTTAGCTATATGCAATATTAGAAATTTAATGCCATATTTATAATGTTAAATGAAATGTTTTGCAAATTAAAATTTTCATTATGTTTTTATAGAGAGTGAAAAATTGTTTAATTAATGCAGTGCATGTCCTCTTGATAAGCACATTTTAACAGTAAGTATCTATCCATGACTTTGGCTTTTCATTATAATCTGGTCCTCAGCCGATTGACAAAGGGCAAGTGAAACAAGATGTGTGTGGTTTTGTGTTTGTGGTTTTGTTGTTTAATTGTCCAGAAGAACTCATTTAGGCCAAGGTCCAGAGTGTCTCAAATCTGCTTCTGATAGTCTCATGAACTGATTTAGTTTATACATATATATACATATATATAT
>NW_025999968.1:46950195-47025733 GCF_001458135.2 Marmota marmota marmota | reverse complement strand
ATATATATATATATATTTCTCTCTTTTAGTTGTTGATGGACCTCTATTTTATTTATTTTATGTGGTGCTGAGAGTTGATCCCAGTGCCTCACACATGCTAAGCAAGCGCTCTTCCACTGAGCCACAACCCCAGCCCTGATTTAGTTTTAATAGCATTGAGCCAGATGTTTAATCCTTCCAGTATTTTCTTGTAAAGTCGAATCACCACTTATTATTTTGGAAGTTTGCAAATATGACTGAGCAGTGCTAACAGATGAAATGGGTATCTTAAGATACTTCTGTTTCTGGTAGCCTTGGACATTAGGATGACGCAGGTGTCAGGTATTCATCCTAGCAGCTAGGGTTGGTTGTGACATCAGAAACCCTGAGGAGTTCATCTGGTAAAGCCTAATTGGTTTTCAAAGAGATCACCTTTATTTCCACTGTCCAACTCCCCTGGGGTCTTGTTTTTGTTTTATATCATTCGAAGGAAAAGAAAAATGTGATGTCATTTGCATTATTATGTTACTTTCTTCCTTATAATTTGTTATCTTAATGTTTATCTCTGGAACTAGGTTGCAGTCTCCTGAGGTGTGGGTGGCCTTCCACAGGTTTCTTGGCAGGGAATTATCTCCTGGGAAGTGGGTTTATAGGTGGTGACATCATGTGGGCTCTGTGAAACAAGATGCAATGGGGCATTTGCAGCGGCAGCCACTGCCACGGACTAGGCACCCCATAGTCATTGGCTTTTCCCCACCAAGTACCACCTGCAGCCTTAGGGGGTACCGTGTCTCATAATTTATTGCACTCTATACAATACAATGCTGTGGGCCTCATGGGTGCCCTTAAAGAATTAAGGAAAGAAAAGATACATAACTTTCTCTAACTTACCATTTTCTTAGAATTTTAATCTAAATATTATTTATTAAAATAAGTGCTTAAGTATCATGAGATATCCTACATATTTGAGCTAGAAAAAGACTGAATTTTAGGCCAGGCTCGGTGGCACACACCTGTAATTCCAGCATCTTGGGAGCCTGAAACTGGAGGATTTGCGAGTTGAGTTCAAAGCCAGCCTCAGCAATGGCGAGGTTCTAAGCAACTCTAAACAAAATACAAAATAGGACTGGGAATGTGGCTCGGTGGTTGTGTGGCCCTGAGTTCAATCCCCAGTACCAAAGGAAAAAAGAAAAAGAAGATTGAAGTTAAAAACAGTGCTATGGGAATGACTCTCCGTCCCCCTTAGGGCCTTTTTGTTCTTTATGTTGATTTTCAGAAAATGTCATATGACATAGTATGCAAGGGAAAAAAATGCTGTTTTTGCTGGTGTGTGGAACATCTGCTGCATTCCTTACTTAATTAGGCTTGTGGGCTTAAATCTGCTACTGTTTGTTTTACCTGAAGGTCTGTAGTGGCCTACTTGGTGGTCTTCCTGCCTCCATTGTCTCACTACCCCAAATCCATCTTTCACTCAATAACAGACTATCTGAAAAACAAACCTGAACATGTTATTGCTGTTTAAAACATATTTTTTTTTTACTTTGTTATCTCCAAAATAATGTCCAAAACCTCATACTTTCCAAAGTTGGAGCCCAATGTATACCCCTGGGGGTATAGTGGTAAATGGATAGATATCGTCCTTCTCTTTATTTCTACAAGGCATTCTGTACTCATACATTCAGACTTATCTCTAATGTTGTTTGTATCTTGAGGTCTATCCCAGTGCACTCAAGCAGATGTGTTCTCTAACTACATTGGCCTAGCACTTTCTTTATCTCTGTTATAAGATTGAACTTGTTAATTCATCAATAGATATTTATTACCTACTGTGTGAAGAATTCGTACTATACGCTGGAGGATACGACAGTGAATAAACCAAACAAAAATGAAGTCCACAGCTTTTGTAATGTGTGGTCACACTCATTAGAATGTAAATTCATGGACTTTAAGTAATATCTTTATATTTGTGGTGCCAGCAATGCCTAGACATAATTTGCATGATACACATTTTCTTAAAAAAAGGTAAAAGGACAGTTTTTATAATTTGAGCTAATTTGTTTTATATATTATGTAAACATATATAAGTACACATGTATATTTAGGTTCTTTTTCACTTAGCATTTGAAATATGCTAAAATATCTACTAGTTCATAAGCAGATTAAAATGTTTAAGAAAGAATCAGACACAGTGGTGTGCTCCTGTAATTCCACCTACTTCATAGAGGCTGAGGTGGAAGATCACTTAAGCTGAGGAGTTCAAGACCAGCCTAGACAACATAGTGAGACCCTGTCTCAAAAAAGGTGGGGGTGAGGGTCCAAGAAAGAGTGTACCATGTTTATATTGATTCTGCTCAAATTGACAATGTGAATTTTTGTCTTTCACTAGTTGCTATAATTGAATGGTAATTGATTATGTAGCTGTAAAGCTCTTAGATGATTAATTTTGAAGCAGAAATTCCAATTAAGTCAAGAAAGAGATCATTTATATACGTAGGAAAATCCGTCCTTGATGAACCATCAAGGTTAATGTGCAAGCTGCTAGGTTGCTTTGGGGGACCAGACTCCACACTGTAACAGCACTTCAGACCTGATTGCACTGTTTAGGTGTTGCAAAGTTCCCTGAAGTTCATCTGGCCCCATCTTGCCTTGATAATGACCTCTGTGGTAAGACCAGTATGTGCAACCTGAGTGACAGGAGGTGCTTTTTCTTTCTTTCAGTTGGTGAGTTTGTAAGCGATGCTCTTCTTGTTCCTGACAAGTGCAAATTCTTACACCAGGAGCGGATGGATGTTTGTGAAACCCACCTTCACTGGCATACCGTCGCCAAAGAGGTACCAATCCATAAGTTCCTTCTTGCAAAGTGAAGATTTCCTGGGATCATACCTGGTGGCAGTTTGGAGGGCATTTTGAGGCAACAGCTTGTTGATAAAATAAATTCTTTTTGAGGCAACAGCTTGTTGATAAATAAATTCTTTTAAAAAATCCATAAGATTTTTTTTTGAGTAGAGAGCAATTTTCAGTTCACAGCAAAATTGAACAGAAACTAGAGTCCCCTTGTCCCCTCTGTCCACACACACACTCAGCCTCCCCATCCAGGCACATTTCTAAGGAGTGAAACAAGGGCCCTTGAGTTGGATTCATTATGTCTAACAGATTAAAACTGTTTTATGTTTTATAAATTAAATTGAAACTATAATCTTTAGTACTTAGCACCTTAAATTTTACCTCTCCTTCAAATGATTTTCTGTGGTTTTCTTTGGTCCCACCAGAAGTTTTTCTGGTTGAAGCATTGCCCTTACTTTCTGTTGGTGACTGAAACAATAGAACAGGGAAGCAGCCTGTCTGATACCACGTGGAAGGTACAGTTAGGACTCGGTTTCCAAGTCATGCTGTCCAGTCTGGCATTCACCAGGCCACGCTGCCACCTCTGTTCCCCCACAAGTGGTGAGTCTGTGGCACCAAACCAGCCCTTTGCTAACTTCTGCTTTTGGCTGAGCCAGCAAAAGACACAAAACAATTCATATGAGATGTCACTTTGTGGAATTAGTGCCTTAGAAACTGCTCTGTCCCTCTGTTATAATGTTTTTCTCTCAAAAGTACACAGTTTTATTTGTGGTGAGATGATGAGATCAGTCTCCTAGAATTAGGTTCCTTTATCTAGCTCAGATTTGCTCCCCTCCTCCTTCCTGGAAACATGGGACATTTTTGATGGTCATAACTGGAGAGGAAGTGCTACTGGAGTGTTGTCACTAGAGGTCAGGGCTTCTGCCAAACATCTTACAGTGATCAGAACAGCTCCTCAACCCCAAGCACTTATTTGGTACTAAATGTCTGTAGTGCTGAGCTGGAAAAATCTGATCTAGTTCGATTTACCCTTATATCATAGCTTTAAAGCTGTTAGGCAGAAAACACCACTTAAAATTTGGCATCGCCTTTGCCTTTTATAAAATAATATGTTCTGATTCACTGTAAAATAAAACTTACTTTATATAAAAAATGTGTTTTGGAGGTTGAAGAGCTTGCTGAGCTTAAGAAAACCAACCACATAATTTGAAGCCCAGCTCTCCATCTGATAACCTCATTTTTCATTTCTTCTGAGTTGTCAAAAGAAAAATCCTTTGTTCCTAAGAAACAAAAATGACTCATAGATTCCTATGAGGTCAAAATGCATTCTGCAATATTGTCACTGTTTACCCAGGCGGTTGAATTATTAATTTCTCCTGTGTCACCAGTAGATGATGTCTGAGCTTTCTGCTACGTTGGATTTGAGCATATTTAGAAAATCCCAGGAAAGCAAAAAGATATTGGAAACAAAATCTCTAGTGACTCTAAGTTCTGATTCAGAGTGGCTGCAGAGATAACTTCTCTTTCTGGGATTGTTACTCTGGGAAGTGAGCCAACAGAGTTAGAATTTCTAGAATAAGGCTAATCCAAGCGAGAGGATTAGGTCTGTCCTGGAGGTGGGAATGAGCTGGGGATGTACGAAAGGAACCTTCAGATCTTTCATACACCAATAAAACCAGAAAGCATAGATGTTCTGATGCCTAGCAGCCTTCCTCTGCATTTTCCCAACTGGTTTCCATTCTAATTGTTTTTATGAACCTCTATTGTTTAACATCATGTTCTTCTTAAATAAATGATAAACCTTAAAAAAAAAAAAAAGAATGAATACTGGGCTGGGAATGTAGCACAGGTATAGAGTGTGTGCCTAGCCTCAGTAAGGTGCAGGTTTAGTCCCCAACACCACATTTACACACAGAATACCAAACTAGCCCATGTTAAAGACCCCGTTGTAAATCCATTCAAAAAGTAAACCGTCGATTATTTCCTCTGTCAAATTGGTTCCTAATATTTCAGGTCTGTGTGTTGGTTATTGTGTTTCTTACAAGGAAAAGCATCTGCCTCACGTTCTCTCCTTCCCCTCTGCAGACCTGCAGCGAGAAGAGCACCAACTTGCATGACTATGGCATGTTGCTGCCCTGTGGAATTGACAAGTTCCGCGGGGTAGAGTTCGTGTGCTGCCCACTGGCCGAGGAGAGTGACAGTATCGATTCTGCAGATGCAGAGGAGGACGACTCTGATGTGTGGTGGGGTGGAGCAGACACGGACTATGCAGATGGGAGGTAAGGTGTCCCACCTTGGGCCTCATACATGCTAAAACATCGTGTATGTGGTTTTGCATTCATTAATAAATGTGTCTTTATATTTCTCACCAAAAAGATCTCTGCTCACTACTATCAAAGTTTTCTCTTTTGGAAAAAAAATTATCAAACCCTGGAGTTCTGTTAAAGATTATAGCATGCTATTTAATTTTAATATAATTGGTGGAGTTAATTTTAATCTCAAGAATTGAGATTAAAATCCCAGTAATATTATAGTAGATCACTGGTAGTTCTAACAGGGAGTTGAAATCTAAATGAATACTCTGGCTTTCTCTTTTGCTCTGTAATTTGGAAATATTTTGTAAACACTATTCTGGGATGTTTTTTCTTTTTCTTTTTTTGTCAATTATTAATTCTGTAAACTTTTTAAAAGAAAGATTTGGTTTTGGGGTTTTGTTGTCTTTGGGGGGATTTCTTTGCCTTTGTCACCATTTTCCTTCATGTCTAAAGTGAAAGGCATTCATAAATGCTAAAGTTCTTTCTCTTCATTTTTGTGATTAACATTTTCATCTGTTTTTCTATGAGATCTTAATCCCATAATTTATTATGAGATTCCCATTTTTAATTGAAGACAAGCTTCTGGAGTAAAATCATAGGATAATAGATGTAGAATCTTTGGATTAGAAATGTCATCTGGGTCAGTTGATTTCTTGCTGTATCATCCTCCAGAATGTGAGGATTGTGTCACTTGTTTTTTCCCCCACTATTCTCTCTGATGTTCCCTAGTGTTACAGATCTCCCAACAGAAGGTTAAATACAAGTTGTAAGACTTGCTGTTACACAGTACAAAGTTTTCTAACTTCAGGCAGATTTTTTGTGTAAGTGTGGAATACATTTTTGTAAAATTTTCAAAATAATTTTACTATCTGTGTATGCTCAGGAATCTTAGCTGCCTTTTTTTGTCAGTTGGCAAAAGGCTTCTTTTTCGTGGGTGTTGCCTAGCTCTTTTGTGTTCCCTCTTTACCAGTTTTTTTTTTTTAATGTATTCAGTATAGCTGAACATAAAGCTAAATAACCAAAATAAAAACAAAAAACAAATTTCAAAGAATGAGAGAAAGAAATAAGCAAAAAGCTATCTGTAAGCATGCAAATATTTCTCTGTTTTCGTAGAAGCTAAAAGTTAATGACACAACTTCCTTCTCCCAGGGCAGGAAGCCTCAGTGATGCAGGATTTGCTTCTGAGAAACTTTTTGCACTTCATTGCATGGAATGGAATATTCGGGTTCCATGCTGGATCCTCACACATCTATTCCACGTGCCAGATGCAGGGCATCCTTTGGTTTGGGTCTAATTGCCACTTGGTCTAAAGTGGCCTACTTCTCACTTTTTTCAAAGTAACTCTTTGATAGTTTTCCTAAATTGTATTTAAATCTGAAAGCTTCAGAGTAGCTTTTAAGAAAAGTCTTTGCACCAGGTCTCTGCCAACATGGTACCAATGCAGCCAGTACTAAAAGGGAAAGTTTCAAGTTGTACAGCCATTTTCTTTGTTCACATGCTATTGGATTCTAATTTTTTTAAAAATATTTTTTTGGTTGTTGATGGGCCTTAATTGTATTCATTAATTTATATGTGGTGCTGAGAATTGAACCCAGTGCCTCACACATGCGAGGCAAGCACTCTACCACTGAATTACAAACCCAACCCTGGATTCTTGATTTGGTTATCGCCCATTACCAAATTGTTGGTAGTGCGTATATAAATCCAGAGAATGGCGAGTAAACCAGGAAAGCTCAATGGCTGCTTAGAATGCTAAGACACTGGATAAATACTTATAACCCTGCTCAACATGGGTGATCTGCCATTTATGATCATTTTTATACAAGGGACTTTGAAAATTAAAAATTGGAAGCTGGGCACGGTGGCGCACATCTGTAATCCCAGCGGCTCAGGAGACTAAGACAGGAGGATTGCGAGTTCAAATCTAGCCACAGCAACTTAGCAAGGCCCTAAGCATTTTAGCAAAACCCTGTTTCTAAATATAATATACAAAGGAGTGGTGATGTGGCTCAGTGGCTAAGCTCCCCGCTGGGTTCAATCCCCAGTACCAAATAAATAAATAAAAATGAATGTTTTTGCTTTTTTCTGATAGGGATAGGCCTTTGGCAGGCCCTGTTCCCACATAACACATTTCATGTACCTTATAAAAACTCATTTTTATTAAGAATCAATCTCAATGGGTCTTGATCTTTTCCTTCTATCCTTTCCAACTTACTACTTAACTGAAAGTGTTACTAACATTATGTCTTAGGAAATTCACTTAACCAGTGGCCCTTTCTCTGCCTACATGTTTTCTCACTGCTCCTGGAAATAGATTCACAAGGCTTTCTGTTCAACCTTTCAGCCCATTATTTATTTATTTCTGTCAGTAATTGGACCTCCTGGTTATCCCCTCCTCTGTTCTCATTGTTACAAACACCAAACTAAAGGATGTTGGTTTATTTTTGTTTTGATTTTGTTTGTTTGTTAACTTGCTGTATTACCTACTACTGGAGAAACAATGCAGTGCACTATCCAAACTAGACATGAGGACCACAATCCTAAAGGGAGAGACTCAGGCACATGGGGTCATATGGCCACCTACCTCCTATTGTCTCCAGAGATATCACCATCCAAGTTAGTATTCAGTTAAAATGCTAGTCTGGGCCTTCCTAGTCACCTTTATTCTGTTCCATTTTCAGTACGTTCAATGCAGTCCTCCTGTGGACTATGTCATCCCTCAGGAAAAGCACTCCCATGGGGTTTCCAGCTTTGACCTGCCTCTCTGACCATGATCTTCTGATCTTACACCTAAAACCTGCATCAGGTGTCACTGAATTTCACCTTTCCCTCATAATTATCATCCTGATTTATTCCAACTTATAATAATCCATTGTCCTCTTTTTTTCCCTTTTCTTTTTGTTTTTTCCTGATCTTTCAAACCAGGATGGAATCAATGGATAACCATTTTTACACATTCCACAGAATGTCCTGGGCTTACTGGTACCCTTCACACTTCTAAACATATTTTTGTCAGTTTCTCCAATAATTTCTGGAAGAAATTATTTTCTCTCTTACTTGCTTCTGAGTTTTCTAAGGTATCAAGTCATGTAACCCTACCAGTTAATCCCATTTGTTATTCATGCTGTAACATCAGCTGGGATCTCGATGTCACTAGATGCACTTCAGTATCACAGTTTGACGACCTATCCTCTTTCACATGTCAGGTGATCCAGGCCATTCTCCTGGGTTCCCAGCATCACCCTGCTTTATCCTCTACTCCTGACCCTTTCATAGCCACCCGTTGTGAACTTGTGCAGCAAGGTACCTGGCATTTGGTGGGTGCTCAGTTAAAGGTTTGTTGAAAAAATGAGCAGGTCTCCCCCTCTACTTCAGTATCTCCCGTACCTCCTTCTTTGCCTCCTGTCTTCCCGTTAGTGATTGTGTTCTGCCTGAGCTCCTGAGCACGGCACCCCTTGTCTTTTTCGTCTCGTTGGCTCCGCCACCTCTACCTACCAACCTGCTAGTTCAGATTGTCATTTATTGTCTACTAGACAAATTTCTTCTATTACCTGTTACAACATCAGTGTCCCACTTTCTCTTCCTTGTGTTTTCCCTGTTGCTCTTGTTTTAATGCCTCTAGGATTCATTCATCCCTTGACTTCTACTCCCTTGACTTCTACTCCCTTGAGGAATTAATACCACTCCTGCTCCCTCCCACTCTACCACTCCCTTTCCAGAAAATTCTCCCTGCTTTCACCATCTTTCTACTGTGCACTTTTAATCCTGTTGGACTTGGCAGAAAATATTTGATGGTTTCCTTAACTTTAGAAAAATCTTCTGAGGTGTGGTGATGCACACCTGTAATTTCAGCTACTTGGAAGGATGAGGCAAGAGGATCCCAAGTTCAAGGCCAGCCTCAGCAACTTATTTTTATAAAATATAAAAAACACTGGGGATGTGGCTCAGCGGTAGAACCCTTCGTCTGGAGTCAATCCACAGTACCATCAAAAAAAACCAAACCAACAAACAAAAAAAAGCCAATTCCCCAGCAAGGCACGCAGAACTCCATGTTACATGGCCCCAACCTGCATTGTCAACTTTATACGCATACCTCATTCTGTTTACTGACACCTTATAACGTGTGGCCTTTTCATTCTGTAGGCTTTTGTTTTTAACCATTCTGTTCCTTCTAAAATGTTTTTCCTTTTTCCTCAAATGGAGTTAATGTATGATCAAGATACCTGATCATGACCTATCAAAATCTTACATGTGTTTTGATGTTAACCTGAAAAGATATTTCCTTTACAAGTCTACCTTTGAATTCTTATAATATTCATTCGTACCCTAACTTACCTGCTAATAATAGTCATATCTCTTTATCTTCTAGCATGCAAACTACAGTTGTATAGTGTATTTATCAAAAGACAAATTGAATAGTGTATTTACCAAAAGACTTGGTGGTTCATCATTGGATATACAGAACCTCCCAATGTTTTATCACAGATCTAATAGGATTTTTTTTTTTTAAACCAGGGATTGAACCTGATGGCACTTTACCACTGAACCACATCCCTAGCCTTTTATATTTTTAATTTTGAGACAAGGTCTCACCAAGTTTTTTAGGGTCTTGCTAAATTGCTGAGGCTGGCTTTGAACCTGCAATCCTCCTGCCTCAGCCTCCTGAGCAACTAGGATTACAGGCATGTGCCACCATTACCCAGCCTGTCTAATATCATGTGAGCGACATGTGTACTTTTACATATTCTAATGCCAATTATAAAAATGTACAAAGAAAAAGTGGATTTAATTTCAACAATGTTTTTATTTAATCCACTATATCCCAAATATCATTTCAGCATTTAACTAATATGAAAAATTTATTAAGATAGTTCACATTTGTTTTCTTATTTCTTTTCTTTCATACTAGATCTTTAAAATCCAGATTTTTTTTTTTTTTTTTTGGTTGGTTGGTTTGTGGCGCCAGAGTTCAAACTGGGCACGTACTTTTCTACTGCACTACAACCACCCACCCCCAGGTCTTTATTGTAACAGCCCATCTGGACTCAAAGTAGCCACATTTCAAGTGCCTAGTAACACTTGCATCTCGGACTGTGTAGCCCTACATAACCTGATCTTTTCTTAATCATTCTTTCTTTTTCCTCCTATTCAAACACATGGTTTAGATAGCCCAATTATATACTTCAAGGCTGAACTACTTAATTTTTATTTTTAAATGTTTGTGAGTCTAACATAAAAGAAAGAATGGGTTTGGGTGAATTGTAATTGAGACATCGGGTCACCTGCGTCACTTTCGAACCTGTTTTCCTGTAGCCCTGTGGGCAGGTGTGCCTGCCTTCTCATCTGACAGAGGCAGGAGCAAAGTGAGAGAGGAATTGCATCACCCAGCCTCACCCAACCTGGGCTTCTGCCAGCCTGCAGCCTCCTGGTTTCAGGAGCAGCTCTCCTTGTGATGCTTGAAAGGTAGATTCAGAATAGGAATTGAGCACAACTGACTTAAACTATGCTCAGGGGACTTTATATGACAGTTCTTGAGGAGGGGAAAAAAACGAAGAGGAACTGTGATCCTCATGGAATGGAATTTGATCCACAGTCTACTGTAATTTGTTATCTAGTAGATAATCAGGGTTGTTTTTGTAAAGAATCCATGTTCTGCTATTGCTCATCAAGCATTTAGGGAAACAGCCCTTGTGGCAGTGAGCTCTATTTTAGGACCTCATTCAAAAGGAGGTAAATCTTTTAATATAGATAAACGGGTTTTGTTCCAAAAATTTACTTTTAAATAACTGAGTTTTTATTTCTCTAATATAATAATTTCTCAGATCCTCTCAAAATGCCTACTTATGCAATCAGTAATATAGCTCACAGTAATAGTACACAGATTTCAGGCATCATGGCTAAACGTTTTTTCCATGGGGAAAATTCATTTAGAAAGCTAATTTGTAAGAGCAGACACGCACTTCCAGTGTATCTCTGGGAGTGGGGAGCAGGAGGCTGAGCTTCCCCCCACCAGGAACTGCAGCTTCAGAACCACATGGTCCCCCAGGGGCTGTTGAACTCTCAGAGCAAATGCAGGAAGGGAAGATCCTCTAATTGTTTTATACTAGCACCCATCTCTTGTAGCAGGTGCTCAGTCACCTTCCTTTTTTTCAAAACAGAATCTGTAATGATGTAGTCAGTAATTTTTAGGGTTGCAAGCATTAGTGAGAATATGCTGAGAGGTAACCTGACCTATCTTCCCAAATGATTAGATGATCATGTTGTTTCCTTTCTTTTTTTTTTTTTTTTTTGAGGGTGAGACAGATGTAGGTGAATGATTACTTTTGATTGCATCTAGTTACTCCCTCCTTCAAGGCTGTGATGGTAACTTAGGAGAGTTCTCTTTTGTTAGGGTCCCCTTCAGTTTTGTGTGTGGCTGTGTGTAGGGTGTGTGTGTGGGTGTGTAGGAGGTATGTGTGTGTGTGTAGGGGATGTGTAGTATGTGTGTGTAGGGGTAGGTGGGTATGTGTGTGTAGGGGTGGGTGTGTGTGGGGAGGCGTAGGGGGGGTGTGCACATGGGAGCTCTTTATAGGCAACTAAAGCAATTCTGGGGATTGCCAGAGGGACAAATAAGACAAGCTTCTTTACTTCAGGAAAGCCAGCACCAATCTGAGTACAATGGGCCCTTTATAATATTATTCTTATTATGATGATGGTCTTTTTTTTTAATGTTTTTGAAAGCAACTTAGAGAACCAAGAATGGGGGGATAGTGGGAAGTAATTTTATTAGAAATTTTAATATGACAACGTAATAACTTTTAATTTTAGTTATAATTTAAATATGGTATGCCTAGATTTTTATTCCATATTTTCCTAGTTTTCAAGGTGCAGAACCCTGAAATGAGTAATATCTTTTTGAATCATCCTCCATACACGAACCTGGAAGATGTCTGTTTTATAAATAATGATTCCAACTTTCATGTAAGCATCTCTATTCAGTTGTAGCTAACCATAGTTCTTAGTCTTTCCTTGCTCTTGCAGTTCCACTTAATTATTGTAAAAATCTAACACTTCTAGAATTTTGCTGGTCGTTTTGTTGAGAAAACTGCTTTCTTTATTATTTTAAAATGTTTTCTATCTTGGATTTATAAACATAAATGTAGATTAGGCACTCCCCAAACACCAATTTCTGTGTGATTTTTTTTTTCTTCTAATGGCCTTTATAGACACCACTGCCTTGGGCTTTTGTGTACTTCTAAACTACTTCAAATAAATTTTGTTGTATTAGCATCGTAAAAGGGGAAAAAAACCACTGTCACAATCTTTTTAACAGCAGATGTTCGCATCTTTGTTGCAAAATCCTGAATGATGTTGTCCTTGTTGAATGACTGAGTGGGTGAGAATATCATATTTCCTTTTTGTTCTTGGAAATGCTTTGCTCACTTCTCAGTTCTGGAGCTTGGGAAAGCTCATCTGGGACACCCTGATCTGAGACTCATGGTCTGAGATTTCACTTGCATAATCAGTTTCATTCATCTTCTGATTTATCCAGGAATTGGAAAATGTCTCCTTTGTCCATTTTTTTTGCTTTTTGCCAATATGTGGAAAATGAAAAAAATTCCGATTTGCAGCTGTATTCAATGTAAACCTCTAGGCTTCTCTAATACCTTCTTGAAAGATGAAGCATTACTTTTAAGAACACAGTGATAAATGTGACAATTTCCTTATTGTATCATCCTTCTGGACAATTCCATCATTCTTTCACTATTTGGTCTTTATTAGCACAATTGGAGATAGGTAATACTTCTTGGGATGATAGAAATAGGAAAATATTGTAAAATATAAGCATAAAAATATGAAGATATGAAGATCTGTAATGTATCTTTGATAAATGAAAATTTCATTGGGTTTATATTGTAATTACAACATAAAGTTTTATTCGGTTGATTTGATTTTTTTTCTTCAAGAAAGAATAAAAGTCAAAAACATCAGTTCTTCTTACAGGTAGTTGGAACTGCCCAGAAGAAAAAAGGTAAAATTGTGCTGAGTGAACACAGAAAGTATTTCAAGGGTTAACAGCGTATCCTACTTACCAGGAGTTTGTATTCATGATGAGGCCTGTGTGACTTGATACATGGAAACACATGCCATAATCTTATACAGTTTAGGTGCTTAACAAATATTTGAGTTGACTTAATTGGCATTCATATCAAATATACACACCTTCATGGTAGCTCACGGTCTGCGTATATAATCAAAACTAATTGATCTTTAAAACAAAACTAAGGACTATCATTCCAGGCATGCAATTCTTAAGTAAAATTGCAAGAGTCTCTAAAACTAGAAACAGTGAAGGAAAAAAAAAAAGGAAAATTTATATTTTCCTAACACCTTTTCAGTAGTGACTGCCTAAATATCTTTTCATTTTAAAAAAAAAAAAAGTAAAATAAAGTAGAAGAAAATGAAATTGCAATTACTCGTAATAATAATATTTCCCTTCTTTGGGCTTTTATTGTAAAAGTCCATTCTTATAATAACTTTCCTATTTGAATAAGCAGGTCTGTTTTGTTCCCCAGTGTGAAGTTGGGGCTCTTTAATAAAAATAACTGTAGGCAAAAGTCTCTGGAAGTACAATTTGTAACTGTGAGACTAGCTCAACTCCATTAACTGTTGGCAATCATTCTTTGATTTAGGAAATGAGTAAATATTGGTTTAGAGCAGTATTTCTCAACCTAGTATGATTTCTGCTCAAGGGATCTTTAGAAATGTTTACAGTCAATTTTAGTTGTCACCGTCAGGGAGGGATGCTTCTGGAACCCAGTGGGTAGAGACTAGGGAAGCTACTAACCATCCTACAGTGAGCAAGGCAGTCCACATTGTTGTTGAGAACTACTGATTTAGAGGCTTCTTTGGCATTGGAATGCCAGAGAAATTACTGTTTTCTAAGGAAATCTTCCATTCAAGCTTCGACCTCCTTCTGATCTGATATGGACAGAGAAGCAACCACCATAAGAATCTGTCTTTCAGTGCAGCTTTTGTAAGATGGAGCTCAAAACAGACCTTAGTAGCTGCATTTGTAGCTAAAAAAAAAAATTCCATTATCAAAATGTGCTCAAATGCAATGGATTTTAATTAAGGCTTCTTATTTGTACTGATTACTTCCTTAATGCTTACCATTATACCAAATATTGTTCCTTTCATTAGTGTTATTACTGTCCTTTTTTACTATAACAGATGTCAGCATATTTTCTGGAAGGAATTAATCATGTTTTGAAATACTTGATGCATTTAGTAGTATGGGAGACTCTGTCTTCATTCAAAATATACATCTATTACATATAGTTTGAAAAAAAAATACTTAAAAGTATGATAACTTTTCACAAGGTTTGGGTCAAGGGAGAATCACATATAATTTAACTAATAATAAGTTTTGTTTTTCTGCCTGGTCTCTCCTCCCTCCCCCATATGTATATATTTTTATTTAGTTGACATTAAAATATTAGATTTTCAGTTTCAACTGCTATTATCATGTATTTTTATTGCTTTCATGTTTATCTCTCTAATTTGTGTTTATGATATCTTCAAAATTTGTTCATCTGTGTCACCGTTGCCAGATTGTACCCCAGAACTCAGCATAAGAGTTGAAACTGTTTTTGTCATTTTGGTACGATGGGCATTTATTTATTTAATGTTTTTATTGTTGTATTATAATTATGTGTAATAGTTGGATTCATATTCATATATGCACATAATATAGTTTGATCAATTTCATTCCCCCTGTTTGTCCCCCATGCCTCCTCTCCTCCCTTGACCTGTTCCCTTGCTCTCCACTATTGGTCTTCCTTCTATTTTCATGAGACCTTTTTTTTCCATTCTTCTCACTTTCACTTATAAGAGAAAACATAAGACCCTGGACTTTCTGAGTCTGTCTTATTTCACTTAGCAGGATAGTCTCTAGCTCCATCCATTTACCTGCAAACACCTTAATTTTATTCTTCTTTATGACTGAGTAAAATTCCATTGTGTATGTGTATCACATATTCTTTATGCGTTGTCTGTTGACAGAAACCCGGGCCTAAGTTATGACTTAGCTATTGTGAGGTTCACTGCTATAAACATTGGTATGAATGTTTCATGATAGTATGCTGACTTTAATTCTTTTGGATAAATACCAAGGAGTGGAATAGCTGGGTCATATGGTGGTCCCATTCCTTGTCTTTTGCAGAATCTCCACACTGATTTTCATAGTGGTTGTACTAATTTGCGATACCAACAAACACGTTTTTCAGGGAGTAAAATGTCAATCAGGGTCATTGCAATCATCATAGAAGGATCTTGTTAAGTCTGGATTTGTGAGTGGCACAGTTGAAAACCTTTGAAACTATAGTGTTTTAGTCATCTTTTTTGCTGTTGTGACTAAAGGATCTTGACCCTCACAAATGTAGGGGAGGAAGAGTTTATTTGAGGGCTCCCCATTTCTGAGGTCTTAGTTCAGAGAAGGATGGCTCCATTCCTTGGGGGTCGAGGTGAGTTCAAATATCTAGGCGGGAGAGGGTGGCAGAGGAAAGCACCTCACATCTTGGTGATCAAGAAGCAGAGCGATATTCCAGCTCCAGATAAATAATATATACCCCACAGCCATGGCCCTTTCTCCAGCCACACCCCACCTGCCTCTTATTACCACTCAGTTAATCCCATCAAAGATTGTTTCACAAATTGGGTTAAGACTCTCACAATCCAATTATTTCTCCTCTGAAACTTATTGCATTTTCTCACACATGAGCTTTTGGGGGAACACCTCACATCCAAACCATAACATATGGTCTCTGTGTTCCAAGAACTTTTCTCAGAATATAAAAAACAGATGATATTATGGAAGGTGCATTTTGCAACAAATACATTGTTTGGAGTATGTGAAAACTTGTCTTTGAGTCAAGTAGTAAGTTACAAACATTCTGACTTCTAGTTAGCCAGCCATGCTGAAACATTCATAGCCTTACTTAGGGGATCTCAGGCTGTCTGAGAATTTATGTCTATTCATGGGTCAGTACTTTTCTCTGTCTTTAAAATTGAATGAGAGAGAAACAAAGAGAGAAGCTTTATTTGGCCATGTATCTCCTTATTTGTGACTCTGGAGTTGACATTCTTTCAATAGATTATTTTGCAGCTGCTTTTTTTGCCTTGCAGTTTAAGAAAGTAGTATTAAATGCTCAAGGGAGAAAAATACTTAACTTTAGAGGGTCACAAACTGAGTCACACAGAAGATAAATTAAAGCTTTAACTCATTGCCAGCGGATGAGTAAGAATGCGCTTGATGAGACAGCTCATGGCTTTGAGAAGCAACTGTCATAATGCTGGGTTGGCAGCTTCTAGCAGTTTTGGAGTCTGCTTGACTCTTGTACTGAAATTCGGGAACTAATTTGAAAATGATGAATAGAGGAAGAACAGAAGCTTGCATTTTTTTTTTCTCTTGGGGAAACTGGTTGCCAGTTCTGAGGTCTTATTAGAAATGCTGAATTTCTGTATTTAATAAACTTGGACCTCATATATGTCAGGAAGAAAAACAAAACACTTTCACAGCCTTAACCAGATTACAGATGTGAGGCCAAACCAGTGGGGTTTGTTTGGGTTTCCAAGCAGGTGATGGCTGGGAGAGGAGATGCCTTGGCAGTGCATCTGAGCTGCATCTGGCGGGGAAGCTGTGCCTACTGAGAAAGCTGCCCTTAACAAGATAGTGCTGAATGAGAAGTACTGAGGCACGATGCATTTAACAGTTATTTGGAGGGTTAGATTATTCATCGCAAGGGATCTCAAGCCATGGAGGCATGGCCTCTTTTTATTCCATCTTTGAATCAAACTGTACACATTTCCCAAGTTACAAGATGGTAGGAAAAGAGGAAGAAAATATAGATCCTTGTGATTTTACCTGTTTCTGGCACAAACACTAATTTCTTGTTAAAACCAACATCTGGATATTGTCATCTTCATTGTAAAACCCCTAGTTTAAGTGGGATTCGCAATTGTCTCATGTAAAAATGATCTTTAAAATTATTTCTTGTACTCTGGCCTCAACCTCTATATATGAGCATGCTATGTCAGAATTTTTTTTCCTTGCTAGAACCCTATGGTACAAGTAGCACCAGTAGTTTATCAGAGGAAACTCCACAAAATTATAATGAACCTATTTGTTTTAGAAAGAAGTCAGTCATTTAGAAAACAATTTAGACCTTCAAAACTTTCCTTAGATTGGAGGTAAACAAAATCTTTCCCAAATAGTAACTGATATCAGCATTTGTAACATTTTTAGTGTGCCCAGGGTTTAAATGTAAAATTTCAGATGCTGAACTTAATCTCATTTTACTGAAACCACAGCTACCTGAAGATACCTAAGGAGTTAAGAAAAGAAGTCTTATTAGTAAATAAGATAATCTTTCAAATGCTTTGAAGGTTTAAAGTGTGCTCTAAACCTAATGTATCTTCCTGAGCCTGTTTATCTCTAACATGGGAAAACTTGCAATAACCTATTCACAGTGTTTGCTTTCAGAAATACTAAATAATAGATGTGGAAATAGGTTGAACTGGTAAAATGTGCAGTGGACTTATTTATCATGCAGAGATTAGGATTGTAGGTGGGGGAGGTCCAGTGTAGGGCAGGAGTTTTCTTAGTCAAATCACTTTCCCACACATTCTCTCACACTGTCCAATATAAAAGCCCTCCCCAGAGCTCAGTGATGAATCTCCCACTTCTGGTTTGATAATCATGGCTATTAAGACGTGTTCCCTTCTTAATTAGGTGTTTTAAAAGTATTGTGGGCTTTGTAATTATTATGATCAATAATAATAGACAATAGTTCCTTAAGCCCTTTTGTACTAAATGAGATTGAGAACATTATTAAAATAAGTTTGGGTAAAAAAAGACATTCTTATTTTATAAATTTAAATATGTAAAAGTCCATTTGTTTTTATTTCAGGGAAGCAAAAAATACTAGAATATCTGATTTCCTATATTGGAAATTAGCTGTAAAAATAATGAATAATTGACTTGGGCTCTTTTGGACATTTTAAATAGATATTCAATAGCTATTCAAATAGCAATAAAGTCATTGTACTTTCAGTTTCTCTATTTATATTTCAGGATCTTCAATTTTATATTTAAATTATATTCCAGAAATAGTTTGAGAAGAATTGTTGTGTCTTTAATTCTACCAATAAGTAAGAGAAGATGTGTGAAAGTTTTAATGCTGTACCTACTGGAATATGCTGCTCATTCCCATTGTACATCCTTGGCATGTTATGTTAATAGGCTAGCCTCAAGCGCTTCTCAGGAGAATTTTATAGCTACCATTACTGGAAAATTGGAGCCAAGAATTTGTACACATATTAGAAGTGGTAATGAAGCACTTTGGTTTTATGAAAATGTGTTTACAAGATAATCCCAGGATAGCAACATTGCATTGAATGTAATTTAATGATGATAGAATTAATCACAGAGGAATAGGAGGCTAAGACTACAGATATAGCATTTCTATATCCAGTCCAGCCTCGTGTACAACTCATATTGGTGCCAAAACTCACTTAATAACACTTGGGCATGGGCCATTCATAGAAAGATAGGCTTTGTAACTTCCTTCCATTTGAGGACATTTCCCTACATGGACATTGGTAAATCCCTGTGTAGGTCATTCTTTCAGGTGCTGTATTTAGGACATCTCTGGTCTTTGGCCATAACTTTTAAATGCTTTTTCTCTGTCATCAGTATTGGTGACAGGCAAATGAGGTAGTACTTTTTCTACCCCACTATCTGTACAGTCAGGGTACCAGTACAGATACACCCACAAATCTCAGGAATCTAAACATTCCTAGGGTAGAAATTTCCATTGTAAAGCACCATAAGGTGAATAAGCCTTTAGAAACCATCATCTCTGCCATTGCTCAGAAGTGCCTTGTGAAATTTGTTACCTCGTGTGCGTTCTGAGCCTTCCTCTGTACAGTAGTCAGAATATCTGTGACTGCTCTGTGTTCTTGGGGATTATAACGTCTTGACGCGGCTCCTTCCTCACTCTCTAGTGTCATCTGTGCTTCTCTGTCCCCTACTGACTCAGCATCACACGAGTCCACGTGACAAGCTCTCCCCACCCCAGGGCAGACACATCTCCCATCTGGGATGGTTTCCCCAGGATCATGGGGGCTTATTTCCATTTTGAGCCTCAGCATGGCTGTCCTTGTCTCAGATGGATGAATGTCCCTGATCATCCTTTTCAAAAGAACACACCCTTTCCTTATTATTGTCGATCTCAGTGGGTATTTATTTCCATCCTGACAGTAATCATATGTTGCAGTATTTTGTTGGCTCGTTGTCTTTCTCTCCCCCAGTAGAATGTATGCTCTGAGGACAGGGACCATTTTTTCCTTATAGAGCCTCACATCCAGCAGAACGCCTGGCATGTATTCAGTATATGCATGACTTTTCTTATAGAGGAGCCTCCTTTTATTTATGATTTTGGTTTCCATAGTCTGAAAATATTAAGTGGAAAATTCCATGATTAAACAATTCATAAATTTTAAATTGCATGCTGTTTTGAGTAGTGTGATGAAATCTTGTGCCATCTGCTCCATTCCACTCAGGACATGAATCATGCCTTTGTCCAGCAGATCCACGCTGTGTATACTACCTGCCTGTTAATGGCCATCTCGGTTATCAGAACTATAGCCGTGGTATCGTGCTGCCTGTGTTCAAATAGCTCTTATTTTACTTAATAATAGCACCAAGTAGAGATGCTGGCAATTTTGTTTTGCCAAAGAGAAGCTGTGAAATATCAAAGTATCATATCATAAGAAGGAAATAAGTACAGTACAATAAGATGTACTGTAGAGAGGCTGCATTCACATAACTTTTATTAGGGTACATTGTTCCATCTTATCAATTATTAGTTATTGTTACTCTTTTACTATGTCTTATTCATAAATTAAACTTCATCATAGGTATATGTGTATGGGGGGAAGGGCTATAGTCTATCTAGAGTTCGGTATCAACCTCAATTTCAGGCATCCCCTGGGGTCACACATACTGTTTAAACAATGTTCCTGGTTAGGCTCTTCAGTCTACTAGAAAACACCTTCTCAGGAAATTTCTCTCATCCATCCCTCAACTGGGAAGCAGGCTTGAAATATTCTTGTGGGAAGAGAAGAGGAGGAAGGCAGGCGGGGGATGAACTTCAGAAGGCTGGCTTCCATATCTCCTTATGCGTGATATTGTGTGTTTACAGGACATATTAGCCATGCACAGAGTGAGTGGCCATCTGGTCTATTATCTGGTCTTTCGGGAGGAGTAGCCTTTTTCATTTTTTTTTCTTTTTCTTTTTTTTTTTAAGTCCACAAAAATGTGCAGCTGTTTAGTTCATGAAAAATGGAAAAACCATGCCTCCCAGATCTGTGTATTTGTGGCCCAAATTTCTAGCCCTTCATTTCCAGCCGTCTGCCAGATGCCTCTCCAGTAGTATGTCACAGCATCTCAAATTCATCATGCCCAAAGCTGACCCAGTAACTTCCACTCTGAGCCATCCATTCTTCCTGCTGTGTCCCATGATGCCACTAGTCCATCTCTACTCTTTCTCACCACCTCAAAGCATCAGCTTCATCTTCTCACTAACTCCCTCCATCCAGATGGTCAGCTGCTGTCAGGGATTTCACCAGACCTGTTAGGTCCTGTTTTTTTTAATATTTATTTTTTAGGTGTAGATGGACACAACACAATACCTTTATTTTTATGTGGTGCTGAGGATCGAACCCAGGCCCCGCCTGTGCTAGGCGACTGCCCTACCGCTGAGCCACAATCCCAGCCCTGCTTTAGGTTATTTTATCAGAACTCTCAGTTCCTGGTTCCCCTTGGCTATGCCCCACAGGAACCTTCTCCCCATCCCACCGGTCACTCCTTCTTCACCTGCCTGTCCCCCTGCTCCCTCCAGCTGGTGCTTATTGAATTACAACTGATCCTGCCATATTCCTGTGTACAGCTTTTCTGTTAGGCTCTGCATCTTCGCAGATTAAGGTTCAAACTCTTCAGCCTTTAAAGTGAAGTTCTTTGGAATGGAGCCGGGCTTCCCTTCTGCTCAGTCTCCATGCCCACTCCTGTTCTCCAGCCACACTGAGCTGTTGGCAATTCCTGCAGATGCTTCAGGGACCTCTGTCCGCACGGCCCCTTTTCACATATTCTTCTCTGGAGATTTCTATTCATTTATTACCTCCCTGTTCACTTAGCACTCCTTCAACAAATTGCTTTCCAGTCTATGTCTCCCATGTGTCAGTGGATACTTTTTCTCCGTGTCTGTTAATATGCACATTACTTACAACATTTTTTATGTGTTTTACAAGTACATCTCTGTAGGCCTCAGAACCTGTGGTCAGCAGTTGGGAATTTGCTAGATATAGTACTTAATAAAAGAATAGGTCTTAATAGATTTTTTTCCCCTGAAATAATGAACTTCAAGGAAAACATAGTATATCCAAAACAAATTACATTTTTATTTATACTGTTTTCAAACCTAACCGCATTGAAAGAAAAGCAAATTGTATCATAAATACAAATGCAAGCTGTAGTCTAATAATAGCAAATAGGTATAATATTTATCTCTTAGTATGTGTTGTTTCAAGTGTTCAATTTACACTGTTCACAGCATCCCCTAAGGTAATTAATATTAGCATCCCATTTTAAAGATGAGGAAACCTAGTCAGAGCAGGGTAAGTTACTTGCTCACAGTCACACCAGAGCTGGTAGATGGCAGCACAGATTCAAACCCACAGAGACTAACTCTGCAAAATATACCCACTGCATATACCCACATGGGGATGTAGATAACTAGATCCTTCAATTAACTGGAGTCCAGTTGTCCCTCCTTATCTGCAAGGATATGTTCCAAGATCCCAGTGGATACTTGAAACCTCAGAGGCTACCAAACCTTCTTTATACTGGCTTTCTATGTACATGCAGCCCTATGATCAAGTTTTAACTTATCCTCGAGGCACAGAAAGGATATACAATGGCTAAAAATAAAATAGAAGAATTACCAAAATATGCTAAAGGAAGAAAAAGTTATTTAAAACTTATGAATTATTTCCTTTCTGGAATTTTCCATGTAATATTTTAGGACTGGTCACCTGGGGATAACTGAGACCATGGAAAGTAAAAATTTGGATAAGGGGGATCACTATGTTTTTAATTATAATCTTTTCTTAGGAAGGGGAAATAAGTCATAAAAGCAGCTGCTGTCAGGGATTTCACCTAAAAAGAAATACACAGCCACAAGCATTTCACTGCCTTTTTTCTTCTACGATGGTTACATTTTGCAAGGGGTGTTGACATTTGGTATTTTAACTCCAAAAATTTCTCAGCCATCAACTATATGGATGTTTCTAAAATAAATACTTTCCAAGGCAAGGAAGTGGGCTTGTCAAAAGGGAGAAGAGGTTGGCTCACTAGTGGGAAATGAACAAAAACTTTTATCACTCCAGAACGCACTTCCTCTAAATGTTGTGGCTAACCCAAAACTCTAATGACACAGTGGTAATAGGCTGTGCTTGCCTCTGCCTCTACTATATAATTTAAAATACTTCTCTGCTTATTTCAAGCCCTCAGAACAAAGAAGTGAGGAAGGCCTTTGGCTATAAACATGTGGAACCACGGTGTAGCTTCCCCCCCTTATTTTGTACTACATAAGGATGAGAGGTAAAGATGTAACTACTTCCTCCTAGGAAGGGGGCCCACTTAAGAATGTGGGATGGCCAGGCACAGTGGCACACACCTGTCAAGCCAGCAACTCGGGAGGCTGAGGCAGGAGGATCACCTGAGCAACCCTGTCTCAAGATAGAAAATAAAAAGGACTGGGAATGTAGCTCAGCGGTAGAGTACTTGCCTAGCATGTACCAGAGGCCCTGGGTTCAATCACCAGCACTGCAAAATAAATAAATAAATAGATGATAGATAGAGAAATAAAGAAAAGAATTTTGGGCAGGACAAGTATCACTGTGGTATTTGCTATGTGCTACAAGAGGAAGCAGAGGTTCTTACTGCTTTCCAAATAGAAGCACTTATGTTTCCGCAGAAGCAGCCAGCATTTCTTCTACCTAAGGAACAACAGGTCCTCAACAAGTTCCTCCAAAGGAAAAAGGGTCTGACTGATTTCTTGCCTTGTGACTTTCTGGAGGGCTGTGTAGCTGTTTAGCTCCCAGACTTCTTGTCGCTTTATATTAGTTCTCATGTGTGTAAACAGTGGAAAAGGAAGCCAGGCACATTGTTTTTGCTAAAATGACACTTTTCCAGGGCATCTTCTCTTACTGCCCTCTTTAAAAACTGCAATAACCCCTGCCCCCCAACTCCCTATCTCTGGACACCCCAGCAGCACCCTCTCCTGCCCATTTTATCACTTGTCATCTTGGAATATGCTCATATGACATCTCTGCCTGGATTTCTCAATCTTTCTCTTCCTATACCATGTAAGTGCCACGAGGACAGGAAATTTTTTCTATACCTTGCAATATCCCTAGAATGTGGAGCAGACCCTGGAACCTATTCATCATGCCAATATATACTAAATGGCTAAAGATCATATATTCCCAGCTCCCAACCAAATGGATGAATGGATAGATAGATAAATAGATAGTCTGCACTGTTATCAACACATAAATCTTTGGATGTGGACAGTTTGCTCATTCAAAGTTTTCTGGCCTAGCATCTGATTAACCAAAATTGTGTTTTGCATATCAAGATTACAAACTTTCTATCACCTTAGGCACTTCTCCTTTAATCCTGGTTGGCTCATAAATCTGTCAGGACAATAATCTACTTTTGATTATAGATGGCCTTTCTTGCCTCCCAGATAGTCTTTTAAAAAAGCAATTTAGCCTTTTACTGTAATTATATTCCAAATTTAAAAGTCTTGCCAGGATATAATTCTACCCCTTCAATGTGCTTTATATGATGCCAAAATATTTTAAAGGAAAGTTCAGACGGCAAGCATATTAATATGTCACATTGTGTTCTGAAATCTGAGAACATTTTCCCACAGGGCCCATACGACACCATCTCACTCACAATATTAACCAATAATTTTAATATCATTGGATATCAAGTTCATGGTCAGATTTTCCCTTGTTCCCAAAAATGTTCTTCACAATTTGTATTTCTTTATTTCAGATCTTATCTAGCACTAGGCCCAGTGTCCTCGTGTCCTTAACTCTTAGGATTCACTGTGGCATTTCTTATATCTTGACACCAACTTGTTAAAAGAAGCTGTGCCCATTTATCTATGAACTATCCAATCCTTGGATTTGTCTTATCATGTCTTAGGGGTGTTAGTTTGACTGTCTCTCCATTGCTGGAATATTCATCTTACCATGAGTGTGTACTAAGGTATGAGAAAGAAAGGCGGGGAGGGAGGGGAGGGAAAGAGAGTTTTTTAAAAAAATATTTTTTTATTTATATATGACAGCAGAATGCATTACAATTCTTATTACACGGATAGAGCACAATTTTTCATATCTCTGATTCTATACAAAGTATATTCATACTAATTCGTGTCTTCATACATGTACTTTGGATAATAATGACCATTACATTCCACCATCATTTCTAACCCCATGCCCCTTCCCTTCCCCTCCAACAGCTCTGCCCTATGTAGAGTTCATCTATTCCTCTCATGCTTCCTTTCCTTACCCCTCTATGAATAAGCCTCCTTGTATCAGAGAAAACATTCAGCATTTGGTTTTTTGGGATTGGCTAACTTCACTTAGCATTATCTTCTTTAACTCCATCCATTTACCTGCAAATGCCATGATTTTATTCTCTTTTATTACTGAGTAATATTCCATTGTGTATATATGCCACATTTTTTTTATCCATTCATCTATTGAAGGGCATCTAGATCGGTTCCACAGTTTAGCTATTGTGAATTGTGCTGCTATAAACATTGATGTGGCTGTGTCCCTGTGGTATGCTCTTTTTAAGTCCTTTGTATTGTTCTATCCAGGTACTACCAGTTTACACAAGGCCTTCTGCAAATCACACTGCAGCCATTTCTTCCTCTTGGGCATCTCAGATCTGGATCTCCCTCGTTTTCTCAGCACCTGACTCAGTATTCTATCTCTATTCTCAGAACTCTTTCTTAGGGCTCTTCCATGGGCACTGTATTTGAGATGCTGTCTCCGTTCCCACAAACAATCTATTATATTGCTCACTAGCACCTTTGCCTCATTTACCCTTTTGAATAATTTTTTAATTCATGTGCTCATCTTGTTCCTCCTCTACTAACATGTATGTTTCAAGAAAGTGGGGCTAGCTCTTGTTTACTTCTGTATCCCCAGTTCTGAAATAGTACCTAACACTTGGTACTAAGCACAATAAGCTTTGATTGAATGACAGGCGTGTGGCATAGAGAAGTACTTTAATGGAATGGTTTGATGGTTGGATGGATGAATGGATATGTTCCCATTTTTCTGCTTGTTATCAATCTGTGCATATTACTTTAATCACAAATGGTTAACTGTCTATTGACTAAAGAAAAAAAATGTTCAAATATGTTGTTTTCTGTAGTTTAACCTATCTCACTGCAAAAGCTCAATGCCCATGTGAAATTCTGTTGTAGTCAGATTTTCTTACTTATTATTCCTGGTTGGGCATTGAATGGATGTTCCTATGTTATCCTATACCCACCTTTCATATCCTATCTGCTGATGCTTCTGGCTCTCGGCAATCAGTTTCTCCCTTGAATTTCTGAAGCATATAACATGCAATACCTCTGTTACTCATACAGCAATTAGTGTAGAATCTCTCACCCAGAATAAGCAAGCATCACTAAATGTGTAAGAATGAGAATAAAGGCTAATTTCAGATCCATAAAGGCTAATTTCAGATCGGATGTGGCCTGCAGCTCATCCTTAATTGCCTAGTCTTGAATTTTTGGTGCCCACTCTAGTTGTTATCTTCCTGGAGTGGAAATACTTAACTTGGCGTACCTGCTGGGCTTTTGAACCCCCTGCAAGAGATGCTTTGGCTGCACATAAAAGAAGATCCAGTCATTGTTGGTGGGGAGCTGAGGCTGGTACAGTGGTACAAAGAAAGGTTAGTCTCTTTCCACTGGTCTGCTTAACTGGCTTCACCCTGATGTTTATCACCAGACAATTGACAGATAACTATTACCCATCTGGGTTGGAAAAACCTGGAAAATTCAAAAGGTAATGATACCAAAGGGCTCTGGTCACTGAAAAAGAACCTTTTCATCTAGAAAATGAAAACTATCCTAGAGTACTTTCCAAGAAGGCCAAGCAGGTAGCCTGGCATCTGATTATTCAGAAATGTGCCCATTGCAAGTACTTCCCGGCTGCCAGGGAGGCAGGAATGTGCAGTATTTGTACTTAACCTCCAGTCAAGGAAAGGGAGTCAAGAGAGGCTTGGGGTCACTTACAAAGAGCATTTGCTGCAAGGCCTTGTGCCTTTATCAGGAAAAGGTTCATCAGCTTTTCAGAGATCTTTTAACTGAGCAGTTGACAATACTCACTACATAAAACATGCTGTCAAGACAAGGAGCCTCAGTGGTTTCTCCTTAACTATGGGGGATACATTCTAAGATGGTTTGTGGATGCCTGAGATCTGAGATGATACTCTATACTGTTTTTTTTCTAAACATACATCCTAGGATAAAACTTTAATGTGTAATTCAGGAATGGAAAGATATTAACAGCAATGACTACTAATAAACTAGAGTAGTTTTAGGAAGGTTCTATAATAAAAATTAGCTTAAGCCTATGAATTACTTGTATCTGAAATTTCCCAATTAATATTTTCAGACTATATTTGACCACAGGTAGCTAGCTAAGCCACTGAAAGCAAGGTCACGGTACTGTATAATAGTACTAGGGATTTCTGAAGAGAAATTTATAGGATCAGTTTTTAGATGGTATTATCAATGCATAGAGATTCTAATCCTATAGCATTAAAAGGAGGAAAACTTTTTGTAGTAGTCATAAAAACACGATGGATTGAACCCTTCAAATAGAAAACTTATTTACAAAATATCTGAAATACTGAAGTAATGAGTTTAGAAGATATATTATTTAATGTATTAAGCCAAGTTACTAAGACCACAACAAAAGAATCTCTATATAGATTTTAGAGAAATACATAACACCATAATCTTTTATTTATTTTTGCCTTCAGTTCATCATGTGCCTGTAAATGGTGAAAATCATAATGTTACCAGTTAAGAGCTCTTACTCTAGAACAATCTATGTGAGTATTTACTAAGAGAAAGGTGAAACATTACTCTAGCAGAGAATCCTCTCCCTTGTACACCTTTTAACTGACCTTTAAAATGCATGAAGAGAAGGTCACACAACACAAATAATGTGGCTTGGGGACTTTCAAAAATTCAACATGACTCAGTGGAGGACCCCCAGAATCCTCCCATTGTCCTCTCCGAGCCCAGCTCCCTCCTCCCATGATGACTCCCCTGAGTTTACCTCCCAGAAGTTTACCGTTTTCTTAGTTTACACAAATCCTCTGAGAAGATGTGTCCTCTTGAGTCTGACTTTTAAAGTGGCCTTGAGGCTGGAGCATTGGGTTTCTTCTTTAGCCCTCCCCCTCTGGAAACATTTCCTGGGAACCTCAGACAACCAACTTCCTTTCTTTTACATTTTCTCACATTTTCTGCACTTCAGATCTTCCTACTTTAACAGCAATACTTTCAGAAAGTGCTTTTCCTTTGGAACAAACTGTGTGACCCAGCTTTGGAAAACTGGCAGTCCTAAGAGCTGATGCAGAGCAGCGAGAAACATCTGTTTATCTTTGTAAAAACAAATTTGCTTCGTTTTCTCGCTATTCCTGACTATGGGAGACTCCCCAAGAACCCCCTTTTTTTGGCTCCTTAGCAGTTTACACTGGTGTGAGCTACTTCCTGTTGACAGGCCCCTTATGGCCTTCCCCCAACTTGGTTGTTGGATTTGGGGAACTGACATTGTTTTTTTTTTTTTTCTTTCATCCGACAATACAGAAGTCTAGGTCTCATGATTGCTCACGCCCACATGACCATGGGAATCAGTGCTTCCCCTCTGTCGTTTCCTGTGTTTGTCCTACAACAGCAAGAAAAAATGTCAGTCTTAACAGAGACTATGAAGGAATAAATGGAGCTTTTTAAAAGTTTTTATTTAAGTTTTTTAAAACTTTGAGGAGCAAAGTTTTAGGTTCAGAACAAAATTGGGCAGGAGGTAAAGAAATGTCCCATGTACCCCTGCCTCCCCTATTATCAACGTGCCCACCAGAAGGGTACATTTATTACATTCGATGAATCTACATTGATATTCCCTGTCAGTCACTGGGAGTCCATAGTTAATATTAGGGTTCACGCATCCGCCTGTCAGTATTATATAGAATAGTTCATCCCTAAAATCCCTGAGTTCTTGAGCAGTCATTTCGCCCTTCCCCTTAACCCTGGGCAGTCACTGATCTTTCTACTGACTTTATAATTTTGTCTTTTCTGGAAGGTCCTATGGCTTTTTCAACAAATGTGAATGGTGAATTATTTTGCATTCTTTAATAAGAAGGAATTAAAACTGGTATATAAATCATTCTACATAAAAGGACTATCAGAAGGCAATTGCAAGTAGATTATATCAAGGTCAGCCTACTCAGAAATAAAAGGAGATTCACCTTTGTTATACAGTTTATCCTTCACCCAAGTAAAAATCTTGCATGCTGTCATGTAAAATTTTATCATCAGTGATTTATTTCCTCATACCGATGTTTTTTTGACCTTCTTATTACACTGAGACTCCTGGGATGGTCAGCATTTTCAGATAATTTCTCCATTCTGTAGAAGCATGTCTCAGCATTAGTATTAAAAACCTGTAAAAGCCATCTGCTGCAAGTTGACAGCCTTTAAAAGTTCATGGATGTGATATGAATATTTGGCCATGTTATCAAGAGGCTGTTTTGTTGTGAGTTTATTTGGTTGTTCATGAGAAATTTCTCTGTGGTGCTTAGACATTTCTATAAACCAATCCCTCTGAGTTTCCTTACACTGAGATCAGCTTTCAAAACTGGCTCACCTGAGTCACATCACATAACAACTGTCTGGCATTTGAAGTGATGGTGTTAAAGTGATTTTTTTTTTCCTTTCACTGTTTCCTGCTACCCATACAAAGTGTAATTAGAAGTTGGAATGTTGGCATGTTTGGAATTCTTGGGGAAGAAACAGCATCATTAAAACACAGTTGTGTGCTACTGCTTTAAACAGTGTTCGGATAGATCATTGAATTCATGAACATCTAAATTTAATTCCAGAAATCAAAGCTATGGTAATAAGGCTGGACCCAAGTTCTCTTAGGCCAAGTAATTTAATTCCTCAGCCAGTGGAACTGTTATGTATCTCTGCTCCTTGTTATTATGCCAGTAAATTGTGCAGGCAGATGCAGTAATGGCTGATGGGCGTGTAATTCACTTTTTTTCATGGCTAGACTCATTCCAGAATGCAGATCACTTTAAACAGCTGTTTTCATAGGCATTTTTTCCAGCTTGGAGCTTTAAGAGTGACATTCCATAATAACAGAGAAGGCTGGGAGGCACCTGGAGGTGTCCAGGGTCATGTTTTCCCCATCCCCGCTGGGAACACAGTGCTTGCTATCTCAGGCCTGGATTGTATACTTGGACATTGTTACTTCCAGTGATGACTCAAGATCATGTGCAAAGTTCATGGTTTAAAGAGAATACTGGGTTAATTTAATTTTTCTCTCTTGCTTTACTTGAATTTTCCACCTAAGTTGGAGAACTCAACAGTATTGTGCATATAATTTTGATTCAATGAAGAGACCAAACACGGTAAGCTGACTGATGGTGTGCTTCAGGTCATCTTTATTTCACTTGCTAGTAGCACAACATTGGGATTCTGCAGAAGAACGAGGAAACAGGACTCTAAGTGAAGTTTGAGCCAGACAAGCAACTGTTAAGTTTAGTATGTTTTTGAAATGTCACCTTAAGGAATAGACTCTTGTGCAGAAATGTTTGTGTGGGCAATCAAGGAATCAGTTGTTTTGCCCCATTTAGCTCTAAGCAGCTGAATCTTTATACCATCTGGTTGTCAATGCCCATGTTTTCTCTTCTTCTTCTCATGTATTTCTTCATGGTCTTGTGGAAATGTGAAACGAACTGATCAGGATTTTCTCTGTATTAACACACAATTAAATTATTCTGCTTAAAAAGTTGCTTTTTATTCCATAGCCAAATGCTTCAAACCTTTTTGGATGTGATCATTCATTATCCTTGCATCATATTTAATCAGAGTTAGAAAAATATCCATTTGAGGAGTCACATACATTTTCATAGGACTTGTATAGAAATCCTTTATGCTTGCATTATTTGTAATCTCACATATTCTGAGAGGGTCTTACATGTCTTTCTACAACTTGTCTTAAAAAATCCTTTCAATTCTGAAGCAATCAGAGAATTCCATCTAGTGTTGTATTCATCTCCGTATATCTCAGCAAAATTTCTTGTAGCTGTCCTGTCATATGCTGAATTTTGAAAGCCTTTCTGCTCCTGGGACCTTCTTCCTTTCTGTCATCCTGGACCATGGGTGGCATCATACTGTTCTCCCCCTCTGACATGTTTGAAATCAAATTTCCTCCATAACGCTGTATTTCAAGGCTTCATGACAGGTTGGTACAGTCACCCCAGTTCCTCACTTACCCTGATAGTGAGCTCCTTGTTGGCCAGAATGGACTCTGGGGCAATAATTCCCCTTTGCTTTCTTTTTTTCTTGAGGGGTTGGGGGACATGGCATTCATATAACAACAGAGCAACTGCTAATTCTATTAAGATGGTGCTTCTCAAATAGACCTGCAGCAGATACTCTGGGACATGGAAATCTCCTCCACATCCAGGTTTTTTACCTGAATTGATTTTGTGCTCTAATCAACGGCCTCTTTCCTGCCTGCCAGGGGGTATGTGATAGACTCTCCCTATCTTACACTTCTGTTCCCATCTTTCTTTATCTCCTTTCAAATGTTCTCAACCAGGACTGCAGAAGCACACACATATTCGTGAGGGTTGGGGGGGTGAGGGTGTTCTTAATAGGCCTTTTAAATTTTCTTTCATATGTGTCCCTTTTTTGCCATTTATTCTTGGTGATTTCTTACCATTTGTGCGTCAGTGCATAGATATTTAATGTCATAAGTATTATTCTGATCTTCTTCCAACTCTTACTTTGAGTTGCTGATTATCTTTTGCCATCATTCTTGGTATTGCTTGTTTGAAGTTTCTAAGAATGTTGTTGTTCCCTTGATACATAGCATCAATATCAGCTGGAAACTTATCAGAAACCCAGATTCTCAGGACTCATCCCAGATCCACTGATTCAGAAGCTCTGGAAGTGATGGGCATCTGGTTATTTTTAATAAGTCTTTAAGGTAATGCTGGTACTTGCTAAAATTCGAGAACTGATGAAATATTGATATTCTGCAAAATCATAAGCAATTAAAGTAGGGAGCTCAAACTAAATAATTTCAGTAGGCATCCCTGGCCACGGGGTGTTACAGATTTATTTAAGTCTATTTTTTTCTTCATCTTTCCAATGTCAACTTTCAATAGCTCTTTGACCTGTGCTCATTGAGTATCTAATTCTATTGCAGGTGCTGTATGTTTCTTTCATAGATGTTATGAATGATAATTCCTTTAACACACTAAGCTTAGTTTTGAAACCACTTTTTTTGTATAGACTATTTTTCAGAACAGTTTTAAGTTTATAGAGAATTTGAATGGACGGTATGAAGGCTCTCTGACTGCTTTTAGGTTCCCCACCCCCACAGTTTCCTCTAATCCTTAACATTTTGCCTTAGTGTGACACATTTGAACCAATACTGATAGATAATTATGAACCAAGTTTTCATATTTTACACTGGTGTTCACGTTTGTGTTGCACGTTTGTGGGTTTTGACAAATACATAATGCCACATGCCCCTGCTGCTGTAGCATACAAAATAGTTCCACAGCCTCAGCAGCCTTCATGCTCTGCCTTCTCTGCTCTTCCCCCATCCCCTCAAGCCCTGCTGAGCTCTTCACTGTCTTCACAATTTTGCCTTTTGCAAAATGTCGTAGAATTGGAATCATGGCTTCCTCTTTTTGCAACCGTGTAAACTAAGAAGAGCTATGCTAAGTCCAAGTGAAAAACACTTTGCCACTTACTGAGCTAGAATCTATGCTCAGACCTGCTGGCTTCAAGCTTTGTGTATTTTTCTTCAATGCCATGTTCCCTCTGGAATTGCCAAAGTTCCTGGTTGTTCTTGTTGTTTCTTTTCCTGAAATTTGTTTAATTCACTATCACAATGAAGGGTTTCTATTTGTTCTTGCAGTGAAGACAAAGTAGTGGAAGTAGCAGAGGAGGAGGAAGTGGCTGATGTTGAGGAAGAAGAAGCCGATGATGACGAGGATGTGGAAGATGGTGATGAGGGAGAGGAGGAGGCTGAGGAACCCTATGAAGAGGCCACAGAGAGGACCACCAGCATTGCCACCACCACCACTACCACCACAGAGTCCGTGGAAGAGGTGGTCCGAGGTAATCCACTGTTGGCTTCTTTATGTTTGTTCATTTGCTTTTTTAATTTCTTGGGATATAAGAAAGTATCATACCAGAGTTTTGAAATTTCAGTCTACCCTATTGACACTGCCTTCGCCACCCAAAAAATAATAGTGTTTTTTTTGGATAACAAATAACCCAGCTTCTTGTGAAACTTGTTAATTTTTTTTTTCTACTTTTGGTTTAGCAAGCAGTTCAACAGCTAATTTCAAGTAATAGGATTTCCTGATTATACAGTCTATTCTGTGCCTTGTTCTAGATCATCTCATTTGACAAACACTAAGCATTCAACCTCCTAGCTGTTGCCCTAGCAGTTGGTACTTTGTTTGCATGCTGTTGTCTGTTGCTTACCACTGAGACTGTGAGCTCCATGATTGTAAGAACTGGACTCGATTCAGTTAGCCTACAGAGTGCTAGGTTTATAGAAAGTTAAAAAACAAACAAACAAAAAAACCTTTGTTCCATCAGTAGTTATGAGATTTAAATAAAGATCTGGCAAGTGTCACATTATTAATGCCTCAAAATTTAACTTGGATGAATTTTGTTACATGTAAGTTGTTTAACTGGGGATCATGACAATCTCTTCTTCAAGAAGTAGATGCTAGTATCTTAGACTTTGTTTTTCTGTTAATGTTCCTGTTGAGGAACAAAAAGACTTCCTTCTTGTCTCCGTGAGACAAAAACAAGTATTTGCTTTCCATTAAACAAACAACTATTGTAGCAACTGGTAAATTGGGGGGTCAGATTGCTTGAAGGTTCTAGAATTAGATTTTAGAAATATGGATTGATTGAATTTGAGTGTATTGCAAATATTTTCAAAGTTTTTCCACAAAAGTTACAACATTGTCAGGCTTCCTCTCACTTTTTATGAAGGTGTAATTATTTTGGTTCTTTTGTTGTATTAGAGCTTAAAATGGGCTACTTTCTCTGCCTGAGTAGGTTCCTAATTATCACTGTTAGCATTGCCTTCCCTTATGTTGCATTTTAAAATGATTTACATACCCACTCATTTTAAGCGTATAATTCAGTGACTTTAATATTTACCAAATGGTTTAACCATCTCCATAATCCAAACTCAGAACATTTTATCACCCCAATAATTTACCTCATACCATATCTCAGTTGATTCCTCTACTTATTTCTGGCCCCAAGCAAAGGCTAATCTTTCTGCCTCCATTGTTTTACCCTTTTCTGAACATTTAATGTAAGTGGGATCACACAATACATGTTCTTTTGTTTCTGCTTTCTTTCACTTAACATTTCTTTACCTTGTAGCTTTTATACCTGAGATTATTCTGAATTGAACACTCAGAATTAGTTCAAAATCCAACTAAAATATTATGCATTCTTTTATAAAAAAAAAGAACATATAGTTCTAGATGGATTGATTCATGTTATTAGTCCCTACTTAATGAGTTTCTTATTCATTTTAGCACATAAATGCATGTGCAGATAAATGCACATTTCATTTGAACTATGCTTTTTTTGAAATTCGCTGGGCATCCTTTTCCTGAGTATTTTTCAAATGCTTCCTGGGACCAACAGTGCCAGATCTGATCACATGAACTTGTTAGCTCTGATTTCTTCATCTGGAGAGTCTGATTTTCCAGGACTTCTCTTCTTCAAACCTAAACAATATGTAATCACAAATTATAGTAGGTAGTATTGACAGTGGGGATGAAGTTCTTTTGATGTCCATCAAGGTACTTGTTTATGTAATAATTAAAGTCTGTTTACTCAACCTCAGCATATGAGCACCTGTTTGATACAAGCCATTTTGCTAGGCCACATGGAACATATGATGAGCACCCCCAAGCTGGCTGACCTTCATGGGTGCTAAAATCTAGTAGGAAATCAAAGCCAAAGAAATACAAACTCAGTCTGTTTTATAAAAAATATGAACATGGAGCCTCCTTCAAAGACAAGAGAGAACTACAGATTGATCAAAGAAGGTTCCATGGAAAAGATGGCATTGGAACTAGGACTAGAAGCACATGCTGCTGGTAGATTTTGTTGTTCAGCACATTAGCATCAATAGGAAGTAGCAAATTAATATGGTGCTGTGGGATGGTATGTGGCATGATTGGGAGCCTGGGTTGGTCTAGTTTGAGTTAGAGCAGATGTCCTACATAATAGAGTTTGAGGAAATAAGGTTATGTGGAGGCCTTCAGTGCCAGGCTGGCAAATACAGGCATTAACTGGGATGATTAATTTTCCAAGGACTAACTCAGGAACTAAATGTGCTGCGGATTTTTCAAGTAGGCAATGGAGAGATTTGAATTTGATGTAACTGCTGTTGAGGTGTCAGGTGATAAGGAATGACCTAATTTATGCAATAGGGGAGAGGTTACCAGATAAACGTGGGCTCATATTGCACATGAAGGCAGAGTTCTCTTGAGATCATGTGGTCTTGTTACCTTCTCAGTTAGTCTAGTCATTTGCTTTTCAGTTTTATGTGTAGAATTATTAGGTATTAAAGCAGGACATAGAAGAACATACATGTCCTAGTATTTTCTACAGAAAGACAAAGGCAGTTAAAAGAATTTTTTAAAAAAATCTTTAGATTTAAGGTTTAATGTAAGAGAAACAAAAAAGAAACCAAAAAAAATAACTAGTTTAAAATATAACTAGTTAATAATATTGATTGCAAGAAGAGCCATAAAAGCAACCTTCTGAAAGCTATTGTCTTTTAAAGGCACTTAATGCCAGAAATTAAAGAAACTTTTAATAGGAATCCACCCATTCAAAGTCTCCTGAAGTGGACAAAAGATATAATAGAGGCAAATCTTTCTGGAAAAGAGGGCCTAATGTTATGGTATGTTGTATCCACGTGAGAGAGTTTTTTTGTAGTCCCAGCTAGTTCCAATGAAGACATAAATGTTTTAGATGGTAGCATTAAATTGTTAGCAGAAGGTAAAAATTGCCCCAATCAAGAGCAATGGCCACTCCATAGGTGATTGCTCACTATGTAAAACTCTAAGTAGCCTGCTTCTGCAGGCTGAAAACAAACATTGACAGTGACTTGCAAAGAAGAGACAGTGAAAGAGGCGTGCAATCTCATTTTGAATGTTAATGCTTCAGCCCCTGATGGAAACTGTGATTTACAACCCAAAGAAAATTGTTTCATCATCACCAACCTATTGCTACTAACACCAGTCCTTAACTGCTTCATAAAAAAAAAAAAAAACAGTACTTTTGTGACCCATTAACATTTGGAAGAAACAGAGGAAATAAAAATAGAAGACATTTCAGCCTGGTCATAAAATTTTCAGCCATGCTGTGTGAGCATCAGTGATACCAAAGTGTGAGAGGTCTATTCTGTGTTTCTGATTTCAAAGGAGAAATGCATTGAAAGTAAGCACATTATTGCAAAACCCATTTGGCTTTCAAGTTTCTTGTTATCTTTGGTAATTAAGAAAAAGTGGGATATTGATCTAGTAGAATAGCCATTACCAAGTTAAATAAAACCGTAACACAGATAGACACTTGCTCCTAATTTTTCTGTGTTTGGAGAAGAGACGTCTGGGTAATTTCTGATTGAGCTGTGAATTTCTGATTAGGTGTTAGAATTATAATAAGTGATGTTATCTTTGATTTGACCTAGCCGGTTTTGTCCATCCAGGGCAACTCTGCTTTTTACCCTATGTTGATTTCTTCAGCAAGCATTCTTTGTGCCCTTCCTCTCAGCTGGGTGCTTCCTTGAGTAGAAGGTATGATGGGGGTACAGCAGAGCAATTGTGGTGGGCCCAAGTTGAAATCCTTTATTGTAGACAGAAAATTTTAGGATTGCCCTCTCCTTGCCCTTCAAGGCAGCAGTTCCATCTTTAACAATTTTTACTTTTCTGTGTGGTCGAAATTTTACATCCAACATAAGGCCTGAAAAAGTTTTTTTTTAATTACGCAGTCATCTAACCAATAAGTGGTGAAGGCAGGATTTGGGCCCGGTGCTCCAGGGCATTTCTGCTGCACTAATTCTCAAATTATGCTTTTACTTCACTTTTCTTTATAAATACACCCCAGTCAGTTTAACCTGTGTTCCTTTGTAAGTGCTTATTGCTTTGCTACAGGCATGCATTTATCTTATTATCTTTTCCACACTGAGCATGTCTAGAAATTTAGAAAATTGTATATAAATAATCATCCAATCCCATTTATTTGCATATTGCCTATGGCTTGTTCATGCTATAAAAGCAGAATTGCAGTTGTAAGAGAAATTACAGACCCTGTAAAGCTCCAAACATGCCTTTCCAGAAAATGTTTGCTAACCCCTGATATTATCCCTAAGAAGATGCTACCATATCAAGTTAGTTTCCTTCAGGAAGTTGTTTTGTTTTTGTGGTCAGGGGCAGACAAGTGTAATGTTTAAAGAGAATTTTTAATAATTTATGACGTTGGGCCAATTAAATAATTTGTTTTTCACAGGTAGAGTATGGGTGCTAATGTTACTTTACGTGTGCCTTGTGAGAACAACTAGATAATCTATGTGAAGCATTGACCATAATGCCCAGTACATTCAGTAATGACTAGTAACTGTAAGGAGAAATTTCTAGTAACTGTTAAGTTTCTTTTGTGAGCAAAGGCTGCCAAGATACAAATCTCATCTATAGCTACCAAATGTAAATTTGTATACATCAAATAAGCTTTAATCCCCATGGCTTCTCTCTGTAAAATGGGAATTAGTAATACCTATCTGATATTTAGCTACTTTTTGAGAGTTAAATGAAGTGATACGTGATAAACATATAGCACAGGTCCTGATAGACAGAGCTCAGTTAACCTCAACTGCCAGGAATGTTGTGGTTATAATCATCATTCAAATCCTCTAATGTGTTCTGAACATTAGAGAACTAATGTTTCCTGCAAATTAAGAATGTTAAAGGGAAGCCATCAAACTGACTTTTTTAATTATAAAAAGAATAAATGTAATATGACTGTCATCTATTGATATAACAGAACTGATTTTTTAGACAACATTATTACAGTTAAAAAGCAACTTACGCTTGGTTTCTGGCTTAAAACATTTTTTGTGAATATATGTCACATATTAAAGTATCTGTAGTTAAATTTTATGTCCAGGTAGTATTGAACAAGGTAGTATTAAGTGCTACCACATTTCCAGGTAGACTTTTATTTCTTGCAGGTCTTTTAAACCTTGTGGAAATTTTTCTATTAAATGGACAGATGGAGACGCTGACATAGGTGACTGTCTCCTCTAGTGGTGAAGCCAAAATATTTGTTATAGATGTTGCTTCCCTTGGGTTAGAGAATGACCTTGGCAAAATGAAATTATTGTTGTTCTCCTTCTGGTGACTGTTAATCTGGGAGAAGCACCATGCCTTATTGCCGTACATCCTGCCAACATTGATGGGGTGCTACTAGGTACAGGCATCACACTTGTTGCTGCAGACAGCAGGACGTGAATGAGGTGGCCAGCTCAGTTTGCTTCAGCACCACTCCTTGAAAAGAATGCATCTGTTCAACCTGGATGGGAAAGAAGTTTTGCAGCATGGATGGAGTAAGGAAAGTACTTAGCCTAGGAAAAGAAGATTTTGCTTAAGGCACCGTGGAAATATTGGCATTTGAGTGATTGTGAAGGAAGAAAAGAATTTAACAGTTGATGGAGCATCAAATAGAAAGAATCCAGCAAGCATTATAAATCTATCAGGGCCGCTTGCATTGATCTGAGACGTAAAACAAAGTGTGGCATAATCCTCATGTCTCCATTCTTATGTATTTGCAATGGACATGATTCAGGTACCTATGATTCATTAAAGGGATTCTTGCTTATCATTCATATTGAACGTTTCACAAAATTTGGAGTTAACTATGAGCTTAACCTGCTGTGGATGTGAAAATGAACTACCACACTTGAGTTGGAAACTTCAGTAGTGGCATGCTGGGGGTAAAAAAAAAAAAAAAAAAAATGCTCCAAGAAGTGTTTGGGATTAGGGCCAGAGAATAATTGCACCTTCTTTTAGAGAAAGCCTTAGACCTTTACCTCCCATTTTGACTAAGGCAAATAGGATGCACTCACATTTCTTGACCATGATGTTCCATCTTTTTGTGTGTCAGGAGAATGGTATCAGTGCACTGACCACCTATGTGACAGGTGGCAGCCTGTTATTTTGTGCCCTGGGGCATGTCAGCCATTGATTTCCCAGTGTGTGATATGAGTTTTACTACATACAACGTGGAGCAGAGCATTATTCAATGTGGTTTAATGGACGTCATCTAGAAAGCCCACTCTGATAATTAGGTTGCTTCAAATGGGAGACTGAGAAGCAAAGCTACGCAAGAGACACAGAGGATACACATACTCATGAAGATCCACATTACCATAAAGAAAATTTGTGAACTTTGTTTTGCTTTTAGTTTTTCATGGCTGGTCATGCTCAATCATTTTTCACCTTTCATTTCTGCATGGTTTTAATTTGTTAGCTTATTCTAACAGTATTTGAATACAATTATATCTAAATTTATTTAAAAAACAAACAAAACTTCAGTTCATTTCAGTTGAAGGCCAGAAACCAGATCTTAAAAGAATGCCAGTTTTTCCCCAGATTAGTTGTTTTCATACACACACACACACACACACACACACACGCATGCATTTGCCTCATACTCAATTGTATGAATCTACTCAAGAGTTAGTAATTAAGAATACAAAAATCAAACCTAAAAAAAAGAAACCCAGCAAATTAGAGAGTAGTTCATGTAAACATGCATACATTTCCATAGTACCTTCTTAGGTAATTTGTATGTCCAGCTGAGTTTGGGCTTAGATTCCTTGGACAGGTAACAAAGCTGTGGGTTTTTAGGAAAATCTTTAGTTCCCTTGTAGAAAAATTTGAGTTTCAGGAATTTTAAAAGCAGGTATATAAACAGCCTAAACACATACCTACTTCTCCCAGCCTTCAACCATTTTGCCCTCCTAAAAACTCATCTTCGATTTCCAGCCATCTCTGCTGACATGTCTAACCTTTTGTGATTGTATTATTGAAGACTGGAAAGTGAAAAGGAGACAAGGCTGAGTGAATCTCACAGAAAAATCACGTTTGAACCCAACTACTGTGTATAGCTGTAAAGCTCTCATAAAATTAAAGAAGAAGAAGAAGAAAAAAATCATGTTGGAGAAATCCCCTCAGCCTTGGAGATAGCAGCCCAATTTTTAAAAATTAAGAGAAGGAGAATTTAGGGAGGAAGAAATGTTAAAAGGCACACTCTATTTTATAGCCTAAGAGTGTTTCAGTGTTTATGAGGGTGGCGTTATCTCTTATATATGTTCTCATCAGATATCGTTTCTGAGACAGAATTTAAAAGTCAGAGACTTTGGACAGAAGTGTCACGTTGCTTGCCTATGATTAAGTTCTTGCTGTTTCATGACATAAACAAAGAAAGGCTTTGCTAGCCAGTTCTCATTCTTTCCATTCTGGAAATGTACTACCATTTGTTACCCAGTATTTCTGGGGTGTTGGTGACTGCTGCACAGTATCCTTCGTGGGCAAAATTATTAAAAAGCAACACAGATCTTTCTGGGGTTTGCTTGGGTGGTATCAGGCTTTCTCAGCTTTAGCACTATTGGTATTTTGGGCCAGGTAATTCTTTGTTCTGTGCGTTATAAGATGTTTAGCAGCATCCCTGGCCTATACCCACTAGAGGCCAGTAGTACGCCCCCCAATTGTGACAACCAAAAATGTCCCATGGGAAGGGATAGAGTAGAGCCTTTTCAATTGCAATCCCCTGGTGTCGAGATCCGCATGATATCCAGTTTTGAGTTATGAGAACAGAAAAATGCCCTTGCTCCACTATGCTGTTCTGTGCCGAAATGTTCTGTGTGTGTCTCATCTTAATTTCAGCCGTACTTCCTGACTCAGGGCTTAGCACGTGGTATGTAGCCAAAGATTCTATCCCACAAGAATAAGTCAAATAAACAAAAGTACACCAAAGTAAATATGATAAACACATACTTAGGTGAAAACAAGATAGATAAGATGTATAATGCAGTCCAGTTAAAGCTGCCTAAAATGTTGACTTAAAATATGACACATGCTTATTCGCCATATAGGCAGTGAAATAAGAGGAAGCTATTCTTCCCAGTTTGGGTTTTTATTCTTTCCAAAGAAATTCTTTCTCCCCTGGCACAGTGTTATAAAAGAGCAAATGATAGTAGCATCCACGTTGTAACGGGCACATGGTTGTTCTCAGCCAAGCTGCTGCTGCTTTTCTACTGGAAACTGTGACCAGAGGCCAGTGAGAATGATCAGGTGGATGTGTCCAGTCTCCTTTCTTCTTTTTTTTTAAATTAATTTTCTTAATAAATGACAGTGGAATGCATTATAATTCATATTACACATATAGTTGTATTAGTCTCTGGTTGTATTAGTCTCCTTTCTTTTCAAAGAAATAGTATAAGGAAGTCTAAGTCCAGTGATCCTCCCTTGGTGTTAATCCCAGTTGTTTTTTTTTTTTTTTTTTCATTCTTGTTTCCAAATAAAATAAAAGCTTTGATATTTCTAATGTTCTGGCATGTTATGGGAATGATATCACTGGAATTCAGATTTCTGAGGAAGCTGATGTTTTCATAGACTTAAATATGAGGAAGAGAATTATATCCTGGTATGGGATCTGAGGCAAAAGTATTGAAGCTATTTTAATGTGCTTCAGACACAGAACTTGAGAGTAAAAAAAATAAATATTTCTAGATAACTTGTTAAAATCAAGTTTTTGAGATACATATTTGAATCTTAAGACTCTACTAACTTTTTGTCATATCTCTGGTTTCCCACAAAAATGTGGACTTCATAGCCAAAACCTATACAACATTTACTAATTTTTCCCCTTCTTGCCTTTTTGGAATGTGATTGAATCTTGTATCTCTAATTTTGATATTTCAACTGCATTTAAAAGATAGCATGGATTACTATTCCTCTCAAATTTTTATCCATTCAGGTCACCCAAAGGCTCTTGCAAAACACAAATTCTAAGTTCATGGGGTTGGAGGGGAGTCCAGGCAGTACTGGTCCTGGGCAGTACTTGGAGGAGAATCCTCTAGCAGCATCTTCTGCTCTTCATATTCTGCAGATTTGAGGCACTGAGACAGAGAATAAGACTCTGAAATGGAAACTTCCCTTACCCATGGTAGTATTGTTCTTGAGGTATTAGTAATATCAATCAGAGTGAGAGAACCCTAAGGTATCTACCCACGGGAATTTTTTGTTTGTTTTTGCTTTAAATTTAAACTCTAGAACAAGAAAAATGTACGACTCTTCTAGGCTCTCTACATATAATATTGTTCCTGGTTGCATTTGTGCCCTCAGTGGTATGCTAGCCTGTGAAAACTAATTATTCATGAACTTCTTTCACTTCATGAGCCACAACCATTGGTAGCTTGAAATACCGTGGAAATCAGCAAACGCTGTGACTCAAGTGTTTTATCTTTCATTTTGCTGGAGAAAGCCAATTTCCCAGCATACTCTACCTCTCATTTAATGGGAAAAGCCCTCCCTTTGACTTTCTGACAGTGAACATGATACCTTTTGCCTGGTTTCAAACTTATTAATACTGTGTTGTATTTCAGACTAGCTGTGCAGATGAGTAAAGAATAAGTGTGTGCTTACATCAAACAGGAAACCAAAGTTGAAGGAAAATTACAGAGGAACCCTTCACTGGCTGTTAATATCACAACACAGGAGTTCTGATTAGTCTAAGACTTCACAAGTAAATCTCCTTCAGGTGGCGTTTTATAAATAACCTTTCGTCCTGGAGAGACGTGAGAACTGGGTCAGGTATAATTAGAATGGCAGATGTATTGGGTAGCCTTAGAGAATTAACACATTTCGGTAAAAAGCCTGGCCAACTAACGATACCTTCTAGAGACTTCCGTGACAAATAAGCACCCATCATCTTGTACTGAGTCAGTTGCCATGCACAGCTGTTAGTATCATTTGTTGGTATTTCAATCCATATTTGGAGCATGAGTACGATTTATCATAAGACTTCAGTTCATGCTTACTTGCCTAATTTTATATGATTCTATTTAGTAAAATGTGATTCCTAGATAATAAATACTTGAACATTTGTTGCTCTGATAATTTTCTAGTCTTGTTTTTTGATGACTACCTGCTAATATGCGTAAGCGCATGATAAGTGCTCTTTTCTATTAAAAGTTCTAGCATTGAGAAAAACACATCATCCCCTCCAAAAAAAAAAAAAGTGCATTGACTTTTAAATTTTTTCATCTATAGAAATCAAACACTTATCTACTTAAGCATCAACAGAATACACGTTTGATTCTAATAATATAGGCACAGGATGTAGTAGTGTTTAGAGTTGTAGCAATGACTGAAATCAAGCTTAAAAAAAGTAAAGTTGGGTGCGGGGGTTGTGGCTCAGTGGTAGAGCTCTTGCCTAGCCCGTGTGAGGCACTGGGTTCAATCTCCAGCACCATATAAAAATAAATAAACAAAATAAAGGTATTATGTCCATGTACAACTAAAAGTATTTTTTTTTAAAGTAAAGTTGTTTTAAATTACATTGAGGTCAGCTCTTTTCATTATTGATGGACTGAATGATTAGATAATAAACACATACTTTTGAAATATCCAAAATAAGTGTATGTAGAGGATTTCAATACTTATGTTCTTTATTTTTATTTTACTATTAGATGAAAGAAGTGATTTACTACAAAGGCAAACTGTATTTGTCTTAGATTTTTCTGTCCTTATTTGACTTAATATTTGGAGAAAAACACAAGATAAGGAATTTTTAACTAGAGGAAATGAGATATATATTTTACTGTGTATGACATTTAATTAAGTACATATTCTTACAGAATATGGAGAAAATTATGCTTCATGACTTTTTTTTAATAACCTCAGAATCTACAATTCTTAATTCTGTCCATAAAACTCCCTGGTTTGATCAGAAGCAGTTGAACTTTAGAGATTGGGAAGGGACACAGGAACACTTTAGCCCCATACCCATCTGCTCCTTCATACCTGTGTATTTGGCATGAGATCATCTTGTGCTGTTCTGCCCATTCCTTACCACATTACCACAAATACAATGTGTATATAAGTATTTATGGAATTGTTGCCAGTCTCCAGGCAGCTCACAAGGACTTCATCAAGGTCGTGAAACTCTTTGAGACCTTTGAAAGACAGATGTGCTAACAGTCCTAACAAGATCAGGAGAGTCAGTCCAAAATCTGGGAAATTTTAGATGAGAGTCATTTGTAGGCTTCAGCAAAAGTTGTGGGTTTATCATGTAGTTATTTACTTACTTAACATAATAAATGGATTTTGAGTTCTGAATAATGGTTTTTCTTGTCTTTGGGGGCTCATTTGGCCTGATTTCTTCAAATTAGCTATAACAAAGGGCTTCATAGGTATTTTAGAATGAGGCAGAAGAAAAATAAAAATGAATGTATCATTATGTTTCAATGGTGGCATAGGAAATTATATTCTATTGTAATGTCATTTGAACTCTAGGCTGGGAGATTTTCCTTTTATCAGAAGTATGGAGCTATTACTGGGCCGCACACCAGGGCAAATATCCGTCATAGACTGTCTCCTGTCTCCTGTCTTCATCATTCTTTTATCTCATGCTTAAGGTGCACCCACCAAAATTCTATTTAGTACATGAGAGAACTCATGAAGATAAGTTTCCTGCACCTGCAGGGCTGTGATGTACACTGTGGGGCCCTTGAGAGACAAGTATTAGAAATTAGGCATTTGGTGCTCTAAGAGGAATAAAATGTGAAAACAGGCCTGAGTGGTTCGGACACAGTGAACTCTGCTGCCAGCGCTCCTGTCTTAGGGCCATTCTGTGCTTTTTTGGTGTCAGTGGCTGCACACTGCTTGCAACTCCTGTGCCACTTCAACCCAAGGCAGGCTGAAGAGGCACCATTGTCTCTTGGCCTTCTTGGCATTAGCACAGCCTGAGATTAATGATGAGTCACATTGCATCTTAGAAACATGAAAAAGCAATGTGACACGAATATGTTCAGAACAGCCAGAGAGATCCAGCAACAGAGACCAGGCCATCCCGAAGGTGTCTGTTAGATGAAGAGAAGGTCAGGCCCAGAGGCGGAGACCACTGGTGGCTGTGGTTGGCAAGCCCCACGTGTGGGCGTGACTTTCAGCTCTGCAGCCCTGAAGCTGCTGTCAGTAACTCAGAGGTGAAAAGCCCTCCCCCCAAACTAATTTACCCTTTAGAAATTAGAATGGTAGTCCTTGACTTGGGGGGATAAATAAAATTGTCAAGTGAATGGAATCCTTGAATCAATAAGTCAGTCAATTTTTATCCTACAGGAAAATTTGGTACAGAAAGCCAATTAAAGACTAGCCTAGGGACCATGGGTTTTCAGAGGAGCAACACTGAATATATGACCTTGGTGCCTGACATTGAGCTCCATGTTCCTGAAGTCAGATATTTCCATCTGAGAGAGCCAGAATCATCCTAGATGCCTGTTATATATTACATGGGACCCCTATGGTGTTTGGAGCTCACCTTCTGTGCTCAGGCTGACTGTCCCTTCTGTTGACATCATCATGATGCTAACAGCTTCAGCTTTTGCCACCATGTCATTGCATGTGCTGAAAGAGCAGCATGTACAGGGAAGTGAAGTAGAAGTTGAAGTCGCTTTCTCATGGATTTTGTGGGTCTTTGTCTCTGTGTGTTGAGTATTCCTAAATTGGAAGCTCTGGGTTATCCATAGCTTTACCTTTCAGAAGGGTATTTTTTTCCCTGATATGTTAGTAAAACCAAGAATAAACAAGATATGTGTGTGTGCTTAGGTAAAAGCCAGCATGGCAGGAAGCAAACTCAGAGAGAAAAGTAGGACTCTTGTTTTATCTCCAGCAAAACTGGGATCCATGGGAGATATAGAGTTCTACTTGTGATCATGATTAACTTATAAATGAATTGAATGGATTTCTACACTTGGAGTCAATCAGGGATTATGAAACCAATCTTGGGGAGGGTGGCAAGGCAAGTGGACAGGTAAGATGTATTTTAATGTAAAACAATGCATGGTATGTATTAACAACTTAGCGCTGGTGGACTGTATTCTATGGTTTGGAACATTAGTCAAGATGAATGCACAAATAAAAATTGTCTTAGAGTTGATGTAATTGACTGTAAGTCACATTTACAGATATCACAGATGTTTTCAGGTATGATTGGTGATGAGGCTGGAAAATATTCCAAAATATGTGTAATTAAATTTATACCCAAGTGAAGTTAGTCATTTATAGAGGAAACAAAGTCAGATTGTTTGTGAGAGCTTAAAATTTTGCATCCTGTTCAAAACATCAAAATTGTTTTAAAAGAGAAGTTTATTTTTAAAATTTTTATTTTTTAAATATTTGTTTTAGTTGTAGGTGGACACAATAATCTTTATTTTATTTTTATGTGGTGCTGAGGATCGAATCCAGTGCCTCACATATGCTAGGCAAGCGCTTTACCATTGAGCCACAACCCCAGCCCCAGAAATTTATTTTTTTATAATGGAGAATTTAATATACACCTAAAAGCAACTCAAAGATCTTTTCACTTCTGGCCTAAATCTTTCTGTTACTACTGAGCCCTAGACAACAACCCAGATGAGAGCTCCCTGCCATTTCAAATACCCCAGTTACTGTTGGGTAGAGGCAGCCTAGGACACCTGGTCCATGTCACACAGGGAGGATGAATGCATGAGTAAAGCGTGTGTAGGGGAACAGCGACATGCCTTTTCATGCTAAATGTGGTTCCACATCTCCTCTGATTAGAGGTGTGCTCTGAACAAGCCGAGACCGGGCCCTGCCGAGCAATGATCTCCCGCTGGTACTTTGATGTTACTGAAGGGAAGTGCGCCCCCTTCTTTTACGGCGGATGTGGCGGCAACAGGAACAACTTTGACTCTGAAGAGTACTGCCTGGCCGTGTGTGGCAGCGTCAGTAAGTGGACCCCTCCTCCAGCCCGGCCACCTTTTGCCTTTCTCGCCACTGACTCTGCTCTTTGTAACAGATTGATTTTCTTGGTTCTTTGGGAATGGGCCTGTTGCTACCACTAACACATTTCTGTCAGTTCTCTAATTGCCCAGTCTCTGCAGTATGTTCAATCATGAGCACATCTCTTGTCTATCTCTAATAATTATTAAGCATGGCCTTGGATGTGTTCTTGTTCTATCTGTAGTAGATTCGTCTTGCAATCTGGAGGGATTTTCAAGTGCTTCTCTTTAAAACGGAGCTGGAGTGGCCTTCTCTGCAAATGCATACTCACCTGTATGTCTCTGTCCGTGTGTCCGTGTTTATGCATGTGCACTGCGTGTGCAAAGATAGTCTGCCCCTGGAAGTGGGAAGCTTCATTTGCCTCGACAAGATGTACTGATGTGATGACCGCCTTTGAATTGTTTCACAGCATGTTTGCCTGGTGTGGTGGCCAAGGAGTGTGATTGAATGGAGCTTGTGCACTTCAGATGACCAAGGGCAGAAGTGGCCCTGGTAACCTGGGCTCAGCATGCAGGCATTTGCAATGTCCAGTATTCATTCCTTTTCTTGGAAACAGAAGAAAACTCTTAACATTAGAAACTTTCAAAGACATAAAGCTCAGAATATAATTTTCAAAAACTCTGGGGAATAAATATATGAGATCATGATGACTTAAGTGCAAGGTGGACTCCCGAACGGGAGGGAGGGGTTATTTTTGTTCATTGACCGGAAGAAGTTAAAAATCATGTTGAAATTCAATAATTGTGTTTGTTTTGGGGGAGAGTCCTGCATTTATTCCCCTGTTTTGTAAGGGTGGCAACCACCATTTCCTGCCTGGAATTCCTGGGAATTATAGAAATTATTTTCCAGCCAGATCATAGGATTAAGCAAAACAACAAAAGGGCATGCACCATGAAGACCTTCCCTTGTGAAGGAGCCCAGTATTTTACCTGAGATCTTAGGGAAAGTTCCTGTTGATCTTCTGGCCTGTGATGTGGTTCTTCTTCAACCCTTTGTAAGAACAGGTGGAGAAACTAGTAACCCAAACCCCCTTTTCTCCTCTCTGATTGGATGATTGCAGCTTCTAGCTCAAAAGACTCTCTTCTCCAGTTTCAAACAAAGGAGTTAATTAGGTCAGGTAATTTGGAGCACAATGGGGGATTCTGTTGCCTGGAGCCTTTGAAACAAAGGGCTTTTGTTACAGTGATTCTTATGCTTTAGCTGCTGGGTGAGATTTCCTGGCAAGTTTCCAACTTTTTCTTCCTTTCCCTAAGGAAATTTATTTTCTGGACTCCTATATTAACCAGTCTGGAAAATAAATCTAAATATATAAATATAAAATGTATATATGTAAATGAAGAAGTTTGTTTTAATTATTAGCAGTGATGAATTTGCATTAAGAATTTGAATTAACCTTCCCCGTTGGCCCTCCCCATACCCTTTCACTGTAGGCTGGAATAGAGGCAGTTGACACCACAAGTTGGTGGGAGATGCCCTGGAAAGCACACACTTTCCTGAGAGATTTGCAAAGTGTAGACTTTCCCAAAGGTGATATATTGAGCAGGGCAAACAGTACTTAGAGGGAGTGGGCTACAGAAAAAGTATCAAGAAAGAAATGGCAGAACTGGGGATGGAGCTCAACAGAGCAGCACTTACCTAGAATGCACCACCCTCTGGATTCTATCTCTATCTCTGTAAAAAAAAAAAAAAAAAAAAGCAAGGGGCTAAAGGTCAGTTACATGGACAGACAGGTACAGAGGGAGAATAGCCCTTATCAAAAGCTGCCCAATGAATGGAGATGCTATGAGAAACAAATAGTAGGGAATTAGTGATACTTGGCACTAAGGAAAGTAGAATAGAAGCAAGAAGTCCTCTCATAGATACTTGGATGTCTAGAAGTCCACTCATAGATACTTGGATGTCCTATCAGAGACAAAATGTCCAGCATCCTCAGATGTTCATCTCTGGTGAAAATAGATCATACATTTATTTATATGTTTACTTAGATTCCTTGTTTAGTTTTTTGCTTTTAATTTAATGTTATTTTTGTTTGTTTTGCTTTGGGCCAGTGGAATCGTGTGAGTGAGTTTTAGCCATCCTTCCCATGTTTCTGTTTTTGTTTTTAGTTATGTTCTCTTTTTTCCATAGTGTCCCAAAGTTTATTCAAGACTACTCGGGAACCTCTCCCCCAAGATCCTGTTAAAAGTATGTTGTTGTTCACTTGTGGGGAGGGGCGAGGGAGGAGAGCATTGCATGGCTGGATCATACCTGCAGCACCACCACCTTCTTTGCATGGGTTTGTGTTTCTTGAACACTGTCTTTTAATAAAGTGTGTGTTCCCATTGCCTTGCTTGTGATTTCAAAACCACTTGTTTTGGCAGACAACTTCAGATGTCAGGCTGAGAGCCTGGACCAAAGCTAATTCTATTTGATCAACTTCCTTTCTGTTTAGTGCTGTTCAGTTAAATATCATATATGCAACATTATTATCGTGTTCAACTTGGCATCACTTTTATTTCCTAAAAGCTGCCATGATGCTGTGATTTAATAAGAGATCACATCCATTAATAACTTGTTTTCTCCCAAAATGTCTAATATTTATTAATCATAACACACAGACTAATTTGTGCACCTACGTTCCAATGATATATGTGATAAGACAACCTAGGAGGTGAAAGGTCACACAGATTTCAGGACCATTGCTTCCTCTTGTTCCAGAATGCACAGTGGTGGGTCAGAGGTGCTTCACTTATGATTTTAAGAGGTAGAAAAAGAGTTTCCTATGAAGGAATGTTGTTGTAGCCAACCACTGGGCATCTTACAGTATCTTGTATTTTCTGATTATTTTAGTTGTCATGTCAGTCTAACTTGGTTTAAAAATGTGACGTCAAATACACCAGTACTTATTTTCAAATTTGGATTATATCCAGCAATAGATTTAGCCAGCTCAAGGTCAGGCATGATATATACTGTTGACCCTTGATTTGCCACGAGACATGATTTCAGTTGTGACTTAGATATTTTTTAATTAAAATTATCTTTATTAACATTATCCTGGAAAAACAAAATCCTAGCCTCAAAACTGATGGAACCAATTATTTCTTTAAAAAGAGAAATTATAGATAGAGAATTATATACTTTGCAAAAGATTTTATCCTAAACTATAAAAGTTTCCAGTGGCTTCCATAAGGTATTCATATTGGCTCAGATAGTATATAACTTTTGAAGGATATAGTTTTTCCTACATGGTAAACCTATTTCTATACTGTTGTGGAAATAAAAACATTTTTTTTTTTCTGTAAGAACACTAAAAATCTGGCAAGTAGGTAGACATAGAAGGACTAGAAAGAAATCTCCCAATATTACACTGTATTATTGATAATATTTTGATTTGCATGGCATGTTGCAGTGTGCCAAGTTTTTTCACAGATTATTTGTGTTTCTCTGGGCCACTTCATGGACATTTTCTTCATTTCCTTTGTACATATGATAAAATGAGACTTAAAATGCTTAGTGACTTATGTAGAGCCATCAAACATGGGAGGACAAGGTTTGAAACCAAAACAACGTTTTGGCTGTGCTCCATACCAAATGGCTAAGCATTTGGTTCTGACATTGTTTTCTAGGTTAGACAATTACATCTGAGGTTCAGAAAGGACATTTTAAGAATGCAGAAAATAACAAAAAGAGGATGAAGAATATTAACATTTTATCCTAAATGCCATGATTATAGATAGCATGCACCAGTAAATTATAAGCATTTCCCACTCTTTTTTAAAATAAAGGTGATTTTACCCTGAAGTTTCATTTTATATCGTTTTAGCATATAAAAGAATGGTATTTTTCATTTTAATGAACTGATAGAAATGAACATCATCATTTGATTCATTTATTTTCATGAAGTATACATAATGACTCCATTTTCGTCCACTCTTCCAGATATTGAAAGTCTCTTTTGTAGTTTTCTCTTCCCCAGTTATTTTCTCCATCTACTTACACTGTCTGTAGGATCCTGACACCTTCCATTCTAGGAGGATGAAGTGATTTTGTCGGTTATATTTTCATGACTACCTATGGAGCCTCTTCAATCACAGCAAGTGAAGGGTTCTGCAGTGCTAGTGCAAACAGACAGGAGAAACCATATAATTTATAGTTATTTATAGGCTGTGCAGCTAGGCAGTCTTATTTATAGCAAAGCTGCACATTTGAATTGAAAAAGCCACGGTCATGTAAAGGTCAAATGTAGATAGCAGACTTGATTCAGAGAAAGTGAACTGAACTGGACGGTGACCACGCTGGTTCTGTTGGGCAACTTGGGCTTAGACTTTGCCCCTTCACCAGCGTGGGCTAATTGGACAACATCTCTGCAAGAGGTGATTGGTTTTACAGGTTGCTCAGTCTTGAGCTGCTTCTAGTCAAAAACTAAATGTGAAAACGAGGCAGGAAAAGCTCTTCAGTTGAACCGGTGTGAGATTATACTTAATGGAAAAAGTGTATGATGGGTCTACATTATAAATGTAATAATTTTCCTGTCAAGACTTCTTATTACTGTAATCGGGCATTTGTAGATTTTAATTTTTTTGTCAAAAAAAAAACGATTTTGAAAAGTATTGCAATTTTAGGAACACAGATTTGCTTTGGGTTTTTTGTTGTTCTCATAAGTAAGTGTTGAAATCACAAATATAAAAGAGATAGAGACACGAGACTGAGAGCTATTATTTTACTTATAAGCATATGGACTTAAATCCTTTAAAGAAATCCTGTCCATTTGGGTTAAAGAATCTTGTGAGATTTAGTTTTCCAATATTAATTTGATATCTGCCTCTTTGAGTCAAGGACAGTAGGAAGTTCTGTATTCAGTCTGTATGATGCAGTTTATAAAGAGAATTATTATGTATTTTTTACTATGTTTAAATTTTAAGTTATGATCATCTCTTCTAGTATTGGTCCCTTCAGATTGCTTCTCAAAAGGCAAACAGATCAATCCTTAATAGCATTGAATCTCACAAAGATTATTATGTCATTTTTTAGTCAGTTGATTGCCCTGTGGGGATCTGGCCAAAAGGTGACCTATCTCTGGCTCCTTCATTTTTTGCTGACATGTGATGCAGATAATATCCAGACCGGAATTTCCAAGCCTCATCATGATTGACACTTTGGTCTGGATAATTCATTGCTGTGAGTGTCCTGTGCATGTAGGATATTTAACAGCACCCCTGGTCCCAGTCCCCATATGCCATTATCAAGCTGCAATAACTAAAAATGTCTCCAGACATTGCTAAATATGCCTGAGGCAGGTAGGTGACAAAATCTCCCTTGGTGGAGAACTACTGTTCTAGACTATTATTTTTTTTTCCATCTCTGACCCAGAAATATAAGTAGGCTATAAACAGGTATGTGTACTACCAAAGGGAGGCTGTTGGATTGTAAAGATGTCAGTGGCCTCCAATTCTCCACAGATATCTATGAAATTAAATTTGTTAGGCCATTATCCTAGCTCTCAATACTGGTGAGAAAAGGGAGGTATGGCTATTGCTATTCTGACTAAGATGTGAGGTCTCATTGTTTTTCTATCTTAATGTGAGCAGAGCATGAACAGAAACCCTAGGCTAGAAGTACACTATTCACCATTTTCTCTCTAAGCCTATGCTAGAAAACATGCATCTGTGGAGATGCCCTGTATGCTTGCTGCACTGCTTACTTGTGCCTTGGGATCGTGTTTATGACCTTAGGCTCATGTTTATGGCAGAGGTGGAGTTCTTTCCCCATACAGGATTGAGGAAGGGGAAAGGTGAATTTGTCATCACCTCAAAGCAATCCAGATACCATAGAATAGTCTAGTGCACTTCCAGAGGATATAAAAAGAATTGGAGTCTATCAGATCAGGCCAAACTCCCACCCCTAGGTTCTTAGCCTGTTGCTGCAGAAGCCCAGGATCTGTAAACTGTAGGTCACTCCCTGTGTAGCCTTTGCAAGGAAGGGACAGCTTTAACCCCAGTGTCACCAGTCACTGCAGCCTGTCTTAACTGTGTCCTACTTTAATGCCTTGGCCATGTGGTCTTTGGCCAGAATTGAACTCTTGTTCTTAATCATGATCCGTTTCCTTTGAATTGTGAAATAGCCCATTCTGTAATACTAATGGAACTGTGAGGTTTTTTTTAAAAAAAACCATCAAACATTATTAAAAACAATTACTAAAAGATGTGGTAATATATTAAATTACATGCCACACCAGTGCCAAGGAAATCTACCAGATTGACCAGTATGGAGAGCCAAATCTTTGATATCCAGAAGTGCTTAGATTAAAAAATAAAAAGCTTCCTTCAAGGCTATAATAGTAAGCAACTCCAAGATGGAAGAGGATTGAATTGCTTACCAAACCAGCTGTTTTTTTTTTTTTAAGAACACTTTATTTTGAATAGTAAAAGGAAATAAGGAAACTCATTATATATGTGCTTTCCCTTCATTCACTCTCTAAAGGTGAGTGGATAGTTTTCATTAGAGAGATTGGCAAACCTTTGCTATTAAAAGGCCTGCTAGTAAATATTTTAAACTTTGCAGGTCAGGCAGTCTCTGCTGCAGCTACTTGACTCTGTAGTTGCAGCATGAAAACAGCCACAGAAAATAAATAAATGAACTGACGTGACTGGGTTGTTCCCATAAAGCATAATTTTTGAAACAGCAGCCAGCAGGCCAACCCCCCATTTAATACAGCGGTTGCTTTTGAACTCAGGATGTGCCAGTGCTAAGCCAGGCATTTTGAGAGAGAACAGCAAAGTAATCCAAACATTCTGCTGTCTACAACTTGATAGTTTTATTGCTGAGATGAGACTCCGGTATGCAATGCAATTAAATAACAATGCAAAGCAAAATATATACCTGTAGGGACAGATGCTTGTAGAGGCTGGAATAAAATGAAATTGCTTTTATCCTTAAGACTGCTGTAGAGGTGAAATTTCCTTCTGGTTTGACTGCTACAGTTTCTGTGAAAGTGGATGATATGGAAGATTTGGACTTTGTGAACTCATCCATTGAGTGTTGAACAGATACGATACGACAGTCGTTTCTTTATGAGGATCACTAAAGCTTCCAACACACTGACAAGAAACAATAACTTATGGTTAAGACACTCTAGAAGCCATTTGTCATTGCTGTTACTTCACACATGTTTTTTAGAGTCAGACTTGAGATGACTTTTAAATGTTGTTGGCTTGTACTAAATAAAGAATGTAGATAATAATAAAGCCACATTCATTTCACATATTTGACAAAATTCCCACCTCAGTACGTGTCCACAGACATTAAAAAAAAGAAAGGAAGAAATGTAGCTTAACTAGAATAGAGTAAACACAGCAGAGATTACATTTTTATGACCTTATGTCCACATGATGTATTGATAGTGTTCCGTGCCAACTCTGACTGTACTGGCTATAAAGAAAATGTGATACCAGGACTTATCAGGAGAATGTCTTTGTCCTTTTTATTTATTTATTTATTAGAAAATCTGGTGTCATATAAAAGGATAACAAACTTTGTTTTCACATTATAAATGGCTCCTCAGATTTGGTAAGGATAATAAATGGTTGAGTTTAGAATGCATTAGGAGTTTTAACTATCTTGAAATTAGAGAAATGAAGAAACTTTAAAATTTTCCTTCATTTAAGTGGGGTAGCAGTCCAAAAGGCCTGCCAGATTGAGTTGAAATTTTCACCTAAAGTCTGTCTTATAGATTTATATTTTACCCATATATAAATTATCCACATTGCCTCTTCTCATAAATTATAGCCCTTTCAAGTGACAGCACTGCTCATTCTGTATCAAATAGCGTTTTCAATGATAAGGCAATGACTTATGTAGGATTTAATTTACTTTCATCTCTAGCTGCCAGTGGCATAGAGATAAGTGACCATCTGCTGACAAGAAGAGATGGACCAAATTTTCTTCTTATAATCTAATATTAGAATATCAACTCGATGTCATTTGTGGGGCTCTGTTTACATCTGCCTTGCTTGTATCCTGTTCTAGGTGATCCTCTCATCGCTGTTTGAAAGTAGGATTATTTCTTCTTTAGCACCCCGAGTCCATCATAATTGACAAAACAAATGAATACAAAATTATAGGAACAACTTTCTGGTGTCTTTAATTTTGACCTCACATTTGTGCCATCTTTGCTATGAATATGAAATTGAGGACAGTTGGCCCTTGGTACTCATTTTTCCACATCCACAGATTGAGCCAACTGCTCATCAAAAATCTTTAAAAAACTGCATCTGTACTTAATGTGTACAGGCTTCCTTGTCATTCGATAAACAATATAGTCTAGCAACTATTTACAAAGCATTTACTTTGTATTAGGTATCATAAGAAATCAGAAAATAACAAAATATATGCTAAGATGTGCCTGCGTGCAAATACTATTAAATTTTATATAGGAGATTGGACCTCCTTATATGAGAATTTGGGGACCTGCAGGGAGATCCTGGAACCGATTCCCTGAGCATACCAAGGGACAACTGTCCTATGGAGCGATCACCAAATCAGGACTAAAATGAGGGAAATTGGTGCTTGAGCAGTTAAATTTGATGGTTTGTCTCATATGGAGTCCTCCAGATGGTCAGAGAGAGTAGAGTGATGTCAGCCGCATCCAGAAAATGTTAGCAGGTTTCACCTTGCTTTGAAGCACATTCCCGTCAAATGATGGTGTTCTCAGGGGAAATGCAATTGGAAATGTTTCATCAGCATCGTGCCCTCGATGATGGGTGGTGCATTTTGTGACAGGAACATTGAGCATAGCACCAGAGCTCATTTGTGGACTGAGAGCAAATCTGCTCCCACTGCCACCAAGAAAACAGATGTCTGGCAGGTATTGAGGGGAGATTACATGGTGCAGTGGAAGAGTCGCAATAGGCACTGGTATATTGTTACTAAAACTGAAATGAGCCCCCTTGTACACGTGAAGGCAGTCCCCCGAACCCCAGGGATTCAGCTACCCAGGGTTCAGGTAACAGCATCTTGTTGTGAGGAGGAAGCAAATCTGTGAATCCTCTCAGGTGTGGGGTGCTGTGGGGAACTTCCTGTGAGAACCACCCTAGCCCAAGCATCCTTATCTTTTTCTCTACAGAGCCATCCTTCTAATAGACCTCACAACACATCACACATTCCTCCCCTTAGACACCCACACTGGCTCCCCAGCGGCCTTGCTGGTTCCACAACTTTCTGTGATCTGTCCCATCCCCTGTCTCCCTCTTCCACCTCTTCTTCCTGGCTTCCTCAGCTCGGCCACATAGGCCTCCTTCCCTGCTCCTGGAATTTGCCAGACATTCTCCTCTCTTAGAGCCTTTGTGTCAGTTTCTGCATCTGCCTGCCATGTTCTTCAGGCAGCTAGCTGGGAAGTGCCCAGATGTCACCTTCATAAGTAAGACTGCTCCTGCACTACGTCCTGCTGCAGCCTCCCTCTCCCCACTGACCCCCTCAACCTCCTTAGCCCTGTTTTCCTCCATAACACAAACCTCCTGTTTTCCTCTATAACACAAACCATACTTCATAATGAAACCATAATCATAACCATTATCATTTCTTGTTTGTCTTGTGAGTGTGTGAGTATGTGTGTGCATGCACATGCATGTGTGGTGATTGCTTTAGGATATTAGGCCACAGGTAAGGGTGTGTGTTTTGCTCATTGGTGTCTCCATGTGCCTTGTGCATAGTAGGAGCTGTCATATTGGTAAGATGGAGGAATAAAGGAATGAACAAACACTCTCAAGGCAGCATAGTCTGTCTGCAGCAGACCTGCCATCTCAGCCTCTCGGATACCTCTGTCTTCCCAGGGTACGAAGGACAGGCAGGCAACTTCAGTAGAAGGCATAGGTCATCCAGGATGCCGCTGAGGATTTGGAAGTAGAATATGCCCCTGGAGGCAGTAATGTGCTATTAATTGGAAGTGCTTCTGTTGTCCTTTTTAAATAGGAAGGCCATTTAAAAAGTTGAAAGCATGTGCATATGATATTGATGGTACTGCTAGTGATTAGGCTCCTATAGGTCAGAACCTGGAGCTAAAGATGTTTAACTCTGAGTTTAAGTCTGGTTTTCTGTGGGAAGGTGAGCACACCCCACCAGCTTGCTTACAGAAAGCATGAGTGAGCATGTTTTGAGTAGGGGCCCCAGGCTAAGAAGTCATCTGTATTCCAGCTCTGTGGGGTCTTTTGCTTGACCTCATTTTATAATCTAACCATTATTAGAAGTCACTAATTTGCCATATGGCATTCAGGGCAGAACAGTTTTGATAGGAAGCAGACATACAGATATCATAACCAACCATAGTTTTTACCAAGTTGCTCCTTAACAAAATAAAACAGCAACAACAAAAACAAAATCTTTTTGAGTACCCTGGATATGTGAATGAATGAGCTCTACTGCTCTAAAAAATTGAATTTTTAACATTTTTATGTTTTACCTAATTCTAAACTCAGATTTTATGTTTGGAGTTGTGCGCATGTTAAATGATAGTGTTCCCCTGTATGCAATAAAATTGGGCAAATTTCTTTTACTGTCTTCATACTAAACAAGAACACATGTAACCAACCTAGCACAGTAGATGCTAATAAACAGAGGCTATTATTATTTGGCCAGCTTGGAAAAAGGATCCCATACGACAGCTTCTGAAGAACCTCAGAGTTTTCTGAAGGCTAAAGTGCATTGTGGTGGTTTGGGGGAAAAAAAAAAAAACCTTTCCAAGCCAGTTTATTTCTACTTTTGAAGTGGGTATAGTGGCCTGCTTTGAGTAACCTGCAATATGCACCTTCCTGTTCCCTTCTTGCCCTGGGACATGCCCTAACATTCCTTGAGCCACTCATTCCCTTCCCAGAGGGAAACACCTTTTAGAAACAGGTTTTCTCCTACTGCCTGCTGCCTGTGTTACCAAGTCTCTGGCCTGCCATGGGCCTTGTCACAACATGGAACAGGTCCTGAAAACACAGTGCCTTCAGGGTGTAGACAGAGAGGAAAAGAAGCTGAGCCCTCTAGACGTAGTCTTAAAAATGCTCTTCCCTGGGCTGGGGTTGTGGCTCAGTGGTAGAGTGCATGCCTAGCATGTGTGAGGCACTGGGTTTGATTCTCAACACTACATATAAATAAATGAATAAAATAAAGGTTCATCAACATCTAAAAATATATATATTTTTAAAAAAATGTTCTTCCCTTCCTCCTCACCAGCTACACGGCAATAATAATAAAATACTGGATTTATTTAAAAAATATTAACATATTATCATTCTTCTTTCCATAACTAGACTGTGATCTGATTTCCCAGTTAGTGTGTACATAGGATAATTTCACTCATTCTTATTCATTGAGATGGAAAGTTACTATAAATGGCTACAAAGTTTGAATTAAATATTTAAAAAGAAACAACTTCTCTTAAATGTCTCAACTAAAGTTGCAACTGGGACCCCTAACCAAGATTAACTTGAAGAGAAATTCTTCAAGTTTTCCATGGGAACAGGACTCATGTGTGAGTGTGTGTGTGTGTGTGTGTACATGAACATGTGTGCATATATATGAAGAGATGTGTTGTAAGGAATTGTCTCAGATGGCAATTGTGGAGGTTGATAAGTCCCATGTTCTATCATCTGCAAGGAGGAGACCTGGGAAAGCCTGTGGTATGATTCAGTCTGAATTCAAAGGCTTGAGAACCAGGGGATCCCTATCCAAGGGCAGAAGAAGGTCAAGGTCCCTGCTCAATCACACAGGCAGAAAGGAAGCAAAAATGACAACTACTTGAATCTGGAGATCCAAGTGCTGATCTCATCCCAGAAACAGAATGTGTGAAAGAGAATGTTTTATCTGGACACCCTCAGGAAAAAAAGTTGGCACATAAAATTAAGTATCATGGAAATATTTCTTGACTGGGGAATAAATTGGTAATACAGTATTGTATTTATTTTCATGTGCCTTAAAAAAAAGTTTGATATTTGAAATCATCTTAATACTGTTAGACATACTTCATGCTTATTTCTTGATTATTCTTTTATTCTTAGTATTACAAAGCTATATTTCAATTTAGGCCAATGAGATCTTAGTGACTTAGATTGTAGTGTATTATCACCTCTCCATTGTAGAGTAAACAATATTTGTAATCCGTAAGAAGTAGAGAAAAATCATAAAATTTGCCAGTCCCAAGAGCTGGAAAACTTTGTACTTACAGAGTGTAAATTTTTTCTGCAGCGGGTGCTATGGTGTGATTATGTCTTAGAGCCAGATGGCTATTTTGATCAGTGCATATGCACCCAAACGTTTATACATTTTCGTTTGTTTAAAATGTAAAATATGGTTTGCTTAATCATGTCATTCTGCCGGATTGTACTTTGCCAAAAGAATGTTGTTTTATTTTCTGGTTTTGTCTTTAACTTGTTCTCATTTGTGTCTGCTATATGAAGATGAGAAAATGATTAAAACCGAGGGAAACCCATTTAAAATGATAAATACTACCTCTGTGTCATGTTTGGAAATCGTTTAGGTAAAAAATACTTGCATACTGATTTGTTCAAGATTATTCAGGAAAAAAAATACCTTTTAAAAAATATTTTACAGAAAGTTTTAAAATTGAAAATTATTTCAATTACAAATTAATTAAATTCTTACAAATTAAGATTATTTTAGAAAAAAAAACATGTTACTTTCCTTGTAAATGGATATTTCATGGTCCTGCATATCGTTCATTTTCAGTGGGTTTGAAATGAAAGTAACCGATTTTTCCCATGATAGCACAAACAATGAGATTTAAATAAGATGGAATAAGCAGAGGAGGAGGGAAGGTGCTAACAATACCAGGTACCCTGAGTGACACCCGTTAAGTGACTGATTAACTGGCATAGGGTGGTTCTCATTTTCCCAACTCTCCTAGTGTGTCCTTCGACATGTTGTCTCCCCTTGATAAAGAAACTAGACTGTAGAGGACCAAGTCACTTGCCCAGGACCCCAGCTGGTGTAGGAAAAGAACTGAAACTCAAATGCAGCTGTGGTTACTTGCAAAGCCCCGTCTGCTCTCCCCATCCTTCCTGCCTTTTCTGTCAGCATAAGATGTAATATAATTCCCTCCTTTATTACATGCTTCTGGTTTTTTTTAAACAAATAATGATTAATTGGTGATTGAAGTAGAGAGGAAGAAATCAGAATGACTGTTTCTCTTTAAAATTAAATATATTATTTAATATAAAATCAAATATATTATTTAATATATTTCCTGGTTTCTGTTAATAACTCAAAGACTTCGGATTAAGATTCCAGGCATTTTCTTAAGCTTACATAAAAGACATGTAACTTAGACTTTAGTTTCAAAATGACTTAGCCATAAATTCTTCTCATTTAAAGTCCTCCTTGGGATTTTATATCCCAAGTATAGTACTCAAGTAATTAGGTAAAAAGAATGAAAAGAATCTTTGGAACATTAGTGATATTAGAATAATCCTTTGAAATTGATGTGACCTGAGAAGACAGTGAAAGCCTTTCTTTTCATTTTTAGGTTAAAGTTGTTCTAATGGCAAAATCTCTTTTTTATTTTCTTTTAAGCTCCTAAATACCCTGAATTGTCACTAGGCAGTACTTATCTTTTGGAAGACCCCTTGTATAGGTGTTATACTTTACTGGCTCATGCGTTAGAACATTTCTATTTTATAGTCTACTCTAGTTTTATGAGTATGTGTCTGTAATATAGCAGCGTATGTCACAATTCAAATATGGCTTAGCAGTTATTAGTTGAATACAAAGCCTAAACCTCTTTCTTTTTGCCAAGTAGTTTAATGAATTGTTAACTTACAAATTTGTGAAAGTATAAGGTCCTTTTATAATTTCAAAGATGAACTTATTATTATTTCCCTTTATAGGGTTTCAAATACCATCTCTTAAAGGATGACTTTGTAATTGCACTATCTAAAATACGTTGTGTAGAATTTACCTTTTCTCAGAGCTATTCTTATTTTGCAGTGAGATATTGTTATTTTGCAGTAGTCTTATTTTCAGTTTTCTTTGTTTTCTGCAGGAATCTTAATATGTAATATTGATACAAAATGGGCTGTTTAAAAAGTAAATAATCAACATTTCAAAATTACAAAAAATTCAGCGAAGAAAAAATCAATTTAGCAAAACATGTTCATATTAAGCACCAGCGTCTCTCTGGATGCGTGTTTTGCAAAGAATTTCTTAATGCTCTAATTTGCAAAATGGGTTGTTTTAGATTTTTCTTTAGCCCATACTTGGAGGAGGCAAAACACATCCCCACCTTTGCTGCGAAATGTCCCACGTTGTTCTCTCAAACAGCATTAACATCTCATTTGCGCTTCTTTACTAAATTCTTTGTCCTGGCAAATAACTGAAAGTTTGGCTTTCATATGAAGGACTGGACATTGTGTTTGACTTCTCAAACCTTCTTCCCTTCTACCTTATAGTTCCTACAACAGCAGCCAGCACCCCTGATGCCGTTGACAAGTATCTTGAGACGCCTGGTGACGAAAATGAGCATGCCCACTTCCAGAAAGCCAAGGAGAGGCTGGAGGCCAAGCACCGGGAGAGGATGTCCCAGGTAAATCCAATTCTTAATCTTTTTTGCCCTACAGTACTTGAAAATCTGGGCTTGCCTCTGCCTCGACCCAGGGCTTCAATGCTTTATTAAGTCTCTGGTAGATGATTTATCATGCCTGTTTATTTTCTGCATTTTCTGATCTGGGGCCTTATTGACTCTAGGAAACCCCATCCAGGACCAGCCAATCTCTAGAGATAGCAGACAAATGCCCCATAAAGCTTATCTTTCATAGGCACCCCAACTGGTCCAAAGCCTATGACTGCAACTCTGGTCTTTATTGGCTTTAGGCTTGAGTTAGTCTTCTGCTCTGATCTCCCTGTAATAGACTGTCAGGGACAGCCCCCATTCCCCAGAGTTGCCAGATTTATTTGAATTAGTCAGTCCTAAGCCTGCTTACACTGCCTTGCCTTTTCCTTCCCATGAAATACCAACAAAGGCTCCCTCTGCCTCCCATGGATCTGGTGCTTCCTTGTGTGAGGCTGTGTGGCCTGATGTGCAACCCTCCCCCGCAATCTCCCAACCCCCTTTAAAACTGGGAAAATGACTGGCTCCTCAGAAACAATCATCTCCTGATCTCTTGGCCTCACCATATCTTAATTATAATAAATCTATATTTTTAAAACAGAGCTAACAATGTATCTATAAAGGCTAACTTTTTTAAAAAAAGATGACTAATCACGGTGCTTGAATCTACTTTAGTATGGTAGTAACATAAAGACAAAAAAAAAAAAAAACTGATAGTAATAACACTCTTTGTTTCTGAAATATGAAGCGCAGTTCTAATCTTGCCCATGATGGAAACCTAAAAGTGAGTTGAACTAGAAAACTGGCTAGAGTGGAACAGTGCAAATTGCCTTGAAAAATAGGATCTTTCATTTGGAAAGTCGCAAATGGGTATATAGTCATTGTTGTGGGAGGCCAGTTGTGGTGGTGCCTGTCTGTAATCCCAGCTACTCAAGAGGCTGAGACAGGAGGATCACAAGTTTGAAGCCAGCCTGGGCAACTTGAGACCCTGTTTCAAAATAAGGATGTAGCTCAGTGGTAGAGCACCCAGTACCACAAAAGGGGAAACCAAATGGGAATACTCTGAGTGGAACTTACTACCGCTGAAATATCCTCCTTTAAATTTAAATTGTGCCTCTCTTTTTGTTTCTGATGCTTTTGGAGGCCTCACACTGCCCTAAAAAATTCATGCAGTGATGCATGATGTCTAAAAGAACAATAAAAGAAGTAAGCACTGAATGCTCAGCTTCTCTCCAGCGTCTGCCCTGCTCCCTGAGCCCAGGCTTCCTACTGCCACCCCGTCTTACTGCATCGTTAAGCTGCTGCTCTGATTAGGCCACTCCACTCTTCACATCCACAGATACCCCACATAATTCTCAGAATGGGAGAAGCAGTCATTGATCTTACCTTTCATTTAATTGTAAATATCTGCTCCCCATTTTTCTTAATGATGTTTTGATCCCTATGTCTTATCTCTCCAGCTGGTTGTAAATTCCTTCCGGTCCCTGTAAGTCCACATAAGCCTTCCTAACCTTGCATTTCATTCTTAGATTCACCTAGTATTTACCCCTGGATTGTTTTATTCAGTGTATCCATGTCATTTGGGTAACATTAAGAAAACTGATTAGTTTCAATTACGATTGGTCTCTGCTGGAATAGGAACTTTATTTTAGTATATCTGCTTAGTTCATATAATTTTTTGTAGATTTTCTTGATTTTTAGTCACTCAGTCCAGCTGAAGTAACTAACTCATCAGATGTTATCCTGGAGCAAAGCATGCTTGCTCTCTGCTAGATTCCAGTAGTCAGAGCAAAGAGAGACTCCTGAGTTCAGTATTCATCTTTGTAATCTATGATGCTGAATTCTGGGAACATGTGACTTTGAACTTGCCTGCCTCTTCAATCTCTAGTAGTGATTTTCTCTGCATGAAACAGCCAGGTCTTTGAAGATCCATAAATCCAGATGAAATTGATACCTTTGTGCGTGTGGTGGAAAATTGCTTTACAAGAATATAAAGAGCAACCAAAAGGAACAAATCCTGAGAATTTCAAATTTCAATTTTTTTTCTTATTGATTCATTTTGTAGTTTTTGTTATTATTTGTTTCTTTACAAATACAGAGAATCTGGAGTTTGGGGCATTTTGTTGATGCTGGGAATTACAACTTGAAATCTGTAGATTTTTGTGTTATGTTATGACAGCATCTACCACATACAAATAAGCATTGGAGCAGTGTAACATAAAGACAAAAAAAAAAAAAACACAGAATAACACTCTTTGTTTCTGAAATATGAAGTACATTTGTACTTACTTATTATTACTTACTTTTCTAGTAATTTTAATATGTATTTAAAATGAACTTTCAAATTGAAAGTTGCCCTTACTTTGAGTTTTTTATTTTGACAATAACATCACCTCAGGAATGGCTTTTCTCCTGTCACTGAGTTTAAGTAAACTTGGCTCATTTGGTAGCTTTTCCATTTTATAATGGCAGAGGGGCCAAATGGTCTTCGTTTATTATCATTCCTTCTCCACTTGCTACTTGCATGACCTTGAACTCATATCTTAACTTTGTACATCAAATGGGAATGGCCATGCCTAATCTTACAGTCTATTGTGAAGAATCAATTAAATTTGATAGATTTTGTAAAGCACTTAATCCAGGGTGAACAGTAATGTTATCTATTATCAATGCAACACAGCGGAAGCCGTTTATCACAGGGTGGTGTTCAGCCTACACTGTGGATCCATTTGAATGTAGTAAGGAGTTCTAGGGTGATTTGTTTTATTTGTAGGGGTGGAGGATATTGTTTAATTGTTCTGAAAAACAAATCAAAGTTTGAGTTCATTTTTATAGTGATGCTTATTTTCAACTCATTAGCTAAATAAATCTTAAATATTTCATGAATCTCCAATTCAAAGCTGAAAGTCCAGATTCTGAGTATACAAGGTGAGCTGGTAAAAAAATGAAAATGTAATGCAGAAAATCAACCTTTCACATTCCAGAAAGACATTTGGCTTCTGTCTCAAACTAATTTTGAGATTCCTTGCCTGAGGAATTCTTGGTCAAGCACCACCATGGTGAACATTCTCATACAGGAAATTGAATTATTTGTACTGCAAGGCTTATCTTATCTGTAAAGCAAAGATAGTTTTCAGTATCTCCCTGGCCCACAGGTTCTTTTCATCAACTCACAGAAATACCAAAGTAACCCGGACAGTATATTTATTTTTTGTGTGTGTTATGTTCCTGTTTACTACAGTGGGACATTTGTCCCAATTTTGTTATAAACCTTAATGTTATTTTTTATATACTATTCAAGTATAGTAGAAAAGCCATTCCATCTTATTTCTCCAGAATTTTACCAAAACAATAAAGAATTTGTATCTTATACACAATGTAAGTGATCTTGTATATTATACAAAGAATTAATGCTGACAGCCAATAAAATACCTAAGAAACTCACTTGGTCATTAGATATGGTATTTTCTCATAGAATTTCTCTAAACCCCCTTTTCTTTGTGATTTGGAAGGATATCTAAAAAAAAAAAAAAAAAAAAATCAGTTCCTGAGGGTTAAATGCTTGTAACAGTCTTTTTAGTGTAGAAATCAAGTTTTCCCACATTATGGAAGTACACAGAGTAGGCAAGTACTCATCCTATAATAGGCCAGAATTTTGCTTACTTGATCTTTCTTTTTTCATTTTACCAATCTCTGGTGTGAGTTACACTTAAACTCCCTTGACAGCTAGTAGAACACTTAGAAAGGAAAGGGCAGCCATAGATGGTGAGAAACTGATATTTTTGTCCAACAAGATGCACAGCTATAGACTTAGGCCTTGTGGTCTGCTGAATGTGTGAGTTTCTCTCAGGAAGTCCAGGTGGCTGGACATCAAGAGTGAGACCAGGAAGTTTTATTTCCTAACAAATTAGATTCACCTTGTTACTAAAGTAGTGTTGATTTTTGCTGCATTCAGAATGTTATAATCTATATTTTCTTAGAATTTCTGGGGGATTCAGAGTAATCCTTGCTATGCATAATTCATGCTGGCAAGCAGAAGGCCCTAATTGCTCATCAGTTCTCATAAAGGGTAGATCATAGGATTTCAAATGACTGAAGTCTTCTGTATCTTCCCCCATTATGTGCTTTATTTTTTATTTTTTTTTGTATTGTGTTCATGACATTTACACATACATAGGTTGTTATGTTGGCTCCTCCTTCTTCTACAAATGCCGCAGCTGAAATGTTTAACTTGCTTTTATAGAAGGCTAAGACCAGTGTGTTTAATTATTTAATTCCTTGTTCATGAAGTATATGCCTCTTATGAACAGTTTAGTATTTTTTCACATCAAATAAATGACTTCTGGCCATTTTTTGAGGGGGGAACAAAAAAGAACAATCATGCTTCAAAAGGCTGCCTGCCTGCAGTAAATAAAGTCATTTATGTTAAGTATACTTCTATGATAAATTATTTACATCTTCATGGGAGGTCAAATATTATTCATGTAAGAATGAGTATGCAATAGTTATTTTTGTTTTGTTTTGTATTCACAGTAACAAAAACAGAAGAAAATTACTATAAAGCATTCAGTTAAAGCTGTATTTGAAGGAAGAACTGATGATAAAAGTGTTTTGTTCTTTTTTGCAGGTCATGAGAGAATGGGAAGAAGCAGAACGTCAAGCAAAGAACTTGCCCAAAGCTGATAAGAAGGCAGTGATCCAGGTAAAATCTGAACCCACTCCCTAGCAAGCAGGACCTGCCGACAACCTGTCTGTTGAGGGCCTGCAGGTTGGCCAGCATCTGCTGGAACCCCATGCATGATTGTTCATATTCCCATAAATTTAGGCTTTTCCTAATCGTTGTCTAGTTATTGAGTTGTTGAAACCCTGCCTTACATTTGCTCCCAACTATTTCAAGTTATAATTCATTGCCATAAAAGTTATTGTTACTTGCAGTTTACTTTTTATTAATAATGAATCTCTTTGGTTGCCCTAATTGTTGTACTTCTCCCCCTGGGAAAATTATCCAAGTATTGCAATTTGGGTCTGAAATCAGCATTCAAATTACCTTACATAAACAGAGAGATTATTATGGCCATTTGCATAAATTAAAATAATTTCAGAAGAAAGGAATTTTTTAAAAATATGAAATGCAAGAGCTTCAAGAATATATAAATGGATCTGACATTAGTATCAGTCATTATCAGTGAAATGAGTCTTGAAGGAGTCTATAAAATCCTGATTTTCAATGAGAAATTAATTTGGTTGGGAGATGGAGAATACAGGAAGAGGAGGTAACCTATAAAATGTGTAAAATTAGTCAATGTTGGGGTGACTGTGCACCCTCTGGAATGGTTTTTTAATCACTTGAAGAAAAATGCAATAGAATATCTCTTCTAAAAGATTTGAATTTGCCACCATCCTCCTCGTTCTGTTCCTGATTGATGTGTGTTTTCAAAATGGCAGCATTTCCAGGAGAAAGTGGAATCTCTGGAACAGGAAGCAGCCAATGAGAGGCAGCAGCTGGTGGAGACACACATGGCCAGAGTGGAAGCCATGCTCAATGACCGCCGCCGACTGGCCCTGGAGAACTACATCACCGCCCTGCAGGCTGTTCCTCCTCGGGTAGGTCTCACTGAAACCTTGCTTTAGGTCACAGCACAGATGGTGGGGACACTGGGCACTGGAGGCCCTAGAAGAGAAATTAAAAGAATGCCATGAACACCTTTTTCATAGGAATGTGTAGTGTCCATTCTATCTTAAAAGTCACAGATCTCTGGCTGGGGATGTGGCTCAGGGGTAGGGCACTTGCCTACCATGCAGAAGACCCTGGGTTCAATCCCCAGCACTGGAAAAAAAAAAAAAAAAAGTGACGGTCTCAGGGCAGCTGTCTGACAGGGCCATCTAAACTCTTAGAATTGGACACTGACACTTCTCCTTAGAGCAGTGAGACAGGCTTTCCAGGAACTTCAAGGCAGTACCTAACTTTATGTAATGTTCTTCATGGTGCAATTGAAGTCGGAAACACAAAAGCCAGAAGCAGGATGTCTTAGTTTGCTTAGGCTGCCATGATGGAATACTGTAGACTGAGTGGCATGTAAACAACAAGATTGTATTTTTCACTGTTTGGAAGACTGAGAAAACTGAGAGTAGGCACCAACAGAGGTCTGGAGACGGCCTGCTTCCTGGCTCATACCCTTTTTTTCCCACTACATCTTCACCTGATGGAAGGGGCAAGGAAGCTCTCCTAGGGCCTCTTTTGTAAAAGCAATAACCCCATTCTTATGGAGTCTGTCCCAATACCACCACACTATGCATTTGAACATAAGAATTCAGTGATGGACACAAACATTCCAACCATAGGGAAGGATTAATAGTAATCTAGCTCAACACCTTCGTCATATAATCCATGTAACTGAGATCAAGAAAAGCTAAAACTTAACTTGAGCTGTAATAATTTTCAATGTAGGATCTAGGACTTGGATTTCTGAATCAGAGCTTTGGCCATATTCTCTGGAGGGAAGCCATCATCAGTCCTGAAGGCTACAGTGAGGAGGTTTCTTTGTGGTTTGCAGTGATCATTGCCAAAAAAAGGTTTACCAAGTGGGGCCATGGAGTTCATTACTGAACACAGTGTTAGACTTTGCTTTGAGGATAAGGAACATTTTGATAGTGAATTTGCACTTTATGCCTTGTACTATTCATCATTGGGTGAGGGGTATTGAAAGCTACAAGGGTGGTGTGTTCTATTTCTCCTTGCAGTGCTGTAGGTTTTTGCCTTGTATATTTTGAGACTATGTTTTTAGGTGTATAAACATTCAGAGTTGTTATGTCCTCTTTGATTCATGTACTATCATGAAATTACCTTTTAATCCCTGGTAATATATTTTGCTCTAAAACCTACTTTGTCTAATGTTAATAAATCTACTCTAGCTTTCTTTTGATTAATATTTGCATAGTATTTTTTATTCATGTATTTTTTTTTTTGTATTTGAAGTGCATTTCTTATAGGCTGCATATAGCTGGGTCTTGCCTTTTAATTGGGAAGGCCATGTGTATTCAGTGAAGTTTCTGATATAGTTAATATCTAAATCTATATCTTGATAGATTTTCTATTTGTCTCATCTGTTCCAATAAAGTACAATCATCTCTCAATGTCTGCATGTTTTAGGACCCTCTCAGATACCAAAATCCATAGATGCTCAAGTCCTTTATGCTAAATAGCATAGAAGCTAGGGGCGCAGCTTAGTGGTAGATCTCTTACCTTGCATGTGCAAGACCCTGGGTTCAATCCTCAGCACCCACAAGGGAAAAAAAAGACATAGTATCTGCAAATAACTTACACGTCATCCTGTTCACTTTAAATCATCTTTAGATTAATTAGCAATGCCTAATACATTGTAAATAGTTGTTAAATTGCATTGTTCAGGAAATAATAAGAAAAAAAGTTCACATGTTTACATGTTTACATACGGTCACCATTTCTGATGCTCTTAATTTTTTTTGTACAAATGCACCTGGTATCATTTTTGCTTCTGCCCAAAGGACTCCTCTTAAAATGCCTTGAAGAACATGTAGGTTGGAGATGGAATTTTTTTTTTTTTTTTTGGCTTGGATTGCCTGTAGGTTGGTGATGAATTCTTTTAAATTTCTTTTCTTGTTTTTAATTTATTAATGTCTAAAAATACCTTAATTTCACCTTTGACTTTGGAAGCTGTTTTTGCTGGGTGTAGAATTCTAGATTGAGGCTTTTTCCCCCCTTTTCTTCTTTAAAGATGTGTTCCATGATCTCTTACTTGTGTTATTTTGAATAAGAAAGGTGATAATACTTATCGTTATGTCTCTATAAATAACATGTCTTTTTTATTATTATCCTGTAAGATTTTCCTTGTAAGATTTTATTTATCACTAATTTTGAGCCATTTAATTATGATGTTCCATGATGTACTTCCTACTACCCTACAATCCTTCTGACCATTTTTCATCTCATCTCTCCTACCATAATTTTCATGTCTATATATTCACTCTGGGCTCCCCCATCCCCAATATGTTCTATATTTTAACTTTTGAACCTATGGAACGTTACAAAAACTGTTTGAATATCTTTGTTTGCTAACTGTGTCAAGTACGGATCAGTTGTGATTGATATTTCTTCCTTCTGTGTGCTGTTTTCCTGAATCATTTCATATGTAGTAACTTTTTATTGATTGGTCAAACATTGTGAATTTCAGCATTTTGAGTCTACATATTTTGTACACCTATAAATATCCTCTTTGGTGAATTTCCCCCAGCCTCTGTTTTTTCCACATGCATGTAATGATCGTGACTCAGCTACAATTTCAAGGATCACCCTCTGCACATTTCTTGGTTCTCTTTTTGAGAACAGCTCTCTTCTACCAATACTCTGTCCTCTGTGCTGTGAATTCTAGCTCTCTGGATCTCTCCAGAGCTGCCCAGGATTCCTCCAGGTTCTGCCTGACTTTCTCTGCCTTGAGCTATGGCCTGGAAACTCAGGGCTCACTCCTTTAACCTAGGTCTGGTACCTTGTGAAGGATCTGTTCCATGTATTTAATCAATTTGTTAGTTGTTTCAGGTGAGGGGACAGGAGATAAATCCAGTTCCTCTTCCTGGATTTTGACCAGAAATGGGAGTCTGTGTATATGTTATGTAACTAAACTAAAAAGCCACCCACTTATGCTGATTTTCCTCAGTATGTTTATTTTCCTTGTGAGGTTATAATGCAGAAACCCTTGAGGAGCCAGAAAAGAGCTGTTGGCATTCCTCCAGGTCAAGACAGTATTGACCCCATTGTCCCAATGACATCAGTAGCATCCCGGGAGATTGTGGCTGGTTCAGGGTGACACCACAAGTAAGGGACAGGATGGAGCCATTTATCACAGTTTCCCACTGCAGTACCTTCTCACTAGACCATACTTCTCAAAACAAAGAGCTTTTGAAACTGAATATCCACATTAGCATTTTCATTTTGTATTAGCAAAAAAAAATCCCTGTCCTCTTCAGGCACTTCTAAGTCTGCAAATAATAGGTTCCTTGGTTCTTCTTCTTCTCTGGGAAGCATGCTTTGAGGGGAGGAGCTGTGGGGATTGTTTGCAAGAGCAGAGCAGCATGGTGAGTATCTAGACCAGATCTTTAAAAAGAGACTTGCTGTAAAAAGGTGTAGCTGAACGTCCAATTCCTGAAGTAAGGTCTTCACTCAATGGTCATTGATAGTCTGAAAAAAATAAGATGAGGGCTGAACAGAACCTTTAACAGGTGCACAGAGAGTCTTTCAGTTGAATCTCATGGGCCACCACAGGAAAGGCTGTAGCAAGAATGTTTGACAGAGCTTCATGATTCCTGCAAGGGGACAATTTTAGATTAGCTATACTGGTGCTTTGTCATGGGCCTGTTGATCATGTCATAGGAATTAGAAAGCATGTTTATTTGAAATAAAAGTTTAAGACTGGATTAGGAAGGACTTTTTCACCATCAGTGAAATCATATTGCTATGGATTCATCGGAGGATTCCTGTTAAATTCTTACCTCAGAAATGCACAAATCTCCCCTTGGTAATAAAAAGTGAAGTTAGATAGTCACAAGCCCCAAATCCCATAGTGTTGCCTGCCATTTTTGTGAGGATACCATCTTTGAATGTTTGTTTAAATTTTAATATATGGCTTGGCATCGAACTTAGCTCTGCACTTTGGAAAGTGTAAGGAAATTTTAAGTCCATTTTGGGGGACTTTTATACATTGCTATTAAAAGACATGAATCAAGAACTGTTCAGTGATTATATAAGGAAGGCGAAATCTTGTAATTGGAACCATGAGGAAATATTTCTGAACTGTCCTACACATAATGCCTAGAAAATATAAAATTTTCAATAAATATCTTTTCTATATATTAGTAAATATATTTGGATAAATTAATGAAAGTATTTTTTCCTGTAAATTCTACAGATGTTATCACTTGAAATAGTCATCCCCTTAACCCTTACCAAATTCTACCGTATATTCTCAGACTTTGCAAATCTGAGATTCTGGGGGGAAAAAAAACATAGATTATATCCAGTTTCTTTGACACTCAGGTTTAATTTGTACTTTATCTATATTTTTGAATCCAAACTTGAAAATGTTATGAGGTTATATTTTTGTATGGCTTACTATTCCTTGTTCTACTATGAATTTCATTTGGTAAGTCTCTGTGTTGTGTCTTTATGTCTTATGTTCCAGGTTTCCTTTTGAATTAACCACGTACCCATAGGTGGATAAACTGAATATCCAAACAAAAAGTGTATTGTTTTGACTGGGGATGTGGCCCAGGGGTAGCATGCTTGTCTAACATACATCAGTCCCCAGGTTCAATCCCTAGTACTAGAAAAAAAAAATCTACACATATATACATCCTTACATATGTTTATAATTATAACATTCAAGATTTTATTTATTTATTTTTGTGGTGCTGGGGATTGAACCCAGGGAATAATTAAAATTTTAATTTTCACTAGGAAAGAAATAGAACCCAGCCATATTTTTGGACTGAGGCTAATCTCTGCTCCGTTGAAGCCCAGTGACTCTTCTAAACACCAACCCCTTACTTAACTCTTTTACTGTCTTAAAAGTTTCCTTAGAAAATCATGGATTTATATTTTTGTTTACCCCCAGAAAAGCTGAATTCCTCTCGAGAGCTGCATCACATGTGGTTAGTTTCCATCCCCTTTGGAGGCCTCCGAGCTACCAAAATTAGGTAGGACTCAAGCCAGGCTGTCATCATATGGTAACCAGCTCCCTCAGTCGTGTGCTTCCTGCTTCTGACTTGGTCAGGCTCAGAGTAAAGCTTCCCCCAGCTTCATGGAATAAGAGCCAAGTATGGGTGGAGCCTTCCCGCCTGTAACTGCCAAGGTCCTGTTTCTGATTCCCAGAGGATGACACTGTTTCCTGCCTGTTCAGTGTTTTCTGTAGTCTGGAGAGAAACTGGATTTAATGGGGAATTCTATAAAGTTAAACCAGACTGGATATGGTTTGTTTGCTTATTTATTTGTTTTAAATAAAGTGTCTATTGTAGGCCTCATCTGGAAAAACTTAGCAGACCCTAATTACTAAGAATTGAAATGTTTTAAAGATGAGAGAAAAATAACCAAACCTTTCTTTATAATTCTGAGATTTTTTTTCGTGTTTTTATATATACACTTTGTCTAAATTTTCCATTAGCATCATAATATTCTGACTTTCTCTACTGTTAAACATTTTCGAAGTGCTGGTAAGAATTAGGAACCATTTACATGTGCATCTGTCTGTTTGTCTGTGTGCCAGTTTAATGTTGATTTTTCCGTGATTTCTCATGATTGCAGTCTTCTTATCAATACCGAATTCTATTTCATGCTTGTATCTACCGCTTCTTGCTCAGACTCTTAATATTTAATTGAGCAAAATAATGTCACAGTACCTATAGCACCAACTCCCTGTCCTTTCTCATTTCTGAATGGTTCAGTCAAATATTAGAGCTTCCTGATGTTCCTTAAAACTTACTTCCATGTAGAATTCTTTGGAAGAACATTCCTATGATGAGGCTCTTATGTAAGGAGTGTGGTTTTGTCACCAAGTTGAATTTTCACCCACTGCTATGTGGCGGCAGGTCAGTGGATGTTCAATAAGAAACAGTGATCATTGGAGATGAAATGGACAGCAGCTTAAGGGTGTTTAGTGGCAGATAAACCAGTGTTGACAGGAGGAGGTTCTAGCCAATCCATTTCTAGCCAATGTAGCATGTTGATTCCAACTAAATCAATCTTTAGCTAACATAGGTATCAGCATAGCTGTAAGTTTTCTAAGGCAAAAAAGAAATGGAGGTGCAGACCTGGGCAACTTTAGTTTTCATATGATGTTGCTAACTGCCCTTCTCCCATCATTTTCTGCTTGTCACTTTCAGCCAGAAAAGAAATATCCAGCATTTTGTTAGGACGTGCACAGAGCACATGTACACAAATAGGGGAACATCTGTGCTTAAATGTTAGTGTCGAGTAAGTTAAAAATTATATGCTGAGTCCTTAATATGTGGAGAGATTAATATGATGTTTAAAGCCTTCTACCAGCAATTTTGGAATATTATAAAAATTTTGTCGTGATAATCACAATGTAGTTAGAAATTTAAAGACTAAAAATCATCTTTTAGAAATGTACTTGATTATCCTATACCTTATGTATGTATGTATTATTTATTCATTCACCATTCATTTGAAGTTGAAGTTTGTGTAAATTGATGAGCACACAGAGACTCATTAACTTGAGAGCTTTTAAGGACAAACCCAGTAGCAGATGATGGGTGGAAAGAAAAATGGGAGAATTAGCATTTATTGAAGCAAATCCTTTAAACTGTACTGTGTGGTATGTGTGCTATATTTGTAAAGCCTGTCAGTATTTCCTCTGTACCTTGCTTTAAATGTTTACTAAGCTCAGTAACAGATCTTGCTTCAGACCAGTGGGAAGTAGGTAACCATAGACATTCATGTTTTCTGTTTTTAATTAAGTCAGATAGAAAATGAAGTATAATGAAAAGCTTGAAAGCTCTATACTGTGCCTCTGAGACCACAGTCACCACCCAAGTTCCCTCCACATGGAGCCCCACTATGACCTCCTTCGAAGTGGAAATGGGTCTGTCACAACCCATAGCATGAGGACCCTGTGCTTCTCTGCAACATAAATGCATATTTGCATGTTAATATCTATTTTCATTTCATCCTTGAAAATGAAAACCTATGATGAAAATACAAGTATTTAGGGTTTGTAGACAAATGTGGGGCATGTTATTGAAAGGTCCAGTACTATTCACCTGCCCGAAAGAACAGCAGGAAGTCCTCATTCTGTCAACATGTACCCAGGAGCACCCATGTAAATTTCACATCAGTTTCAAGGGCTTCATTTATTTTATGAAACTTAACCACAGATCACAATTTAAAGATGCTAGATGGGGAGGGTGGTACACACCTGTAATCCCAACCACTCGGGAGGCTGAGGCAGGAGGATTGCCAGTTGAAAGCTAGCCTTCAGAAACTTAGTAAGGCCCTAAGCAACTTTAAGAGACCCTGTCTCAAAATTTTAAAGGAGGTGCTGGGTATATAGCTTAGTGATTAAATGCCTTTAGGTTAAATCCCCAATATCAAAAAATAAAAATAGAAAATAAAGATCCTAGGTAGGTTATATTGGATTTTAAACAGTTTTGTCTTGAGTTTCCATATACAAATGTTATTAAATTAAAAAAAAAAAACCAGAATGTCTAAAAGGTCAAAACACTGGCTAATTGTAGGAAAAGGCGAGGGTACAATTAAAAGAAATTTGAATGTGCTTATCCTTGAACATATTAACAGGTTCTGACTTTGTGCTCTCACAGAAGTCACAGAAGCCAGGAGAAGAGAAAGTCATCTCCCCTGGGTTTCCTTCTTCCCCAGGAAGTAGAACACTTCTAATAGGGACAGTTATCAAAGTCTCCATGTGCTCTACCCTAACAATCTTTCTCCTCTTAGGGAGGGAAACAACTTCCAAAGCTGTAGTCTCAGTATGCAAAATTAAAGCAGATTGCTGTAACTCTCTAAAAAAGTCAAGAATCTGTCATAGTTGGCATTTGTTGTATGATCAGACCATTTGGAAAATCTCTCCAAGGGTCTGTGTTACTTTAGAACATGTTTTGTTTATGATTTCTTCAGCAACTTTGTGGGCTTTGCCTTCTGGGTTGCATGAATAACCTGGGCATTCTAGTGAGCTTCAGTGTGTTTTACTACTTAACTAAACAAGACTTCAAGACATCTAGGTCCAGATCATTTCTGGCCTTTAGGTGCTCTCAGGTCAGAAGATCTTAGCTCTGTCTCCAGTGTACGCTACAGTTTGTCTGAAAGCATAAATTGTGGGGTTGGTTCAGGTGCTAAATATGCAATCTTCACTAAGTTATAGCTGTGATCTGTATAAGCAAAATAAATTATTCCTAGGAATTAGTGAAACATCCCAGGAAAAAAATCATGAAACCTATCAGATTTGACATAAGTTAACTTACTTGTGAGAGATGATTACGACCACTCTTATTTTCTATTTTTTTTTTAATTTTCTCTTATTTCTGTCTTAGAGTATTATACAGACATTTATATATAAATAATTCTCAGGTTTGCCCCTGTACAACCTGTAACTGGAACAGGGGATTCTTCTTCCATCTGCAAATTGGGTTTAATTTTTCTACTCTTTTTGTAATTAACATTTTCTACCACACCAC
>NW_025999968.1:46927819-46950170 GCF_001458135.2 Marmota marmota marmota | reverse complement strand
ATTAACATTTCTACCTACACCATCCCACCCACCCACCACCCTTTAATTTTTTTTTTTGGCCATAATTTTTTTTTTTATTAGAAAAACAGAGGACTTAATTGTACATGGATACAAGACTGTGAAGGAGGAAAATGTTTTCCTCCTTAAGAGGAGAAAGATTGTCAGGGCAGAGCACATGGAGACTTTGGTAACTGTCCCTTTTAGAAGTGATCTGCTTCCTGGGGAAGGAGGGAACTCAGAGGAGATGACCTTCTCTTCTCCTGGCTTTGTGACTTCTATGAGATCACAAAGTCAGAGCCTGTGCAGTGATTGGGGTAACCCCTGGGCCACCTGTGGGGGTTTTGTCTTGGCAGTATGCACTAAGTGTCAAAGATCAGTTACCTAACACCTTTCCTTCTGATGCCTCCATATTATCAAAATCAAGAAGCTGAGCAGGGAAGGATGTTATGGAATCTACTGCATTTTTTCTGTTGCTTTATCAAGACTTCTTTTTTCAGCCTGGGGTAGAATTGCTGTTTCCCCTCTGATATTCATTTTAACCTACAGAAGGCATTTATGTGCTTTTCTGAAAAGAAGAAGGTGGATACATTTGGCATTGGACTTTCAAAAATTGCACACAGCTCCTAGATTTAAAGACAAAAATGGTCAGGATCCAAAGGTTCCTGGAAGCTTCCCCAATTGTTTTTTTTGTGTGTTTTTTGGTTGTTGTTGTTGTTGTTTGTTTGTTTGTTTTGCATATTTTTGGTTTGGTTTTGTTTAGTTTGGTTTGGTACCTCACCCCCCAATGTTTTTTTTTGTTTGTTTTTTTGTTTTTTTGTTTTTTTTGCAACAGTGAAAAAAATGCATTTGACATTTTGAGAATCAGAAGGCAAAATAAACTCAACTGAGACCATCTCAAGCACCGAGAGGTTTAACTCTCTCAAGTGTGTCTTTAAACCTACACATGGAGATTCTATGCATTTTACATTATATGTTCAAGAGTTCTTGAAATCCAAGGTATAAAACTGAAAATAATGGCCTTGAGCCTCTTTGTGAAAACAGGAAAGAATTGCTTATATTCTTGGTAGATAATTAACTTCTCTAGTCACAGTTTTGGAAACCACGAGGGTGCAATTTAATCCTCCAGGAGTAGGTTTTCTGAATAAGTCCCTTGTGACCTGCAAAGGTTAGGGACCCCCCATAAAGTGAGTCATTTGCTTCCTTCTTCTTGGCAGCACTACACCCAGGGCTGTTAAAAACTCTTGACTGTTCATTCATTCCCATCAGGAAATGGTTTAGGGCAGAAGTGTCTATTATGGTAAGATGCCAGGTTTCTAGAGCAAGCATAAAGCTACAGGGTGGGACAGTCGGGGCTATGAGTCGTCATGTTTTAATGTGCTTCCCATGTGGATGGTCGAATAAAAAGCTACATATTCAGACATGATTGGCACTGAGTAGCCCTATTCATCATTCGTCAGTCAGTCTAATGTGTGTTATTTGTTCCACATCCAGGGACACCAAACTTAAGCAACTGAGTGAAAGAAATAGATGGAAAAGACAATCTGAGAAGGAAGGAATTTAGTTTTAAAAATACCTTTTAATTTTATTTTATTATTTTTTCTTTTTTTTTTACTTGTTCAGTTCTTTTATTTTTTTTTTTTTATTTTTAAATATTACCTCTTAAAAGGGAAGGCCATGGAATTTCCTTCAAAATTACCAAAATCAACTTGCTATCAAAACTTGGGACAACAAAGAATTCTCTTTTGGAGCTAGTGAAATGAATCTTCTTCTTGAGAGTGGTTTGGATATGCTGTAGACTCTACTAAGTATTTTCTGGAAACATTTCCCAGTAAAAATGACTTCCTCAAACACCTGGCCCACTGGGTAGATAAATCAAATGGGTTTGTAATTTTAGTTATGTTCTGTGAAAACTGAGAACGCTGCTCTTCTGATCAGAGAGATGCTTATTTTCACAAATAAGATACCATGAAGGATATTCTATACTACTGGAACTACTTCTGAAGTTATATTTAGCTCTAGGTCTTTCATTAATTTAATTAACAAAGATTTATTAGCAGCCAAATTGTTCCAGTGTCGGGAGATCAAAATGTGTTACACTTTTTTTCCCAAAGAGGAAAATGATTCTCTTCTCAAAATGTGAATCTCCTGTTTTCAGGTTCTTTTCCTGTTTGCTTTTATTGCAAATGATGCCTAATCCATTTTAGGTATAACTTTTCTTAATCCCTTAAGAAATTCTTTTTGAATGATATTTTAAAGGCAGCGCGATACCATGGTGAACTTTAGTACAAATTGAAAAGTGCAAAATCTGTCACAAAGAGTTACAATGTGATTATGAGCTAAATACTCTTGGAAAGATAGTGATAATACAAAGGATTTGATACATTTATTTAGTCCCTGGGAAGCAGATCTTGTATTTTCTTTGTTCTTTACTATAAAGTTTAGATTGACCATCCAATTCCAATGTAACCAAATTGTAGTATTGATACATAAAATATCATAACTATGAAATAAGAGGAATTTTCCAGAAAAAAAATATTAGTTACAGAAAATTTAAAGCCTTGAGAGTAATTTAAATTATATGCATACAGGTTAAAAATGTTTCTTGAACTATGTTATTAGCACCATGAGCCACCAAATTATGTTGTCTTTCTAATCATGAATAATTCAATCTTAAATATAAGTGATATGGCAGTACTAACAATAATAACAGTTTCTTTAGAATTTCTTTCTATATTCTTTAGATATACCAAGTGTTCTTGTAGAGATATCAGGTATGTTTTTCTACCATTCCTGTCTGAATGTTTCTTCTTTTAAATTAAAATTAACGAAATTCATCTTCATCTTAACATAATAAAATAAACCTCCCTAGACAATCAAGATTCCGTTTTTCTGAGTTACATGACATAGCTCTAGAAATAACCAGTTTTACACCTTGAGGAATTCTCTTTTATAGCCAAAAATGTGGGCAATTATTTCTTTATTTGAATGAAAGATGCATGAATCATATACCTAAAGCAGAGCTCCCCACCTTCTTTTTTTAACCTAAAGTAAATGAAAATATAGAAGTACAGGAACATGTTAACCTGTTCCTTTTCTTAACTAAAGACATTGTTCATTTTTGAGGTGCAGGATCAACCACTATTTCATTTAGTTTGATTTATCCAACATAGGAGCTAATCCAGTTTTTTTGGTTTGTGTTTTGTTTTTTGTTTTTCATTTCAAAGCATGATTCCTAGAAATAAATGTGTTTACATGGTCAAAGCAACCAATCCAAATCCTGCAATGCATTTCTTGAGAGATGTTCAAAAGTCTTCCTGAATTATTATCCCCAGCCTTTGCTTATTATCAGGTAGGCATAGGAAGAAAAAGCTTGTATTTGTGTAGTTAGACACACAGTGTGTCTCTGTGCTCACATACACATGGTGAGGTCAGAGCTTATCTGGGCTCACAGGGCTCATTACCATGCAGGAGCTGAGGCCTGGGGGATCCTCACAGCCTGATATGCTACCGTTTCATTATCAAGCTCTGGGGATTTTGGGAGAGAAAGTTAGTAATATATTTCTGAAGCATATAAAGAAATGGCAGCATTAAGTGAGATAAGCGATTGAAAACAAGTGAGCACATTCACCATTTAATTATCTGTCTTCTATTAAGAAGATAAGGATGAATTTAGCACTAGAACCCTTGAGTGTCACAAAAGCATAACTTTTAACTAATACCTTGAATCATTTTCTAGTAATCCTCTAATCAGATTAACGGAGGACAGTCCTATGCTGCTCCACCCCACTTCTGATGCATTTGCTAAAGAATAGCCAAGTGCCAAAAACCGAGAACAGAAAATGAGAGATTGAACAAGCTAAATCTGACACTTCAGCACAATTAAAAGAGCTGATATCAGTGTGTTCCAAAAGGGTATTACTATAATCCTTTTCATGGTTACTTTTTTCTGTGATTTCAGTAACCTGAATCAACTTTGGTCTGAAAAATATTAAATGGAAAATTCCAGAAATAAACTTCATAAGTTTTAAATACCTTTTATTATATTATTAACTATTGTTAATCTCTTACCATAACTAATTTATAACTAAACTTTATCATAGATTGTATGATAGGAAAAAACATAGTATACATTAGGGTCTAATACTAGTTGAGGTTTCAGGCATCCACTGGGGTCTATGGATAAGTCGGGGCAGGACTCCTGTCTATGGGCTTATAAGAACTAGAAAGTCAGGCAAGGACTTTTGGAGTGCACTTTTTCCTAACGATCCAGAAATTTCTTTGTCAAGTCAGTGATTTAATTTGTGAAGTGTCTTTAGCTTGGTCCATGGCAAAATCTTGTTGAAAGGGAAGATCACATAGTGGTCAGAGAAAGAGGCTTGGGCAGCTGGTCTGGACTATTCCTGCTAGAGCACTGACCAGCTGTATCCCCATGGGCTAGCCTGTAGCCTGTGTAACCTCAGCCTCAGTCCCTTAGGTCTGCATGCCTCATCTGTAAGGTAGAGAAAGCAGCTGTCTGTCACAAAGCTGGAATGAGTTGCCATGTACACACCAGTTCAAACACTGTCTCCTTCAGAGACAGTCAACAAATATTGAACTGTTACTACTTAGAAGAAATAAGGGAGTAGGGGTTGGAGCCAAGGACTGAATAGAAGAAGTACGTATTGAATACCTGGGGTGGACCAAGCATTATGTTGGGTAACTGACACACAGTGTTTTTCATCTTCAAGTGCTTCCTCTCTGAAGGGTACTCTTGTCTACACTGGGCACAGTGGCACACACCTATAATCACAGAGACTCCAGAGGCTGAGGCAAGAGGATCTCAAGTGCTAAGCCAGCTGGACAATTTAGTGAAAACCCTATCTCTAAATAAAAAATAAAAAGAGCTGGGGTATAGCTCAATGGTAGAGCACTCCTGGTTCAATTTTCCCCACATAAAAATAAATAAGTGAAATAAGGGTATTGTGTCAAACTCTAACTAAAAAATAAATATTTTTTTCAAAAGAAATGCACAGCATCTGCAGAAATCCTCTGTTCCATTAGCATAGTAAACCTACTTAAAAAGGAAATATTCCTTACTTCACCATCACTTTTCCTTGAGTAATCTGTACCCATTTCTAAGGATTGGTTCTTCCTTTTCTCAGTGTTTAACTGCCCCAAAACTTATTTCAGAGTTTGAGTAGCCTTCCAAGGTTTAATGATTTTTATGTAGATGATCAACAAGATCATCTCTTCTCCTCTCTCTGCATCTGGGTTTCCTGGAGCAGTAGATAGATAAACAATCAATACAATAAACGACAGAAAATAGAAAAGACATGAGATACAAGATTTTCCACTTTTAGTACANAAAAAAGAAAGAAAGAGATATTGTAACATTAATAATTAGCAAATGAGAGCGTGTGCTGTTTGTGCTGGTAGAAGAAGATAAAGGGGAGACCAAATGTTCACACAAATGACCACTCCCCATTCTGCAAACTGAGATGATAATAACACTAAGGCCAGTCTGGGGCACTGGCTTGTTGATAACAATTCTTTCAGGGAAAAAATGCCTTGTGGAAACATTCGTAGGTGGCTAACTTGAAGGGGGAAATAGTGACATTGAAAAACAATCCTTACATTTTAATTTAAGTGCTTTTTCATATTTGAACTCATACAAGAAAAAAAAATTTTCTCCAAAGTAATACATCTTTTTTTTCAGAGAGAAAAAATGGAATAGAACATCTTGAGGAAGCACAATATGCTGGTCAGCTGCATCTGTGAGGACGGGCAGGAATAGCATGGATAAAAGCAATGAGTGTAGCCCTTTCTGTCTCCAACCTTGAAAGGAGAATTACAATAGGACTAGAGGGATTTTTTTTAAAGCCTTGATGGTTGAAAACAAGCAAGCATCAAGGTTATGTAGTATCTTGATAGTACAATCCTGTATATACAATAGCCCACACAGTCCAAAATAGTCAGCCTTTAACTCTGATGTTTCAAGGTTTTTTTAGTTAGCTTGTATAACCCTATCTTCGTTCAAATATATATTTTATAAAAATAGCTTATCAATTATTTCTTTTTCTACATTTCTTCTGATATTTGAAAGGTCATTCTCCATTTGTAGATTCAACCATATTTCACAGTACATATGAGAATTGTAATGATATTCTGCCAAAAACTGTATTTCAATCTGTGATGTCTATCTGTCTTGGAATTAAGGATAGTCACATTTCTTCTAAGAAAACAAGGAATAAATCAGGCAGATGAGCACAGATTTATTTTGTTCCTATTAAATGTGTGTATTTGTTTTCTTAAGTATAGGCACAAGGCCTCTGTGTCAGGCATGAACAGGCAAGTACAGAGCACCTTCTGGGTTGGCACTGATGGTTGGGGTTCCCAGTAGAGCAAAAGAGTGAGATCCCATCTGGCCCCATGGATCTCACATTGAAGAAGGCAGCCAGAAGCATAACAAATTTAACAGATTATACTAAATGCAACAGTGGAGATTTGCACAGTATTTCTTGTGGCAAAGAGAAAGGGCACCAAATTCTACCTGGGATGACAAGAAGAAGACCCAAGTTAATAGGGAAGGACAGGCACATCCCGTAGAATATGGGTAACAGAAGAAAAGCACTGTAGGCCACCCACTATCTCTGGGAGTAAATTCAGTACCTTTCAGCTTTCCCAGATGCCCATGACACATCAGTTAATAATCACTAGTTTGCTCAAATGGCCCCAGTTCTATTCCTGCCATGAATTTTCACAGGTGATTTTTTTTAATGAAGAAGAAATTTGTGTCTTAGCAAATCATTTTATAAAATCACAACATAGAATGCACATAGCAATGGAAGAATTGTTGAAGACAAAGGAATCTCTGCCCTTTTGTTTTTAATTAGGATGAATGTTTTTATGTAAAAGTGGAATAAGAATAAAATGGAATCAATTTACCAAAAAAATTGAAGCACTTAAGAAGAAACTTAATTGTTGTTGAAAGAATTAGACTCTAATGGCTTAACAAGAACTTAATTAAATTTCAAAGTAAAATAACTACAGTTTAATAATGGTCTTTCTCTTGAAAAACTACAAGGTCTCTTAGAGCTTATCAGGTATTCCTTGGCTTAGAAATGAGTAGTGGTTAGATTGCCTATTGTTTTTCTTACTTTGCTGATGCTGGGATTTTGTGTGTGTGTGTGTGTGTGTGTGTGTGCAGCATTACGTCTATTCTTAGCACTGTGCAAATAGGAATGCATCTTGTATATACCCCTGAATATTTGAGTGGGAAAAGAGAGGGACCTCACTGAAACCTGACAGATCCAAAATCTGTTCTCCTGTAGAAGAACAGGCACACTTGAAAAGAAAATGTTGATTAAGGAAGACAGTCATCATGTGTGTTATGCTCTTATAGAAATGACAACTGGCCAAAGTAATTAATTACTCATTAATAATTACTCATTAATAAAGGACTGGGAGAAGTGTTTAGAAAGGAGAATTCCTTCATGGGATGAATTAGTGGGACCTCTGACCCAAAAGCCAGTGAAAGAAATAATATTTTGCACAAAGTTGAAAACATTTTTCTTATTTCCCCCCCCCAAATAGCCTCGTCACGTGTTCACCATGCTGAAGAAGTACGTCCGTGCCGAGCAGAAAGACAGACAGCACACCCTAAAGCATTTTGAGCATGTGCGCATGGTGGATCCCAAGAAAGCTGCTCAGATCCGGTCCCAGGTAAGCCCTGCTCATGGGAATCATCTGTAGCTCTGACAGTCCGGAGTTCTGGTTTCTTGGGTGTGGCTGTAGAATCTTCAGGTATTCCCTATGGTCTGTGATTCAATGGCAAGAACTCTTTTCAGGCCTGGTAAATTGTAAAAGCTAATCAGGGACGAGTATGTGGTTTGACATCTTGCAAATAATCAGGAATATAAAAATCTTAGGTATCCACTGCCACTGATAACATTTAACATGAACCATTTAAAACTGACCACTAAAATGAAGAAAATGAAAAAAATGAAACTAAAACTGTCCTATTGGCTCAACTCAATCATGGCAGGCAATCATAAACTTCATTGCAACTACAAGGTTTAGATTAAATGTGAGCTTGAATGAAGCCGTGTAATGTTTCATATTCCCTCCTTCCCAAAGACTGAAAGTGGGGATCTATCTCTGGTAGTCTGACATTTTCTGTTTCCTTAAATGGAATAATTTTAAACTATCTATATTTAGCACGAAATATCCAAACACACTGAAATCTTCTCATCTATTAGGAAATTGCAAAGAAATAAATTTAGGAAATCAGAAGCTATTTATGAAGCCTCAGTCTTAGAAATCGGAGTTGGCACAGGTGGTCTTTTTAATTGACTCTTCCAAGCATACAGAATGCTGGTAAATTTAAAGATAAGTCTTCAAACTAAGCTAAAACGTTAGAGAACAAAAAACAACAACAACCAAAAAAATGGGAGAAAAAAAAAGCAAAAATGCCCTTTTAGTTAAATATTCCAGCCACATTGCTTAGTTTTGTTTTGGAAGTTTGTATCTGTCTGCAAGGCTTGATAAAGAAAATAACCATCCCCATCCCAGAGATTGTTCACCTGGTCTTGTCATCCTTCAATGCAGGTTATGACACACCTCCGCGTGATCTATGAGCGCATGAATCAGTCTCTGTCCCTGCTCTACAACGTACCTGCAGTAGCTGAGGAGATTCAGGATGAAGTTGGTAAGTGAGCTGTTCTTCTGATCCCATGCATGTAAACACCTCTTCCCCTGGAGAAGAAGTCAGGGAAGTGAGTTCTTCCATATCAGGAACCAGTGTTTGAGTACATGGAAGTTAAAAGAGCTGATTGCCTTTTACCACGAAGCTCTTAGAGTTCTTTCTCACTTTTGCAACTGCTGTACCACTTCTTAACTCTCCACATGTGTGATATTGGAGGAATATAACTTAACCTATGAGAGACTTGTGTAGCTATCAGCCACTTTTATTGTAGTATACTTGTCAGCAATTATTTTCTAATTTATTCAGTCTTGTAACTATCTCCTAACTAAACTTTGCTGTTTTACAATTAAGGAAAAAAAAAAAAAAACTTCCTTTGTCACCCTAACATTATGAGTGACATAGCAGCCCCATTTTACAAATGAAAACACTCTGACTTACAATCTAAGTAACTTACTTCTCGGGTCCCACGCATCCAAAGTAGCATAGCCAAAACACAAAAACTGTGACATTCTGACCTTGAGGTTATTGTTATATTCAATAAATCACAACTCTCTTTGATGGGACAAAAATACCACAAGTGTTCTTTAAACCACATTGTTGTTTGGACTTAAAAGGTCATGGACTATTAAATTTACTTTGAAATAATGATACTATCAGGAGTTGGAAAAATAATAGAGAAGGTCCATGCATCTGTTACCCAGTTTCCTCAGGGATGGCATCTTACATAACTGTAGTTGGTATGTTATCAAACCCAGGAAGTTAGCACTGTGTGCCCACTGTCTTTTTGTCCCTAGTTTTCCTGATAACACGTTTAGTATTTCACATGAGTAAGTTCTCCCATTTCTGTTTTTTTCTTGGAAAGGGAACAAAGTATATTGCATAACATGATGTTCCAAAAATCTCCAAAATGCCAGTATCTCACAAACACACAAGGGTGATAATTCTGGTGGTAAATCTTTCAAATGTATATGTACTAGAGATTTGGTGCATAGATAACCAGCAAATAGGCAGTATGTTTCTGGCGTATCCTTCTCCAGAAAGAATCTTGTTGCTTGTTAACTGAGTTTGAAAAATAGGTACACATTATCATCTGAAATTAGGACACCCATGTTGCTGTGGATGAATATGTTCACTATGGTAATTTCTACTGTGAAGTCCCTGCTCAAGATCGCAGTTGGCTTGTTTTTTGTATTTTATTCCAATACTATTCTACTTTTTCTTTTCTAACTTACAACTGCCCTGTAAATGTTATTTGTATTACTGTCAAGTATTTGGTACATGTCAGGTCTGTTCAATACTACGTGTTAGTGGATGGATCAAATGCACTTAAGGCTACACGCTTGCAAAAGAGACCTTGTAATGTGTCCTCTAAGTCTCTGTTCAGAAGGGGGAACTTAGCATTGAGCAAGATCTTACAAGCACGAGTCCATGGAGTTTTCAGTCTATCCCTTGAATTGAGAACACAAATTTCCAATTTATTTTTCACTCTGTTAAGTTTCTTTAAGAAATGGATATTGTTTTTTGATAGACTTGTAGGACAGAAATCAGAAAGGAACTTTTAAAATACTATTTATAAAATGTAAGAAATTCCTCTGCAAAGTTTGATAAGGGACAAATAATCAAATAATTCATCACATTCTTAATGAACTGAAGCCAAAATCTTCTAGGTGCATATACTTCTACCTTATGATTGTCTCAAGCCTCTTTTCATGTGTGACTTCAATTGAAGGTGGTGTCAATGATAACAGACTAGAGAGGAATAAGCCATTACAAAGATCTAGAAAGTGGATGACCTTCTCCACTTGCACCTGTAATTATGTGTGGGTCTTTCTAATTAAAATATTAGAACTTGCCATTCGACAACACACTACTGAACAACATGAGCCACCAATGAATCACATTTCCATGGAACAGATGGTGATTCAGATTCTGGAGTGTTGCAGAATGCCCAAGAATAGGGCAACCCAGGAAACTTCAAATCTCAGTGATAGGAAGGATATTTAGATAAGTAGAATCGTGGAGGGTTTTTTCTTCTTTTCTTCAAAGAAAGAAAGAGGCCCTGCTATTAAATAGGATCAAGAATAAATTATTTTTAAAATATTTGTTTCATTCTAAACCTACTGGTCACCAAATCCTGAAAGATAATATTCCCCCTCTCTCTTTTCTCTCCTCTCTCTCTCTCTCCCTCTCTCTCTCTCTCTAATATTTAATTTGGAATCCTATGTGCTTTCATTTGTAATGGCTATTTCCTATAGAAAGAGAAGCTTGCAGTAATGAACTTCCATTAATTAGACCTGTGCACCCTTTGAGCTTCTAATACCAAAGCTAAGAAAGAGAACTCTTTGGGGGAGAATAGCTTTTTTGAGTTGACCTCAGTTGACTCTGTCTTTCTTTATTTGAAGGAATATTTTAAAAGAATGCACTCTCAACTAGGATTTAGATGAAACAAGATTGGGGGGTAACTGTTTGTGCTGAGTGGTATTTGGGAGTTCCTAATCTTACTCTCTACTTTGGGGTATGTTAATTCTCTGTCATACAAATTTTGGTGGGTTTTTGTTTGTTTGTTTGTGTGTTTGCATCCTTTCTAAATAAGATCTTCATTCATAGATTTCTTCTAGTTTACATCTTAAACTGTTACAGTCTCTAATTTCATGCTTTGTCATCAGTCTAGTTGGTGTTTTCTACCATTTCTCTCATAATCAAGCTTTAGATTTAGAGTCAATTCAGTACAAATAAGGAGGATACTAAAAATTTCAGAGCTGCTGGCAAAAGAACATGATATGAGAGTACCTCAATTGCATGCCTTTTGTATAGAAGTTTGTGCTTATAAACAGAGGCAATTAGGATGGTTATTGTAGTCAGTCAAGTAGAGAGACTTAACAGTACTTGAATTAACTAATGGCACCAGGTGCTTTCTGGACAAAGGGGCTTCACTTGTCTAAGGAACTTCCAGGATCTGTTTCTGTAGTGACTAGGTCTATCTTCTTCCTTGAATGATGCTCCCAGTTAGATTTCTTCTTTGGCGAAAATCAAAGGAAGAAAATTCCTATGCCAGAAAGAGAGAAGGCTGTGGTTGGAGGTGGGAATCAAATTTGTGAGAATAAATAAATAAATCATGACTAGAGCACATGGTTAAAATCATGCTCGTGAATTCTGGCCCCAGCCTTTTTTAACCAATTGTGCTTCGCTGAGACATCCCATTCTGCTAATCCTACTTTTCTGATAACTCCAGTAAATCCCAGGTCCATAGTTCTAGCAACAAATAGCCTGTCTACTGAGTCCCAGTGCCACCTTCCTGGCCATCAGAAGCTCACATGCCTTCAAAACTCCAGTCAGTGTGCATAGGAGAGAACTCAATGTGTCCTTCTGCAGATTGACTTGCTTACACCCTCTGTTGTTGTGGGTTCTCCCCATTTGGCCTAACATTATCCACGAAGGCTTTCTCTCTCTCGCCCATGGTTTCTACAACCCCAAGTCCTCTTACCTTCGATTCCTGCAGTTTCACATGAAATCCTTGCTCTACACACCCACTACCTTAGATCAGTTCCTATCCTCATCATTTTCATGGACTCCAGCCGGGCACACTGCCCCTTCTCTGGGCCCCTTCCCATGCAAATTCTTCCTCTTCCACCAGATTCCCTGCTGAAATAGAAATGACTGCTTCACATGAAGCTTCCTTGATTAAAAAGTTGCATCTTTCAAGATTCAACTGAAACGTTTATGCTCCTGTAAACGCTTATGAAATTTGCACAGGAATGAAAGGGAAAATGCTGGCATTTGATGGTAGCCAGATGGTGAACTAGTTAAGTGTCTGGGATATCAGTGGCCCAGGTTCTTGATGAAAGTTCACCATGGAGGACCATCATGTTTAGATTTAGGGAAAGAGTCAGGACTGACAGCCATTCTACACCCCTCTCACAGAGCCAAGCCCGCTGGCACTGGGCTGTGTCCCCTGAAGCAGGGTTTTCTTGTACATCACATAGATGTAACACATGGACAAATGACAACCCTGGGGAATTCAGTGATCATATCCTGTTTGCAGTTGAAGAAGCTGAACCTCAGAGGGGCCACTAACTTGTCCACACAAGTAGTACAGGATGAAAGTGGGACTGAGGCTGGGGTCTCTCAGAATCTCAAATTTACATTCTCTCTGCTACCAGTTGTCGGCTCTAAGGTTGAATTTTCTTCTTTATAACCTCAGTGTCCAAAGCACTGGGTAACCACTTCTATTGCTGTACTGTAATCTATACTGGTTTCTATTTCCACCTGGGAATCCTCCTTTCCGGGAGCTCTTGTGGGCCATCCAAGCCTTGGTCATCTGCCTCAGGATTCAGCGGGGATCCTGGTACTTTGTAGGTGTTAATAATTGTAGCCATAAGCGTGAAGCAAAGCCCCAGGCTGCAAGGTCGGTGCTCCTCCTTCCTTAGCACCCAGCATAAGTCTTGAACAAAACAAATCTCTGCTCAGCCACTCTGTTCTCCAGAGCTGTGGTAATTGATCAAGCCAACAACATGCATGTGGTTGGCAGAAATATCAGAGAATAAAGCAGAGTTCCAACAACACAGTCCTATATTGTACTATGACTCTGTGCTATTTGGTCATCTCCCCAGTTCCCATACCTTATAGCTCAATTATTAATTATGTTGTCTGATTTGACTGCCCTGTGAATTTTCAAACTGCTCTATTTGTTTTTTCATAAAGTGGTTAAACTTTTATTATTTGAATTTTTTGTTAATTTTGTTTGAGTTATTATCTGCAAGTTTCCAGGCTCATTTTTTTACTTGATGTTTTCCTTTTTTAAAAAAAAAAAAGAAATGATTATTTGCATAAAAATTATGAAGCTTTCCTGCTAAGAAAGGCTGTAGGCGCTGTTTATAGAGGGGAGAAATTCCCTCATCTGTTTTAAATAGTTGTTCAGGACTTTATTTTTTCATTCAACAAATGATAAAATCATTATTTTAATGAAAACATGGCCCCCGCTAATGCCCATATTCTGCTTGAATCATCTTTTAACCCTTCAAAAAGGCGGAAAAATACCTTCAGCTCAATCTTTGTGTTGTTTAAAAATGACTGGATTTTTTCACCCTTTGTAATCTTCCTTACATTGATGCAAAATGGGTTCTGTTCTTCTCTTTTTGTTGGCGCTGATGTGGTTTATCAAAGTGCTTCATTTTGCAGCTACCTCAAGGCTAAAAATATTGTAGCTCTCAATTCAGAGACTGCTGTTTTACAGAATGCTATAATGACCAATTTATGAGATAGGCAGTAGGAAGGAAAGGAGAAGGAAGACATAATTGTTTCATACCCTGGTTTTATTTTTTTCTCTTAGCATTCAAAATTAATAAAAACATGAATTATTATAAGCCAGATGCAGAAAGGCTCTCCGGCTAAACAAATCCATAGTTAATGGGGTTGGTATTGAGAGATGTGGCAGGGAATCAAGAAACTCTCTCTAATGAGATACGCTTATTTTTTATTACAGTTTTACTGTGGCCTCTTGATAAAATTTTCTACTCTTCAGGAAAAATGCAGCATGCTGATTTCAAAAACTGTGTCCATTCTCTATCCTTAATAAACCTATCTATTTGGGGGTCTAATGAATCTAAACTAGATTAAGCTTAACATAGAATATTTACAGGACTTCCCAGTCCAAGAAAATAGAACATTTAAATTCTGTTGATAATTGTAAGTATCATAATGTGTAATTGTTAGTCAATAAAGAACCTATCAAGAAGCCAGGCACGGTGGCACACACCTGTAATCCCAGCAGTTTGGGAGGCTGAGGAAAGAAGATTGTAAGTTCAAAACCAGCCTCAGCAATCTAGTGAGACCCTCAGCAACTTAGAGAGACCCTGTCTCAAAATAAGAATGGCTGGAGATGTGGCTGAGTGGTTAAGCGTCCCTGGGTTCAATCCCTAGTAACAACAACAACAAAAAAAAAAAATCAAGAAATGAATTTCTTGAAGTCGTAAAGTAAGAGAGGTATTGACTTAATTCTATTGTTGTTTTGTTTTTTGTTTGATACGAGGGAGGGACCCAGGGGTGCTGCTCTACTATTGAACTGCACACCCAGCCCTTTTTATTTTGAGACAGTCTCACTAAATTGCTGAGGCTGATCTCCAACTGTGATCCTCTTGCTTCAGCCTCCCCACTTGCTGGGATTAAAGGTGTGTGCCACCCCACCTGGCTGATTTATTCTGTTCTCATTCTTTGTTTTTCATAACAGGTGACTTCTAAATGTATGTAGATTTTACAGCTGACTTAGCATTTGGAATACATTTATTTGTATCAAAGCAACCACAGGCATGTTTCCTGATTGGTTTTATTATAGTCTCAGAGCCTTTGTTGTATTTTCCCCAGTATCATTAGCTGAATAGCAGTACCTTGCTCTGAGCAAGCTAGTTACTCCTCCAAGGTAGAACCACTCATTTTATAAATGAAAATGCATGTCAAGTGAATGAACCTACATCTGAAGCATTTCAGTCTTTGAAATGGGGGGATAGGGGGTGGGGTTGTAGCTCAGTGGTAGTAGCACTTAGTTCTCTCTGCCTATTTTAGATACAATATTATGCAAGAGCACTCTTTTTTCTAACTTACAAATTTAAATATGGAATCTATAAATATAGCATATATGTTTAAAAGTTGACAAGCAACATATCAGTTTTCTTAAATAATTTTTATAGTTTTCCATTCTGGCAAAAATACTCTTAAAGAACAAGTCAGTGCTAAAGCTGGAGACATAGCTCAGTGGTAGAGTGCTTAGCTAGCATGAGTAAGGCCTTGGGTTCAATCCTCAGTACCAAAACAAAGAAGAAATAAAGGAAGGAAGAAGGAGACAATCCTTTTTAGCAAAACTTAAAAGGAGTACACTTTCTGGAAAGAAAGAATGTCAAAAAGACTTGTCTTTTAAAAAAGCACTGTCTCTGCCATCTACCATTCTGCTAGACAAATTACTGACTTAATATACATAATTCAGTATAGCATATTGATCTTGTTTATTGTGCTCCAAATGACATTGGCAGTTATTAAATGAATTAAACATCAACAGTGTTTTTCCTCCTCATGCCATTTTGGTGGCTTGCTATGAGTCATTTTGTTCCATCCAAATAAGTGATGACCATTCAGATTCTTTGCCCCTTTATTAACTGGGTTGTTTGCCTTCTTATTGTTGAGCTGCAAGAGTTCTTTATATATTTTAGATACTAAACGCTTATCAAATACAGTTTGCAAATATTTTACCCATTCTGTAGATTATCTTTTCTCTTTCTTAGTGGTATCCTTTTGACATGCAAATTTTTAAAATTTTTATGAAGTTAAGTTGATCAACTCTGTTTTGTTGCTATTGCTTTGGAATTATATAGAAGAAACCATTGCTTGATCTAAGGTCACAGAAATCCATGCCTCTATTTCCTCCTAACACTTGTATAGTTTTAGCTATTCCAGTTAAGCCTTTGATTCATTTGGAGTTAATTTCTGTATATGGTGTGAGGTGTGGGGTCCAGCTTTATTCTTTTTCATCTGGATGTCCGTGTCCCAAAACTATTTGTTGAAAAAGTCTATTCTTTCCCCATTGAATGAAGTTTGCACTTTTGGCCAAATTCATTCATCCACAGGTTTCCTTACTTTCAAATCTATTCTTTGGATCTATGTGCCCATTCTTATTGTATTACCCTGCTATTTTGGTTACTGTAGCTTTGTAGTAAGTTTTGAAATCAGCAAATATGAGTCCGCTACGTTTGCCACCTTCTTTTTCAAGATTACTTTGACAAACAAGGGCATGTGGAACTTCTGTCTGAATTTTAAGGTATATTTTCTCCTCGCGTTGAGGAAAGTTAGGGATTACACTGGATCTGTAAATTAATTTTGGGAATATTGCTATTATAATTATTAATGAAGTGTAAACAGCACTGCAACTACCAGAACAGATATTCACTAGGATATCATTCTACCCTGGGCCCCCCCATTCAGTAGGGTGAATATTTGGAAATAGCAGGAGAATTGACATAGCACACTGTCATCTTTTACTCCAAGTTTTAGTGAGATTCCAGAGAATCTCCTTGTGAACTTCTTTTTAAACTGTGAGGACTGTGGCACCTCAATAGTTTTTGTCTATTTTGTTCCAATCCCTTATGTGTGTGTGTGTGTGTGTGTGAGAGAGAGAGAGAGAGAGAGAGAGAGAGAGAGAGAGAGAGAGAGAGAGACTCTACCAGGTAGACAAAGCCAGAGGCAGGGTCTCCCACACCCACTTCTGCAGATCTTGTGATGATACAGTGCCATTCTAAAGTTATTTTCTCAACTCACCAACTCTTAATGTGTGGCCCTGTAATTTGAAACAAAATCAAATTAGAAACCATAGCAAAAATGACTGGGGAGGGAAGTCAGACCACGGTAGTGGCTGTATCCTGGCATGGAACCCTACAGCAGATGTGTCCTGATTTTTTTGTAGAGTCTTGGGAACAACCAATGATTTTGGATGGTAGCGAGGGCTGGTTATTCTGTTTTTCACAAGCAGCTGCCTTCAAGGTTCATTAAAAAAAGAGAGAGAGAGAGAGAGAAGAGTAGTGATGTTTACCTCCTGAATGTGGAGATGAATCCAAATTGAGATCAATTTTAAAATATGTTTCCACAAAGACTTAACTGGGAATGAGATGAATTTGTTTTCATGTGAAACAGAATTTGGAAGGAATGTTAATTTGCCTCTTGCTGTTAAGCTTAGAAACAGATTTTGCAATGGATTCTCCGAGTAAGCCCCATTATTCTTTGTAACAGTTCTTCTGTCACATACATTATAGGCTGCCTTAGAAAGTAAACCATAGAAGGTGAGGTGTAACATCTCATAAAAATCATAGATCAATATATTTGCCTATTCCAAATTATTATTCCTTGAGACCTGGCCCAAGGAATGTTGACTTGGTATGCATTAAAAAAAAACTATTCATAGAGCCTTTTGGGTTTGGAGCATGAAACAAGTGGTCAGAGGGTCAAAGCTAGGCAGTTGACAGGTGCATTGACCTAAGGCGGTAGATTTTAAATGGCCTATTTAATCTGTTTACCCAAATTATTATTCTTGTACATGTACTCATAAAAGCATGAGTTAAATCTTATTTCTTTGAAACAGCAATTGCAAGCTGCCTGTATTGTCTCGTACTTGTCTCTACTTTTGGTTTGGGTGGCATTTAGATGAATCTGTTTGTCCTGTCCTTGAGAGCAGATAGTGGTATGTCTGTGCCTTTACCTTCTTTATAGCATGGACCTTGTTGTCCTCAGGCCAGTGCAGAGCAGAAACAAGCTCGTCTTCTGGAAGGAAAGAGGGGAAGCTGCAGGTTTCGTACCCTCAGAAGCAATAGTCAGAGCCAACCCGGCCTTGAAAACGGCTAAGTTCTTCTCTTTTAGAATCTGTAACAGTGAAGTGAAGCTCTGAGGCTATAACAAGTGCCTTTTGAAGTTTTGCCAAGTTACAGAGGAACTTCCTGGGGGCATGAGGGGTAGAGAGCGGTAAAAGTAAGGAACGTGACATATTAATATGGTTATACTTATTAGCAATGCTCACTGTTTTTATTTAGGAAACTCTAAAAGCAAACCAAATTTCATATTCTGAGAACTATGGGGTTTTTTTTGGCGGGGGTGAGGTGGGGAGTATTTGCTGTTTGGAATTGTGAATGAGGTAATGTTTTTTAAAGTTCTCCCTTCATTTTATTGATGAGTATTGAGTCTTGAAAAGAATTTAATTTGGTTTCCTCTCAAGTTGTAGTTAGTATCTTTGGCAGGAAAGTTGCCACATATACTTGTTACAGTGTGACATACACTGAAAGAAAAATGCTGGGTATCTACCTGGGCATGAAAACATTAATTATTTGTAATGTAACTTTTTTTTTGGGGGGGGGGGCAGTACTGGGGATTGAACCCAGGGCCTCATCCCCAGTCCCCAATGTGACTTTTCTTAAAGCAGAACTTTTTTTATTCCTAATGACAAATGACATGTAAGTCATTTGTCACTTGTAAGTTTCCAAAGATACTAATTAATAGTTCTACAGAATTTCTATATGAAAACTTTAATTTTAATAGTTATAATAAAGTATTTGAGACAGGAGGATCACAAGTTCAAGGCCAGCCTCAGCAACTAAGTGAGGTCCTAGGCAATTTAGTGAGACCGTGTCTCAAAATAAAATATAAAAAGAGTTAGGAATGTAGCTCAGTGACAGAAGCATCCCTGGATTCAATCCTTAGTACCAAAAAAAAAAAAGGAGAGGTGGTAGGGGGAGAAAGAGAAGAAGAAGAGGAGGAGGAGGAGGAGGTATCAAAAGTATATATACAGTGCCTCCATTGGCTGTAGATTCTAAAATCAGAATGACAAGAAGGTTAGAATGTTCCCTCTTAGGGAAGACATGCAAATGCGTGACATTTTCCACATCTCTCAATTCCATCTCTATAAACCACTAGAGTAGTGAATTCATAGAATAGAGAGTAGAATGGTAGTTGCCAGGGGCTGGGAAGAGGAGGGAATATAGAATTAGTGCCTCATGGTTATGGAATTTTCGTTTCAGAAGAAAGAAGATTTCAGTTGGGAAGATAGATGGTGGGAGGGACTGCATAGCAGTGTCATGTCCATGCCTTTGAGTTGAACACTTAGTGGTTAAAATAGAAGCCAGTGGTGTACCTTGGTGGTAGAGCATGTGTTTAGCATAGGCAAGTCCCTACATTGGGTCCTCAGAACCAAATAGATAAATAAATAAACAATAAAGTTAAAACAGTAAAATTTATATTATGAACATTTTACCATGATACACAATGTGTGTGTATATGTGTGTGTGTGTGTGTGTGTTCATATTATTTGCCATTGTGAATAGCAAGAAGATTGAAAAATTAGTCAAGGATATAAGATCTTCAATAAATATTTATTAAGGACCTCCCATGTTACAGATTCTGTGCTAAGCTCCAGATATGTCACAGCTATAGGGCACAATCTTTCTTAGAGAGCTTAAGGTAGTTTAGAATTTGCTTGGAAAGACTTCAGATAAACAGTTGAAAAAGAGGCTGCCCCATTAGATCAGGGGGTGTTGACTGCTAGATCTGGTGGCAGTAAGTCTGAAGAGGGAATCTTAGTTTTCCACTAGTTCAGCCATCATCATTTCAGAGCTCAGTGAAATGACTAAGGTCAGACATCTGGTTAATAAGACCAGAGATTGAATATGTTCTAGTGTTTCTGTATCTAAAGGTATTTGCTTACTTCTTGTGCCAAGTTAAACAAAACTGGGATTAAGGAACTATACGTATTTAGTTTCTGCATCTTTTCATTGAAAATGTCACGGGTGGAAGAAATGTGCCTCTTTTAGCATTGGTGATGCTGCTCAAACTCAAGACTTAACACCTTGGATATGCAAGTCAAGGTGTTTGAGAAGGACATAAATATCAGTTACTTCTATGTTTTGCAGGATTTTGTATTATATTAATATTCTTTATTGCCAAAACATGATAACAAACATTCCTTCTTCCATGTGATTAGTGAAGGATAAGTAGGTTTTTTTTAGCCAGCTTTTTTGCTGCTGTGACCAAAAAGACCTGAAAAGAACTATTAGAGGAGGAAAAGTTTATTTGGGGGCTCAGGGTTTCAGAGGTCGTCGTCCACAGATGTCTGGCTCCATTCCGTGGGGCTTGGGGTGAGGCAGAACATCAATGGTAGAAGAGTGTGTCAGAGAGAAGCTGCTCAGATCATCACACCAGGAAGCACACAGAGAGACTTCCCTCGCCACAGACAAAATACATGTCCCAAAAGGCATGCTCTCAGTGACCCGCCTCCTACAGCCACACTGTACCTAACTTCAGTTAATCCCTACCAGGGGGTTAATGTACTGATCCAGTTAAGGCTCTCATAACCCAATCATTTCACCTCTGAAGCCTCTTGCCTTGTCTCATGCATGAGTTTTTGGGAACACCTAATATCTAAACCATAAAGACAAGCCAAACATTCTGGGAAGAAATGAGGCAACAACCCTCAGCCATAACTTCATCATTTGCAAGGGATCAGGCATAAAGGGTTTAGCTATGAATGTTTGTGACCTGAATCCATTGGCAGATGGCAGGTTGGTGGCATGATGCTGCCAGTCATTAAGCCATACACACGATGAGGTTGTCTCTCAAGCCAACCCAGGGAATATTCTCATGTTTGTGGACATACAGTTTATTCGCTGCCACTCAATGTATTTAGAAAAGGGAATAGAAGAGAGAGTAAAAATACTTCAGTGAAAGACTTTGTGTATATTTTTCTAAGTTTATATTATTACTCTCATCTTCTTTTTGATCACACACAGACTTTGCCCTTTTTTAACCCCCTCAAATCTCACTTGATTCTGAAAATAACCCTGGACAGGTAAAGCACCTAGTTTTGCCCTTTATTCTTCTTCATGAATCTGATTTCCCAAGTAAGCTAATGTTATATCCATGGCCCTGGATGCATTTATTTATGCTCTCCCATGTGCCTGAAATGTCCATCCCCAGTCTTGACCCATGAGATTTTACTTCATCTTTTCAAAACCCTAACTTTCATGTCACCACCCACTTTACTTGTATTTAGGATTTTTTGGTGCTGGGGATCAGAGCCTCATACATGCTAGGCAAGCACTCTACCACTGAGCTACAACCCCGACTCAACTTCCCCTTTAAAATAATGCAAAATATACAATTCATATATTGCATATGTGAAGTACTACTTTGATACACACGTCAACTAATTGCCACTAGTGGTAAGTTCTTCTAGAGTACAAGTCAAATCTCATGGCATTTGTATCTCCTGGAAAAGGTATCACAAATATTGGTGCCCACGGAATAATTCAGAGGAATGGTTCTTCAAGTGTGGTCCTTGGACCAGCAGCCTCAGCATTATCTAGGAGCTTATTAAAAATACACATCCTCTGGTTCTGCCCCCAGAATGTGAAATCTCAAGGTCCCAAGCATTTAGGATAAAGAATACTAAACCTGTATTTCTTAAAAAAAAATGCCCAAGAATTTCTAAAATCTATTTTGACTGACATCACCTACCCCAATAAATAGAAGAAGTTGTGCCTTTGTTCCTCTATGATCACCTGCCACTTATATTATCTTTTTCTGTAAATGTGTGCTGTGGAATTTTGAATTAATCGACTATCTCAATTCATTTGGGTTTTCACCTTAAATATGTTTTTGGCACATGATTTGTTTTCTAGATTTAAAAATAATAGTGTAGGACTGAGGTTGTGGCTCAGCGGTAGAGCACTCGCCTGGCATGTGCAAGGCCCTGGGTTGGATCCTCAGCACCACATAAAAATAAATAAATAAATAAAGGGAAAAAAAAGAAAGAAATAATAGTGTAGATAAATTGAATTGGCTTATTGGGGAGCCATAGATCTTCACCTATTTTTTTGTGAGTTCATTATCTCTGTGTATACCACAGTCACTTGGAGAGCTTGTTAATACATGGAATATGAATTAAATGTCTCCCAAAGGCCCATGTGTTAAAAGCTAGGTACCCAGACTGTGGTGCTACTGAGAGGTGTTGGAAGCAGTGGGGCTTAGTTGAAGGAAGGTCCCTGGGTGTGTTCCCTTAGAGGGGATATTGGGCCCCTGGCCCTTTCCCTCTTTTCTCTCTCTCTCTCTCTCTCTCTCTCTCTCTCTCTCTCTCTCTCTCTCTCTCTC
>NW_025999968.1:46903622-46927794 GCF_001458135.2 Marmota marmota marmota | reverse complement strand
TCTCTCTCTCTCTCTCTCTCTCTCTCTCTCTCTCTCTCTCTCTCTCTCTCTTCCTGCCTGCCATGAGATAAGCAGCTCCTCTGCCACAAGATCCTACCATGATGCACTATGAGCCAAAATAAAATAAATAAAATAACTGTGAGCCAAAATAAATCTTTCTTCCTTTTAAGTTGATTTATCTCAGGTGATGTGCCATGGTGATGGAAAGCTGACTAACACATTCATCCCTAGTGTTGTTGATTTCACAGTTCTAAACCCTATTTTAACTGACATCTCCTACCCTAATAAATAGAACAGGAAGATAGTTACCTCCTTTTTACAGGATTATATAGAAATTGCATGCTCTAAGGGTTACGATGGAGTATAGTCCCTGCAGGAAAGAAACAGATTAACACATTCACGGATCATTTAGGCTGATGACTTCAACCAACTTCCACATAAGTTTCTAGAAATTTAGTATTTCTAGTCAACGTTGCATACTGTAATTTCTCTAAAATCTTAAGGATATTGGGAGAGATAGAGATAGAGATAGAAAGAAACACTAAAACGGGAGTCTGTGAAGAACCAGGGTCTGTAGCCCATCATTTGTTCTTTCTTGGTAGTCACTTTAAAGGTCACAATGCTCATGAAAAAAATAAACAGGACTAAAGAGTATGCAGTGACAAACAGAAGTGCCTGTGCACCTGTAGGAATGTGGTGCTAAATTAGGAAGGACTGCACATTCAATTTATCAGGAAGTTACACAGTCCCCCATAAACTGACCAATGGAAAAACGAACATGTCCACCTATGCTTGTCCTGAGAAGGTATGAAGACTTTTTAAGATTGCCAATGTGATCATTCAAAACTGTGTTTGGATTTGTATTATTCAGCCATGAGAAGTTGAGATTTTGGAACCTTTGCCTAGACTTTACTGGTTGATCATCTCTAATCCAAAAGTCTGACACCAAAATGTTCTGGAAGTTTCAGATCATTTCAGATATTCAGATTAGAAATATTCTTAATCAATCAGTATTGAAAACACGCAGAGCATACCAATGCAGTTTAAGTGTTTTGAGGATATTAATAAGAACAGGAATAGTCCCACAATTTCTGCTAAGAATCAATCTGGACAGTTTCCAATCTGCTCTTGGCAATGTCGGTGACCATGACAAAAGAGGGGTGGGGGGTGGGAGCTGTTTCAAGAAAAGGAGAAAATAGATGGAGCTTAAAGGAAGGGTGTTTGTCACCCAGTAGTAAGGCTTTGCCAGAAAGCAGACTATGTCCTTGCTTCATTTCTCTCCCTCCTTTTGGCAGAAAACCAACATCTTAACTGTTGAGTGCTTGTTTCCATCTTAAGTGAGAAGGTTTCCTGTACCAAAAGTGTGAAGTACTTCCTTCAGGTATAGGTTAGAAATTAAGGTGAGACTAACTGTGGATTCCTAAAACAGTCATTAAGGGAGCGCGGGTGGGATGGCCTAATTGTGCTGTCTTGATAAACGTGACATCCAGCTGTAATTCAGACAGGGTATGAAAATGTGAGGGAGCCTTTGCTCCCTGGATCTCTTTGCTGTGAAAGGAAGAGCTGGCTTCTTTCTCACATTCAGCATGGACCTGCTTCTGCTGTGCAGCCAAGAGCTTTTCCAGGGAACATGAAAGTGGAGTGGTACCCTCACTGTTTTCAGATTAAGGCTCCTGAGTGATCAAGTGGCTTGATCAGAATCAGAGCCTGAACGTTCTAAAAATGGTTGAGACTCAAGGGCCCCCTTGTGTCTTGCCAAAGCTCTTCAGAAGTCAAAATAGGTCTTTTAAATACCTGGGGCATGAAAATATCAGATGCTTTTCCTTTAAAAAGAAAAATCAGTTATGTGAGAGCAGAATTGGGGGCCCTCAATGGAAGTTTGAGTCTGGATGTTCAGATATGGTGTCCTTTACCTGGAACCCACCACGAGCAGGGCTGGTGCTGTTGACTCTCTGGCTCTAGTTGTTCCTAGAGCATTCTTTCCTGCCTTATTGGTCCCTGCATTTTTTGTGCATTTTTTTTTTCACTCCATAGACAGATGAATAGCAGATAATTGTATTTTCAGCTTGGTTGCTGTAGGACCTGGATGTGAAAAGCTCATTTAGAATTCTATGAAAAAAATTCACTCTCTATGGAAATTGTTATCCTGGAAGTTATTGTTGTATGTACCAGGAGCCAAGGAAAGTGGAATAGTTTGGAGGAATGCTTGTTAGAAACACAGATTCTTGGGCCCCACCTCCACACTACAAAGATCTGCATTTTTCTTCTCTCTCCAAGTGATTCTTCAACATTCAGATTTTTAAAACTCATGTTTATATGCAATAGCAAAAACAGAAAGACTCTTAGAAACTTAGAACCTATTTATATTTCTCTTGAACATGGAAGAAGAGCAAACACTGAAAATTGGTACATCTTGGTAAATTAGCTGTGTGAATTTCTAGCACTGACTTTTGATGTTTCAACTTATGACTTATTAAGTTCACGATAGTGCTAACTCCATACACATTCAGTGGAAACCTATTTTGAATTTGGAACTTTCTGTCGTTGGTGTGGGCATTTTACTTAAAGAAAATTATCCATCGAGCCTCTCTTCAAATCCAGTGATATTATTTTAATGTGAATGAAAGGATAAAGTGACAAGACACCTGGAGTTGTCAACGTTGAAAATGACAAACAGTGAAAGCTTAATCTTGGGTGGTGGTCAGACGGCCTTGTGGTTAAGTCAAGAACTATGTGTCATTTTAGAGAATGGCTAAAAAATTACCCAGAAAAGATAAGCTGTGTACCAACTCCACTTGCCAGTCCTGAGAGGCAACTGTGTTTGCAATTCTGTATGTATTTTGCGGGGTGTACAGGAGTGCAAATTAAACTCCATTGCTTCTTAAATTGTCTTTTAGTGAATCCGAGTACAAATCATATACCATCTCTTTTGTCCTGAAGGCAAATCGACTACACAATTGGAAATGTTCCAGACACGTGGGGAAGTTGTCATTTAGATTTTTCCCTCCACTTGTAGTGAAACAAGATAGCAGAGGAAAGCACTTGGAATGGTTTGGGGAAAGATCCTAAAATGTAAAGAAGAAGAAAAACTCCAGGTTTCAAGTATGTTTTCAAATCCTAAAATGAGGATTTGAAATAGACATAGAATCTGAAATGGATCATCACATCTGAAATAGAGCATGGCCCTGTCATCTCCATAAAGGAGAAGCTCGAGAAATTCCTTGCACGTCCCACGGGAACAAAGTGATTTACTCCACTCTGATCCTTTCCAGCTGTAACCTTTTCAAAATGGAATAGAAGAAGAAAGAAAACAGAATCCCTCAAGAAAAGCCAATTTGACCTTTGTGCTTTCTTTCCTCTGGGCATGACTAGATGGGTGGATTAGTGGGTTAGGGTGGTACCATGGTCCTTGAGTTGTTCCTTCCAAAACTCATATGGAGACTTAGTCCTCAGATTTATCTATAAATGGCATTTGGAGGCAGGGCCTTTGGGAAGTCATGGGGTCAGGCCTTCATGGTGATATTGTGACTTTCTAAGAAGAGAGAAACCTGAGCTGGCATGCTTGTTCTGTCTCACAAGTGAGGCCCCCTCTGCTGTGGCATGATCCATCAGGAAGGCCCTGGCCTGATGTGGGAGCCTTGCTTGCTCTTGCCTTTCCAGAATCATGAACTAAATAAATCTCTCCTTTTTAAAAAAAAAAAAATTATTTAGTCTGTGGTATTTAGTTATTCTATAGACTGAATGGCTTAAATTACAGAAATTGAATTTCCCACAGTGGTGGAGGTTGGAAATTCAAGAGCAAAGTGCCAGCTAGCAGCTTGGTTCTGGGGAGGCCTCTCTCCTTGATTTACAAATGTCCACTTTGTGTTATCTTTTTAAAAAAAATTTTTTTAGTTGTATATGGACACAATGCCTTCATACATTTGTACGTGGTGCTAAGGATTGAACCCAGTGCCTCACACATGCTAGGCAAGCGCTCTACCACTGAACTACAACAGCAACCCCACACAAGTCCTTTCTTAAAGTGAAAGATCTCTGGTGTCTCCTCCCCTTCTTATAAGAACAGCTGTCCTTCTAGATTATGGTCCCACTCTTATGACCTCCTTTAATATCAATTACCTCCTTAGAGGCCCTATCTCCAAATAAAGTCACTTTAACATATGAACTTGGGGAAGATACACTTCTGCCCATGACAGTTGACTAAATCCTGCATTCAGTAGATGCAGTCTACCTCCCCTTCCTCGTTCCTCAACCATTATCTATTTATTGCACATGAGTTTTATATTCAAAAATAAAAAATCAGGGGAGACCATGAAAGGTACTTTTCTTGCCTTGCTTCTATACCTTAAGCCATTGGAGCCAGGTAACATGGCTTGAATGTCCCCTCCAAAATTCATGTTGAAATTTAATTGCGATCATGGTTTTAAGAGATGAACGAGTCCTGAGGGAGCCTTAGGATCACAGGAGAGGGTTGAGGGTTGCCCAAGTGCACTCCTGATGAAAGGATGGGTTCTGTTTGGTTTTTCTTCTCATCTCACACGTGCGCCCTTGCCCTTGGCCATGTTACAGCGCAGCACAGAGGCCCTTGCCAGATGCCTGCACCATGGCAGTTGGCCTTCCCAGCCCCCAGCACTCTGCGCCAAATAAATCTCGATTCTTTATAAATTACCCAGTCTCCATATTCTGTTATGGCAGTGCAAAATGGACTAAAACACCAGGTTTGCCTTTGGCAGCCTTTACGAGCTTCCCATCCTAGAGCGTTTACTTGGCATGGAAGGGTCTGACCGATTTTTAAAACGTCTTTTAAGCTAATGTACCTACCCTCTTCTCTTTGTCTCTGAATGACTGACGCCAGACATTCACAGTGGTAAACCTAGGCAGACTAGACTGTATGACAGCAGAGCATGACAACACACAACCAGTGCCGTTAAACAGGCTTTCTCATGTCCTGAGCCAAAGGGTCACAAACAACCTAGATACTGCTACTAAACACTCATTTTATAAACTATTCAAGTCCAACCAGCCAGATTTCATATCAAAATAAAAGTACAACTGTAGACAACTGGAAATTGTTTTGTTAAGACCCGATTTGCCAAATGTGAACCCTAAATTGAATCGATAAGCTAGATTTTATGGATTACTCCAGTAATCCAGAGTCCAGTAGTTGCTAGACACAAACATGACGGCCAGCCCATTCTGGCTCAGAGATGGCGGTGTTGATCACTCTGGGCAAGTGAAACCTGAGACCCACCAGGCACTTGCCACACATCATGTTGACAAGGACAGCTTGGCTTTTGGCTTCTTGGAGAGGAAATGACGCTAGATTTTATGGACTACTCCAGTCATCCTAACTTCACTGAATGTAGATGTCTAACCTCTATCTTTACAGTGTGTAAGAAACGGAGGCCCCTCTACCTTATTGCTGAGTTTAGGAATTGACACTAGCATCCAAAATTCTCTTGGTCTTCTCAGGATAAGACACTCAGCCACTGATGGTCAAGGAAGGAAAGTGGAAATGTTCCCTGCGGAAGGGCATGGAGGAGAGGAACAGACCTGAGAGGAGGGCATGTTTACACTCACAGAAAGGCTTCCTGGTGCTCGGAGGGAAAACTCTATGCTAATGGGGCCACACTGGACTGTAGGATTACAGAGCTCCTTGTTCTTAATCTAATCCGAGCCTTGAATAAAGCTCACTACAAAACCACATTCTACTCCAGTGTGTCTGTTTTAGCCAGAAAGGGTTGTCTTACCAGCAAATAGGTACAACCCATTTGCACAGGCAGTGTATTGGTTTTCTAGTGACTGAGCACCATAATCCAGGAAGCCTAAACTGTCTGAAATGTGTTCTGTCAACATTGTGCATGCTGGAGGTCTGAGAGCAAGGCCTTGGCAGGGCCACCTCCCCTCTGAAGGCTCTGGGGAGAATCTCTTCCATTGCATTCTCTTGCCTCTGCCTGTCCTTGGCCTTTCTTTGGACTGTAGATTCACCATTCATGTCCTCACCTCTGTCTTCACTCAGCATGTTTCTTCACCTGCAATGTTTCTGTCTCTGTGTGTTTCCTCTAGTAAGACGTAAGAGCTGTCCCACTCCAGCATGGCCTCAACTTGATAGCATCTGCAAAGACACTAGTTGCATATGTCATATTTGTGGGCATTCAGGATTAGGACTTAACGTTTGTAGGGACAATTGTGGGTTGTTTTTTTTTTCTTTTCCCTTTACTTCTGAGAATCTGAAATGTTGTCTAAGATTCTTTCTCAAACACTATTGAATTTAAATCGAAGAACTACGTATCATGAATCTGTGACCTCTCCATTTTAAAAAATTAGTTCCATATTTAATTGATAGCAAATTGTGAAAAGCTTTAAATGCTTCTTTGCTTTAGGCAGATGAATGAGTAAATTTGTATACCATGGCTGTTTTAATTAGCCAGGATTAATTAGTGTTTACCATACTCAGAAGATGAAAAGACATGTATAAATGCACTGTAATGTGAATCATTTTTCAATTCATTGTTGAAGCTTAAAGTGTATTTGAATAAATATTGCTTATATCTTACACTATTTTTTATAGAAGGACATTGGAGCACTATGGTAATTATGAGCATTCTAAACTTTTAAGTACATTAATTACACGTTATTGAAGATGATTGCACTTTAATATTATGTATTTAAAGAAAGGTAGTTACCTTTATTTTTTTTAGTTTCAAGTTGAAATGCTTTGAAAGCAGAGCAGGAGGTAAGGAAAGGTAAACTGTGCTGTCCCGAAAACAGTATTCTAAAGTAACTCTTTTTTTTTTTAAGAAAATAAATTGCTGGGATTCTGTGCACATTTTGAGCAATATCAGAAAGAACTTGTATGAGGTCTTGCACTGAGGCTAGGAAGTGTGGACTTTAGAAATGGTTTGAAGAGACTGGAGCAATTTCTCTCATGTGAGGCCCAAAAGCCAGGCACTCATCCCTTGGTGTCCAGAAGGATGGATTCCAGGACCCATTTAGAGATCCCCAAGCCCATGGATCTTCAAGTTCCTCATATAAAATGACAGTAGTATTTGCATATAACCCATGCACATTCTCTCATAGACTTTGTTGTCTCTAGATTATTTAGAACACCTAATCCTATGTAAATAGTTGTTTTACTGTTTAGGGAATGATGTTGTCCCTTCTTAGTGAGGGAGTGGCCAGCTGGGTACTCACATCATGTCTAATGGAGCACATCTTGTAAGCACCAGGATTTGAGGTTCTCTAGATAATTCAAGCAGAACTGGCCTCTTTGACACTGCTGAGAGCCATAGCCGAGTAGGAATGACTCATGGCATTTTTGGTTGAGAGGTGATGCCAGCAAGCTATTGAGATGATAATAGTTATGTTAAGATGTGTATTCAATTGGATATTAGACCCATGCTGTCCTACTCGGCCTGCTACTTTGGAGCTCTTGCGGGGATTCATGGAGAGTTCCCATTGGTTGGGGAAGTGCGGGAGGAGGGATTTCCGGTTGGTGTGGTGTGTCCCTGGAGAAGGCTGTGTGCCTGGCATTCGCGGGAGTTTTGGAAATAAAGTTTGTTCCTGCTTGAGTGGCTCTTGATTTTGTGCCCAGCCAGACTGCGGCATGACACCACACCCCTTTTCCCTTCATCATCATCTGCAGGGAACGAGTCTCTAAAATCAGATCAATAAAAAGGGTAGGTGGACTTTTCACCTCCTACACAATTTTCTCCTTTGTTCTCGGCAGGAAAAGGAAAAATAGTAAAGTTGCTATCTATTACCTTATGAATGCTCATATTAAAATGGTTTAATTTAAAAGAAAAGACCCGTAACTCTTTATTTGGGTAAGAAATGCCTTACTCACTCTAGACTTCTTAACAGCCACTCATGATTTCATTGTGTGAAACATTGTAGTTGGATATTATGAAGAATTTCCAGCAAGGACGTGGCACTTCACTGTGGGTGGAACTGTTCAATATCAGATAAATCCCTTTGGGCTAATCTAATGAGGGGCACCTCCCCCTTTTCTCACATCAGGAGAACACCTGTCTGTCTATATTCTGGTGCTTCCCTGTGGGCTGTTTCAACCTGGGTGTGGGTTTTCTGGGTTCATATTTCCAGTGACTTCCAAGACATCTGTCGCAATGTCCAGGAATTTCACAAACTCAGCACGTCCAAATCGAACCTGTCTTTCTCCCCCATGTTTGCTCTTTGCATAGACTAAGGGCAGGTCAAGAATTAGAATAGTGCCTGTTCTCCTGGTAGTGTATCTGCCCTGTTCGAGTCACAGCCACCCAACCACCACTACCACCACCACCTCCCAAGCACCCACTGCCGTTCCTTGTGCCACTTCCTAAACATCTTTTGGCTCTGTCACTCTCATGTGTATCCTCACCCGCTGTCCTCTTGCCCATCTTTAATGATCGCATGTCTTTTAAGTCTCTTATAAACCCCAGGCTTCCCCTCCATTCCTTTCTTTTCTTTACTTGTTGATGGATCACAGATCACTTGGCCTGTAAAATTTCTAGTCTGTGATTTTGCTCATAGTATACTCATGGTACAGGTCAGTACATTCCTCTGCCCTCTGGATGTCCCACTGAAAGCCTTGCAGTGTCTAAGCTGCCTTCCCTCTCCCTTCTCCCATGACCCAGCAGCCCTGGTCAGCCTGTCTTCTGTGCCATGATACACATACCTGTGTCTGCTAAGATGGCAGTCTCTTTCCTGTTCGGTCCTGCTGTTAGATCACTGTATTAATCAACTTTATCTTACTACAACAAAATACCGGAGGCAATCAACTTTATAAAGAGAAAAAGAAAATGTTGATGTATCTCACAGTTTTGGAAGTCAAGAGTCCAAGATCAGGTGGCCCCAATGGTTTGACCCCTGGTGGTGGATGACAGCAATTCATGGCAAGAGGACATGTGGGAACAAAGAAAGAGACCATGGTCCCACAGTCCTCTTTAAGGGCACAGACCCAGTGACTCAAGGGCCCCATATTAGCCCCACATCTGGGTTCTACCACTTCCCAATAGCTCCACCTGTGCACCAAACCTTTACATGTGGACCTTTGAGGGACACTCAGCTTCAGATCATATAATCACTACCCCCAGCCCCAAAACTCAATCTCAATTCTTTATCACTCTGTTGTTATTCCGACCATAACACTTCTATAGGATTTATTCTTCTGCCACTCTTTTTCTCTGAAGCATGAGTTCTTTTAGTTAAAAAAAAAAAAGACATTATTTCTAACACCCACCTAGAAGATGTTAGGATTGCTGAACAGGTGAACGAATGGATGAACTCCTAGTTAATGATAAAGTGGTTTGACTTTCCTTCGTCCCATATCCTTTTCCTTAAAGTGGGTCCCTTTGGCTTCTCTCACGCCTGTGCATTGTGAATACCCTCCTAAAAAGATGTTGCCATCCATTGCCAAGTCCCAGATGCGAAGCTCCTGCCACTTCCAGGCTGGATTTCCCCATATATCATTAAGGGGGCACATGAATAATCTGCAGCATGGAGAGCCACTGCTGTGCCTAGAATTGCTCACAGGAGAGAGTTTTGTGTGGAAAAGCACAGAGGATGTGTTTAGATTTTTACCTGCATAAATTGTCATTTCGAATGAGCTATCCTGTACAGGAAGATGATGTCTCTAGGAACAGGAGCCCATCCCCCCTCGTGAAGAGATCGGTATCTGTCCTAATCTTACACTTTTACCTCTTCTTACAATTATCAGCATAAATCTCTAAAGCTCTTTGAGGGACACTCAGATTAACTAAGAAATTAACTATGTGTGGATGTTGAAAGCCTTTCTGATGTGACCTCACCATCCATGCTAACCAATTTTTGTATGCTTTATAGTGTAAAATTCTATCAATTAATCACTTATTAACATAAAGCGGTTAGAATGTGCTTTCTTCACACCCCCCGAGTGATGGCTGTCTTTTGGGAGAGGTACGTTTTCCATTTCATTCATCTGCTCTGGTGCACACCGAGATGTCTTTTTCCTGGTCAGACTTCTCTGGACGGTGGGAAAGGGTACTGATCAGACAGGACCACTGCAGAGGCACATTTATGCGGAGCCTACAGGACAGAGCTGTAGGGACACCACCCAGTGACCACCAATCAGTACTCGTCCTGGCGTTGCATCTACAGCCAGCACGGCTCTCTGCAGCTGTGCTATGAGTGTGTCTTGCATGGCCGGTTCTCCCTCCCTCGTCTTGTGCAGCCAAAGGATCAAGTTGGAGGTCAAATCCAGCCCACATGCAGCTGAATAAGCTGAGTGTCTGCCCTTCATGTGACTCACTCCCCAAAGAAACCATCATGTGGGCCAGTAGGGACCTGGCCTTTATCAGAAGTAAAGGTGATGTTTTAATCTCTCTCTGCCTGCTCTCTTAATTGGGGCAGAGCTCAGATAGAGAAAAGGGGCCCCTATGGATTGATGCCCAAAACACCCCAACAACCATCAAAGAAGGGACCAGGGGACACTGGGCTCACATTGTATACAGGCTTCTGAATGACGTAGCATTTATAAAAAATGTACACAAGCACAGAAAAACTTTTTTGAGGTTTTTTTTTTCCCCCCTCATTCTTTCTTTTAGAACCCAGGGCCTTGTGCATGCAAGGCAAGCACTCTACCAACCGAGCTATATCCCCAGCCCTGCTCACTCTCTTTTTGTCCACACTAAAAAGCATTAGCCTTTTTTAAAAGAAATAAAGAACTTAGAAGTAAAAACAAACAACCAAAAAAAAAAAAAAAAAAAACCACTCCAGAAAACTACCAAGTATGCAAAAGAGCCTCACAAAAAACTGGAAACTAATTGCTGAAGCAGGAAATTGGAGAATTCTTCATCATGAACCCATCTTTCTGCATCCTCAAATCTAATAATCCTAATTCCAAATACTATCTGCATGTTAGTAGCCTCAAAATATATTTAATTTTATTTTCCACACTGAAAAAAATGAGATAATGGCGCACAGCTGTAATACCAGCAGCCTAGGAGGCTGAGACAGGAGGATCACAAGTTCAAAGCCAGCCTCAGTAACTTAGCAAAGCCCTCAGCAACTCAGCAAGACCCTATCTCGAAATAATAAAGGGCTGTGGATGTGGCTAAGTGGTTAAGCACCCGTGGATTCAATCCCTGGTACAAAAAATAAAATAAAAACATAGATAACAAAATGAGAATGGGGAAGAGATGAAATACAATTCCTTAAAGGATAAATACATTTAACAAAATATAATTACTCTTGGTCATCTCTGGTAGTGGGATTGCAAATGAGTTTTTGTTATTGCTTTTTTCTACATTTTTTGCACTGAATGTGTGTTACTCTTGTAATTAGTATCAACTGATTCCTTTATACATAAATAGATATAAACCACAGTGAAGTCATAGCTTTGCTGCAGAGGTTAAGGACAGTTTTGAAGAAAGAAAGCCACATAATAATTTCCTTAAAATTCCATTAGCTCAGCCATAAAAATGCACATCTCGCAACTAGCTCAAGATAGCCAGTTTTTCCTCTAGCATGTGAAGAGAGAACTGATTCTTGGAATGAAGACCATACGAAAGACTTTTCTTGTTTTTAAAGGATATGAAGCATGAAAATATCATTCGTTTTTTGGTTTTTGTTTGCAGAGAATGTGCAGTTTGTATTAGATTAAATTAAGGGCCCATGTGATACAATTTCACTATATATTAACCATAGGAAACCATCCAGATATGTACATAGAGGTACAGTAATGTCTACAGCACTGTTTTTATTTTAATAAAATTTCAGACTTAACAGAAATAATCCAAAAATGCTATGTAAAAATCCCTTCATTTTAAAAAGTGAGTTGCACACCTAATGGCTCTTTCACCTAAATTCTTGATTAATTTCAACAAAACAAAGACATCTGTATAGTCTATATGAGAATTGCAATCTCAGCACAATGTATTTTCAGAGATTATTTCTGTAGTGTGTAAACTTGCATTTTAGTCTGATTTTAGGTTGCTGACCACCCACATGGGATTAAGACCCCCTAATGTAGTTGGAAATAAGATCAGGACATTGGCACATGTTCCATAAGGAAATGTGAAAAAGAAGCCTTCTAATCTGCTTTGAGATGCCAGGAAGCCTGGCTGGCTTTTATCTTGATTTCTGACTGATGCCATTGGTAGATAGAAGTTGTTTGATGTTTGAAAGCCAAAAGGAAATTTGTCCTAAATGAAACAGGACTCTTTCCTTACCTTCAGTCTAAGCCAGACAAATGATATTTCAGGAAAAATGTCATTTGCAGTAAGGAATATTATCACGAATGATGTGCAGCCTTGTCTGTGTCCCCTCCAGGGACAGTTTGTTGCCATAAGTGGACAAAGCATGCCCCATTTAAAGATTTGTAGTCAGGAAGCTGCTAAATAAAAATAAATCCAGATTTAGACATGGAGTCTGAATTTTAACTCTGGGAGATTTTCCGGATTGATATGTGGCTAAAAATAAGAGGAGTGTCCTAATTTTCCGGAGGTCAAGATAAAAACTGGATTTGTGGGACAGCATTATTTTGTGATAATATGTCTAAAATTTTTCCCCAACTTGGAAAAGGATCCTGTTTCACTCTCAGCCATTGAACTGTCCTACTCACTACATTTTTATATTGTGGATTAAAACAAAAAAAATGATATTTTATGTGATTGAGTATAGAATAAATGGACTGTGCAGCAGCTTCAAGTCAGTCTGAGTGATTTTTAAATGTGACTTGGAGTTGGTGAAACACAGAGGCAGGGAGTTCACGTGGCTGTCGTCCGTCCTCCACCCATCTTCTGAGGAAGGGAACTCTAAGGAAGAGTGAGGCAGTGTTTCCAGAGACACGTTGAGGACGGACCGACCGTGAAGATGGAAGTGACTGGGAAGGCCTCACACAGTTAAAGGAAGGAGCCTCACCTGGCTGTGATGCTCTTCTCACCTAACTTTGCTGCTCAAATACCCTCAAGAAGTTCTCAGACTATGACTTTAACCTCTTTTACCATAGTGTTTTCATATCTATTTTTCTGTATATATCTAGAGAAAAATAGATATATAAAATCAAATTCGTCCTCTCAAAACTATCAAAAAAAGGTATAAAAGTTGGGGTATTTGTGATGGTGGATGTGTGGGGTGATGCTTCCAAAGTGTTAGTTCCTAATCAGTGTAAAGTAACCTTGTCTTCTGTCAAATGGAATTTTCATGACAAGGTTGCATTAGAAATTGGGAGACACCAGTTCTTTCAGTTACTTTTTTTTTTTTTGTGGGGAAGGGGAGGTGGGCACCAGGGATTGAACCCAGGGGTGCTTAACCACTGAGCCACACCTTCAGCCCTTCTTAGACAGGGTCTCACTAAATTACCTAGGGCCTCACTAAGTTGCTGAGACTGGCCTTGAACTCCCTATCCTCTTGCCTCAGCTTCTCGAGCCTCTGGGATTACAGGCATATGCCAGTTACTAATTTTAAACATACTTCTCAGGATGGATGTCTGTTTATTCTGTGCTCAGCAGGGTGGTACTCCCAACCTAAAGATCATTGTAGGTATCAAATGAGCTGATGAATAGATATGGAAAGGCCATAGAAATGGATGATGTCATGAGTCAGTTGTCTCTTGCTTTTAATGTGTCATAGCATGTCTCAGTTGCATCACAACATAGCTACAGCATCACAGATGACTAATTAAAACACCCCCACCGTGCACAAATCACTTGAAGACCCTAGAGAGAATCTCCAGTTCAGCATACCAAACAGCTTCTTCTCCACTGAACCTTTGGTGTGTTCCTACTTTGTAATAAATCAACTTATCAGCCAGACTGGTCTGCTGAAAGTGTCTTCAGTGGGGGAGAGCTGCTCTTTTTCTGGGAAGAGCCCCGTGGTGACATGTGACCCCCCTCTGATGCCCTTTTAAGTGTCATGCTGTATGACACTGACCTGTTGCCTGAATGCATCCTAGCTCTTGATGATATGTGACTTCCTGCCTTTAAAAGTGGTCTGGTGAAGAAGGCGATCAGACTTTCCTGTGGCTTTCGAGTACAAAAACACAACCGGGAATGATAGCTTCAGGACATCAGTGTGTTGGTTCTCAGAACAAGACTTTAAAGTGTTTGGAGGTGAAATTTCCTCTGGAAGTATTGCTTTTTTGTCCATGATCATTTTTTATACCCGTTTTTATCTTTATGTTCTGTTCTTAGGTTTGTTTTGTCTTTTATCGAGGGGTAGCTGAGGTCATGGCCTAGTGGTGCCTTTGAACATCTCATGTTGTAGTCAACATGGTGGAGAGTAGGTCCCCTCATGGTAGCATGCATGAGAGTCACCTGGGGGTCTCATTAATGTGTAGATTTTGAGAACTGAAATTTTGCATTTTAACAAACACACAGAGGACACTCACATGGCAGGAGTTGAGATAACAGGATTTATGTGAAGAAACTACAAAGACCACCCAACCAACAGCCCAGAATTTTATGGATGAGGAATACAAGCTTAAGGAGTTTCAGAGGCCATGGAGACATTAAATAAGATAAACAGCATAGCAGTAATATGCCAAGCCAAGAATCAGACATGCAGAAAACTCTGATTGGAAAATTAAATCTGATCTCATAGTTCTGGTGTGGGCAGAATGCCTAGAATGGATGACAGTTGATTTATAGTGACTTCTTGATAGGGAAAAATTACATCCCTTTTACAAAATACTTCAGTGCAGCTGTGTTAGGATGGATGGTGTGTATTATGGAGTGTGTGGGGTGTGATCCTCAGTCCTTTCAGGCAGATGGGTAAGTAAATACCTATTTAAATGATAAGGATTGTGAGAATCCCCTGTGAAACAAGATCTAAAAGAAATTTGAGTTTTGCATAGAGGGTAGAGATAAATATTTTTCCACAAAAATGTATTTAGGTATACTTAGAGTAAATAAGTATACCTAAATTCTTTCCACAGAAGAATCAAAATGAAAATTATACTGGCAATGACAGATCAATCCTTGACAAAAGAAAATATGGCAAGCCTGGGGACCTTGTGATCACTGGTCTCCAAACCAGACCTTGGACCAGCCATGTTTTACAGTAGAAAGGCTGAGATGTCGTTCAGTAATCACAAGGAATTATGAAGCATGTAAAAAGAGAATTTAGATTGACACAATGTCAATAAACTTTATTTTCTAGAAACCTAAAATGTGGCCATTGAATTTTTAGAAGGAGTTTGGCCAGTGGGTTGATCATTAAAAGAACATTAGATGAATTATGTAGAATTCATCTGTTTCTTATTCAGCAGTCCTTTTGTTTATTAAGTCATTTGTCTCAAAATGAACAATCATGGATATCTGTTGCTTCTACAAAAACAGAATTAGTTCATCCACTTGTAGGTGAAATCACTGCTGTCTCTTTTGATGTTACTTTCTTTGAAACATTTTCAATATTTCCAATGATAGCTAAGTGGTGGGGTTCTTCTTTTTCTTATTTACTCTAAGTATACCTAAATACATTCTCAGAGCACTTTTAAAAGAGCAAAGTGATGGGGTTCATTGTATGTCTTAATATTTGAAATTATCTCTGTTGCTTAAACCAAAAGGTTAAATATTACCATCATTGAACTCAGTGAAATATTTCTACTTTACAATGCAAAACTCAAGTATCTGGGTATATTTGGCTCCAGAAGTAACTGCTGCAATTTTGAGCAATAAAAGCTTCTAGGAAAAAGGAAAGGAAAAAAATTACAGTGAGGGAAAATGAATGTACTCCTTCAGTTTAATACAACAGTTGGCAAATGTAGATGCTTAAAAGCTTTGGAAATTCCCAATGTAGGCCATTAAAGCATTGTAATAAAATATTAAATTAATTCAGATAAAAGGACAATCCATCAGGCCCACCATCGCAGTAGAAGGTGGTTAGCTTCGCCGTGGGAGTCAAAGATGAAGTCCTACTCAAAATGAACAATGAAATAATCATAGAGGCTCTGCATATTTGATCACAGGAGCAATTGCCCAGCACCAGTGCATTTACTGTTGGTAAAATCTTGAGCCCTTGATAATATCAAGAGTTGCTGACTGACTTAGACATTTTATGAGCACACAATTGAAGCCTACCCCAACTAGGAGTAATCCATCACATTCACCTCTTTTTTTTTCCTTAAAATCACACTGACTTTATTTTTCCAAATCATATAGCCAGGGATGTTTTTTCCCTAAAACTCCTTTGTTAAGAAAGGAATATAGATTTCTGCTATTTGGTACCTCTGATTGAAAAGAATGGTTAAGTGTTTTTTGCTCAGCTAAAAATGTAACTTTTATTGAATATTTCATTCTTTCACTTAAATTTTCTGAATGTGAATATAATGAATCAGGAAAACTCATAATCAGGGGAGTTGGCATTTTGGTGCCTACTGGAGGAAATTTCCTGCCAATGTATAAGAGATAAAAGAGGAAAAGGTCCCTACAACTTCCTGACAAGAACAATTAGAGGAGGAAGAGTTTATTTGGGGGCTCATGTTTTCCAAGGTCTTAGTCCACAGATAGCTAATTCCAGGTAGAGCAGAACATCGAGGTGAAAGAGTGTGGTGGAGAGAAGCAGCTCACGATATCACACCAGGAAGGAGAGAGAGACCAAGCTCAGCTCACCAAGTATATACCCCAAAGGCATGCCCCGACTGACCCACCTCCTCCAGCCACACCCTCCTGCCTCAGTTACCTCCAAGTTAATCCCTATCAGGGGATTAATGCACTGATTAGGTTAAGGCTCCCATAACCCAATCATTTCACCTCTAAACCTTCTTGCATTGTCTCACACATGAACTTTTGGGAAACACCTCGTATCTAAACCATAACAGTCTCTGATGATTCCCTACCCTGCCTTTTTTTGCTGCCAAAAGCTAAGGTAGACACAGGGTCCCCCTCCTCCAGCTGCCCATTTGGGAAATGACTTCTGGACGGACAAAAGCAATAACCATTTCACAGGGCTGGTGGTGATTATGTCGACTCACAACCCCACAGGAGCAGAAGACATTACTAAAGACATTGGAACATTCTGGTTTCAGACACCATGACTGGTTTCTTCATTTACTCTGTAAATGAGCAACCCAATGATGAGACGAAGATTGAACTCCTCTTCTGATATCAGGGGAGGTGGAAATAAGTAGGGGCTAAGTGCAGCCTAGGACCTGGATTTCAGCACTGATGCTTACTGGCATGGGATCTTGAAGAGATGTGTTCATCTGTCCCAGCCTCAGTTTCTTGTCCTGTAAGATTAGTAATGCCTAGCTTGAGAGGAGAGTCAAAAGGGAGAGGGTGTCTGACCTGGGCATTAAGAATTCATATAATTTAGATAAGCAGAGATAAGCTTTCCAGGTAACAGGCACAAAGAACAAAGTTGTCATGGTGGGACTACATGGTTCCCTCTGGGGGTAACCTACACTATTCAGCCTGGGGGATGGTGTCAAAGGGGGACTAACAGGCACATGGTTAGTGGGCTCAGATCAAGAGGGCCTCCAGTGTCTGGCCCAGGAGTTGGATCAATTCAGAAGGAAATGAGGACCCACTGAAGTGGGGAAAAACCATTCCCATTACTAGGGAAAGATCTAGGGAACAAATAAGAATAAAAAACTAGTAGCAAGGGCAGTATTTTAGTTTGTGCTGCTATAACAATATCTGAAACTCAGTAATAGAAAATAGAAATTTATTTCTTACTATTCTGGATACTAGAAGTCTAAGATCAAGACACTGCCGGGGACACGGTGGTGCACACCCATTAACTCTAGCAGCTTAGGAGGCTGAAGCAGGAGGATCACAAGTTTGAAGCGAGCCACGGCAACTTAGCAAGGCCCTGTCTCAAAATAAAAAGGGCTGGGGATATGGTTAAGCACATCTGGGTTCAATCTCTGGTGCCAAAAAATAAAAAGTAAAAAAAAAAAAAAGACACTTGCAGGTTCTGAGTTTGCTAAGAGCCTAGACTTTCTGTTTCCAAAATGATGCCATGTAGTGCCTCACCCTCTACAGGAATAAACCCTATGTCCTCACATGACAGAATAGGAGAGCTAAAAAGGTCCTGAGGTAGTTCCCTCCAGCCCTTTTATAAGGCACTGATTAAGCATTTATGGGGGGGAGCCTTCATGACTTAATCACTTCCCAAAAGGCCCTTTTAGTACTACCACAGTGGAGAATAAGTTCCAACACATGAATTTTGTGGGACATTCAGACCATAGTAGACAATAAGGAAACTTGTCATAATTATTTAGGCAAAAATTAATCCTGGTCCAAGGAAGAGGGCTGTGGAAAAGCAAATGGAATGTAGATGAGAGGATTTGGAAATGAAATTTAAAAGTTGCCAGTAGTGGTGAGTATGAGTCACGGATGATTAGAAAATGGGAAGGCAGGAGCCTGAGTACAGTTCTATACCAAATAAGTTCATGAATCAGGAGGAAGGTCTAAGTTAACACATCCACCAAACCTTGGAAATTATACAGAGTGGGAGAGAGGAGACAGAGCTGAGGGAAAACATTTCAGATCCATCCAAAGGTAGGAGATACTGAGACTTCCAAGCAGGTTGAGTTTTCCAAAGGGGAGAATTGTAGAAAGTGTACAAGAAGAAAATAAAGACCAAGAGGTTGGGGAAAAAGGAACCTGGAGAGTTATTCAGAGACATTATAGGGAAGAAGCTTAGTATTGTATGTGCAAGACAGAGAATGTTTCCAGGTGCAGGAGGAAGGTAATCAATAGTAAATACCACAAAGACACCAATGACAACATGGCCCCAGGGGAACCAAGCTCCCTCATTTTCTCTTGAAATGGATGTATTAGCACCAATGATTCTTCCAGGACATCCTATTTTCAGGATAGCAAATGCTTGACAGTCACAAGCATACGATTTATATATTTTAAAAGCCCATTTAATTTATTCAAACAGATATTGGCTGAGTTTTTACCCATTACCTATGACTTTGTTAAGACTTGAAAAAGTTGGAGGAAATGTAATCTGGACCTTTTATCTGTAAGGGAAAGGTCATTGAAAGCATCAAATATTGAATTTTAAAACTGTGCCACAGTGAATAGGTATATATTATGACTCAAATTAGACTTCAAAAGGACTAATTTGCTGTGGATTCTATCATTTTACATAATCTCTTGCAATAAAACTGATTCTATGGAAGGATATTAATCGTATGCTTTAATGCTATCCCATCAAATTGTCTTAATGGGTCTATTTGAACAGAGTTTTAATTTTTCAGATAAATTCTAAGGGTTTTGTCAAGTTAAAGAAGAATTTGAAGTACGGTAGTAAAATGCTACGTATCAAATTTAAATCTGATTTCATTTTCTCCAACATTAATACTAACCAGTGATCGGTTTGAAATACTCTATTTAATAATGATCATTGTTAATGACATGTATGCTGGGTCATATGGCATGCATCTTTGGGTTTCTAATTTTTAAAAATACAACAGAATAATTTGGTAGATTATGCAGCACCTGAAGAGCATTTAAGGAAACAGATCTTTTTCAAGACAAAATGATGAAAAATGTTTCAGAATAAAGCAGACCAATGGTCTGTAATGCTTTTCTTATCCATGCACATGTTCAAGGAAGACTCCTCAGGGTCTCCAATGATGAGATGTGCCCTTTGGATTGAAATAGATTGCAGTTTACCAGCTGCTGACACTCTTCTTGTGTTAGTCAGCTTTCTGTCACTGTAACAAAATACATGAGAAAAACTACTTCAAAGTTGAAAGTTTATTCTGGCTCATAGTTTCAAAACTTTCAGTTTGTGGTCAGTTGGCTTCAAGGCACAAGCATCACGGTTGAAGGTGTTACAGAGAAAGCTGGTCAGCTCACGGCAGCCAGAAAGCAGAGAAGGGATGGAGGACCAGGATCAAGATATAGTCCCCAAGGACCCATTCCCTTCACGTAGGTCCCACCTCCTATAGTTTTTACCACCTCCCAATAGTCAATTCAGCTATGAACTCAGTCCAGAGGTCAGACCCCTCATGGTTTAATCACTTTCCAAAAGCCCCACCTGTGCTCATTGCTGCACTGGGGACCAAGCCTTCAACATTCGAGCCTTTGGTGAACATTCCAGATCCAAACCACAACACTGTCCCAAACACCACACCAAAGCGCACTGTTGATTCCTTTGTGATCACTGGATTCTAGAGAGAAGGAATGGAAGCATAGCTCCTGACATCCTTCACCTCTAGGAGAGTGGTGTGACCATTGAATAGCAGCCAATTGCCCTTCTCTTTGAGTTCAGATCCCACCCAAGGCACTTGCCAGCTGTGACCTTGCATAAGTCGCTTACCTTCCGTGTGCCTCAGTTTTCACATCTGTTAGATGGAGATAACAGTACCCAGAGGGTGGGTCTAAATGACATCCAGGTCTGCCTCGCTGGACAGGAGCTGCTGTTCCTACTGCCATTATGATCCTTATTACTCACCAAGGAGATGGTTGTTTTGTTTAGACGAGCTGCTTCAGAAAGAGCAAAACTACTCCGATGACGTCTTGGCCAACATGATCAGCGAACCAAGAATCAGTTATGGAAACGATGCTCTCATGCCGTCTTTGACTGAAACGAAAACCACCGTGGAGCTTCTTCCCGTGAATGGAGAGTTCAGCCTGGATGATCTCCAGCCGTGGCATCCTTTTGGGGTGGACTCTGTGCCGGCCAATACCGAAAATGAAGGTAAGAGTCCCCAAGAGGGAACAGAAGCATCCCAAGATGTGTGTGAATGTAGATAAGTGTGCATATGTTTGCTCACGTAGGTGGGTGTGTACAAGCACACACATGAAATCTTTTTCATGTGTTTGAGTGGTGATTTTTTTTTTGAGGTAATGATAGTGTCACTTAACTTTATTTTGAATCAGAAATAAACATTAGGAATTGTTATGTCTTTAAAATAATATATCTTTATTACATTGATAGATTTGAATTATTTTTTTACATTTATAATTAATAGCAAGAAGTTATTCTTTACATTTTTTTTATTCTTTATGAAGCAAATAAACAGTCCCATTTTGTGGGTAACAACAGGAGATGATTATAGTTACATAGAACACTTTTGAATAAAAAAGGCCTGTTGTTTCCCAGGGACCCTAGTTTATATTCTGGGAAGTATTATCCTTGGAGTTACTACTCTTTTAAAAACATATATTATTCAAGAAGCTATTCTCTATCTGGAAAATGTGTGGCAATGACATTCCACTAATTTTCCCCATTTTCTTCTTAAGCACATAGAGCTGAGCATGGTGGTTCACACCTGTAGTCCCAGCTACTCGGGAGGCTGAGGCAGGAAGATTACTAGAGCCCAGGAATTCTAGACCTGCCTGGACAGCATAGTGAGACCCCATCTCAAAAAATTATATATTATATATAATGTGTGGATACACAGAGTATGTACTATATACCATATATTGTTTTAATGACTGTTTTTCAAATAAGGAAATTGAGGCATCAGGAAACAAACTTCTTGAATGGCAATTTTTGATAGGAATTTTTAAAAAACACTTTCTCATTAAGAGTTATTTTGTTGGTTCTGGAATGAAAGCACAATTTTCAGCTTGTGTTTACGGAATAGTGGGCTAGAATGCCCGCTACCAAAGATAACAGGTGGAGGACATTGCCTCGCCTAATATAGTTTGGTAGCTCATGCAGCACCTGAGGAGCATTTAGGGAGACTTGTCTCTTTTGATGGGCTGCATAATGGAAACTTGACAGGCACCAAGATAGTCTTTGCTGGCTATTTATTCATACATGGGAATTCAAATTGCAGTAAATGTTAAAGGCAAAAATAGAAGACCACATATAAATAAAATGTAAGTTTCCTTAAGATTTAAATAAATTTGTTTAGCAATTTAAATTTATGGCAGCTGTCCGTATTCAGGGGCACATTACTCTACATTTTTTCTGAGAATCAAGGGTTTTCTCCATCAACATATTTGTGCACCTAGATGATATACTTTTGCCACAGGTGTTTCTTAGCAGAACTGTTTGTGTAGGAAAGAGCATCTTTTAGTTTGTTTTCATCACTTTCGCATGATTAGAAGTGCAAAACCACAAACATATGAAAACTTTCCCTAAAAATAATAATAATGATGACAAGTGTTTCAAGAACACAATGGGATTTTACCTCCGATTTTCTTTTTGAAAAGTAGCAAACTTTGATGATATTTTTGTATTTATGATACAGTTATTATAAAGTAGATCAGTGTGGTCCTCAGTAAATCTAAATCCAATTTTATATCTTAAGCACACTTGACAAGCATTTTTTTAAAAAAGAACTACTGCAGAAAATCTTTGTATAGGCTATGTGCACAACATGAATAATCACTCCAGTATGTTTCCTCAATTTGAAAAAAAAGTTACCTTATAATATTACCATCAGATATAAACAGAAATGTTAGATATAGTGTAGAAATAAACGGTTTTTTAAATTTTTTGTATATGACAGCAGAATGCATTACAATTCATATTTCACATGTAGAGCACAATTTTTCATATCTCTGTATGCAAAGTATATTCACACCAATTCATGTCTTCATACATGTACTTTGGATAATGATGTCCATCACATTCTACCATCATTTCTAAAAAATAAAGTTTTTATCACATATTAAAATTATTCCTACTCACACAGAACAAAATAATTTAAGAACACTTGGTTACCCAAGATCTGAATAGTTTCCTTATCAAATTATATTATTGCTAGAGTACTGGTTGTATCATTTTTCATAAGTAGATACAATTGGGCCATTTAAAACCCTCATTATTCAACCTCGAATGAGAATTTTTGTGAAGAATGTACAGTCTCATTTTCCAAAATGAGAAACCAGATGCTTACTAGATTGGCTCTGTTTGCTAATACCCACTCATTGTGGCATCCATCCTGGGAGACAGACTGTACATGAGTGCAGAAAACACATACACACACACAATCACACACACATTCATACACTGCAGCCCTTGGGTCTTGCCAGTGTGCTCAGGTGGGAAGTCTTTGCATCAGTCCCTCTGAACCAAAGCAGATTTAGCTGTTAATTGCCAGATTTCATCAAAGCTGATATATTAAATAAAGATCTGCTTTTGGCAAACAGCAGACTCTCATATAAAAGTATTGGAAGAAATTGAGGACAGATCTCAGTGGTGGAGTGCTTGTAGCATACACATGGCCCTGGTTCCAATATTAATTCTAGTGCCACCACCACCAAAAAAAAAAAAAACACTAAGAGACAATAGTACCTAAGATCTCAGAGTCCTGATTTACCAATCTCAGCTTTATCAGACCCAGCACCCCTTTTATAACAAATATTTTGAAAAAAACCTCCTCAACAATTTTTTTAATTTTTTTGTGGTGCTGGGGCTCGAACCCAAGGTCTCAGCCATGCTATTCACTGGTTCTACCACTGAGCTGCACCTCTGGCCCGCCACAGTTAATCTTTAAATAAAATTGGCATGGTTTAGGTAAAAAAAAATCAATATTGTAAAAATACGTGTTTCACATTGTTGTGCTGAAAACCCAACAACTAGAAACAATGGCATAGTAGGTTGTTTGTCCCCTACAGATGTGGCAAATACAGCTGCAAACTTACACCCCGAGCTGTTTCAGCAATCAGGGTCCATAAACAGCAGAAGCATCAGCAACATGATTTTCCAAAATTTTGAATAATTCTTGGGAAAGTTCTGAATAAATCAGTCTTCCCCAATTTACCCAATAGTGTGCCTCTGGTATATCCAGATTATATTAAAAGCTGCAAAAATGCATGGTATTTATGTATAAAATTCAGTTTGGTTCATGCTGTCATGAACTCCCACAATAGGAGTGGAAAGTTTGAAACCCACACCGAGTATGAGATTTGTTGACATTGTCCTGGGTACAGCACCTAACATCCTCAACCCCATCCACCAAATGCCCATAGCATCCTCTCTTTCCCTAGTCTAGTGACATCCAAAAACACTTCCACATTCCCCACCATCTCATGGAAGAGTTAAGTCCTCCTCCACACTCTCCAAGGATGAAAACTGAGCTTCAAGTCCAGCTCTGCTCTGTGATTGTGGGCAAGTTACTTATTCCTCCCTAGATGTCACCTCATCTGTAAAACAAGGTTGATATTCATTCCCAGCTCAATGGGATGGTGTGTGCCTTAAGTGAGACAGCATGAGAAGCTCTTGGAAGAGTGGCTGGGACATAGTAGCTTGCTTTTTTTTTTTTTTTTAATTTTCT
>NW_025999968.1:46885695-46903602 GCF_001458135.2 Marmota marmota marmota | reverse complement strand
CTTTTTTTTTTTTTTTAATGAAACCAAGATCTTATTAAAGAGACTTTATCTTCATCCTGTCTCCAGATGAATCCCCACATGGCCCAAACAATGTGCCCTTAAAATGAATGAATAGATAAGAAGCCTGTGATAATGCAGTTCTGCAGGCCCCTCCCTTCTTCCCTTCTCACCTCTCTTCTCCTTCCCCCTGAAACTTGTGCCTTGCTCATCTTTTTACAGATACATGCACACTCACCTTCTATCAGAAACATCTAAAGTTCTCAAAGGCTTTATTTTTTTTCAGAATTCATGCAGTCCTCACCATCCTAGCGTCTGGTGCTTACCAGAAAGGTGTTGCTTTTCTCAAGAGCAGTCAGTCGAGTCCAGTGAGGGTCCAATGCCTGGTCATTCTGCTCATTCACACTGAAAAAAAAAAAAGTGTATCACTAATACATTTTTCTGACATTATAAAATATTTTCTACTTTTTGAAAGTAGAGGGAAGTTTATTGGAGTAATCTCACCCAGATAGAAGGAATGAAGTTATTTCATAGTAATGTCTTTTAGACTTTTTCCTATGCATGTTTGATACTTTCCAGTATTAAGTAATAATATGGACTCGTGCTTTATTATTTGTAAGTTTCTTCCATAGAGGTGTGTCCTGAAAAACCCCTATCTGCTTGTGACAAAACTAAGGTTCATCAAGAATGTGATTTGTCCAAGATCACAAAGATAGATGGCATAGCCGTGCCCCGGGAGGCCACCAGCTCTTCATCCTACAGTTAAAACACAAATGTAATGGCTTCCCACTAGGTCAGATACACGTTTTCTCATCAAATGAGAGTTGGAGTCTGTGACCGCCACCACTCTAAGTTGTGTATTTGCTCCTGTGAGTGTGGTTTGGTGTTCTTAACTGCAAGTGAAGCACATTTGGACCCCTGGTCATCAGGAAATTCTCACAAAGTTCAATAATCCTTCTATCAACTCCATTTTATAAGGAGGAATAAAGTCACGTGTGCATGTTTTTACACAAGGGAGGGGAAGATGAAACACAAACACAGAGACTTCATTGTTGAAATATATTTGCGAGCTGCAGAAGAAAGTGTGTCTAATTCTAGTGCAAGAAAAAAGTGCCAGAGAACTGTCATCCACCCAAGTCATTATAGGATATTTAATAATAGTCTCTGAAACAGACTCTTAAAGTTATTTGTGCCTTACTACAATTGGAGGTGAGATGTTATCATTTCTATTTCCATGTGGAAGAACCACCTCAGAAGTGACTGCTTACCCAAGGTCGTGGGGGATGATATATAAATGCTGGGTCTGGGTTTATGCACCAGAAAGGACAAGTGCTCTCATCTTTGGATGTATTTAAATGTCTCAGTCATCTCAGAAACAAGATTTTCTCATATTTTGAATACTTAGCTTGCTTCTACTTTCTTCCGTCCCCATTCCTGCAGAATTCACAATTGATTGGGGTTCATAGTCTCCCGTGTAAATGCTTGGCATATTAGCATCATTGAGCTGTGCAGTTGAAATTGCCGCTCCAGAGCCATCCCATCAAGCACAGCTTGTGTTCCCTTCACCCCGTGTTCAGTTTTCTCACCATCTTCCCTCTGTATATGCCAGACCCTACTGAAGCACTTTTTTCTCTGCCCTTGGCTTCATTTGCCCTTTGACCAATTTGTTAATCCTAAAAGCTTTATTTCTCTCTCCCTTCCTTATTTCTTCAAAGACCAGTGTAAGCTCAAGGAAGCATTTTCTGACAGTGAGAACCATTTGGAAATGCCAGATGATGGTGAGCAAGGGTGGGCACTATTGTGCCGCTCACACTGTTTTCTTTGGGTCAGACCCAGAACACATACAAAGGAATAATTGTGAATGTCAACAAATGTAAAAGGAAACAGTCTCACTTCACAGAGTTCAGTGGAATGTCATCTCTCCGATGGAAACCAGCCTTTTAAAAAGAAGAGAGTAAAAGAATCTGTGGTTTTATAAACCTCTTCTACCCTCAAATGAAGGACAAAGTCAATTCACTAACTGACAGATTATATGGTGAAACTTTGCTCTCCTAATAAATTCATATTTGCATTTTCTCTAGAGATTTAACAGAGGCCTTTTGTAGTTAATTAACTGTAGAAGAAGATAAGACTGGACAGTTGTAAAAGGAGGTATCTTTAAGGTTTTCTGCAGGGTGGGCTGTAATCTATTTTTATTTCTAATCAAAAGCCAAGAAACCATCGCTAAACTGGCTCCGAGGAAAACCCACCCTCCCTCTTCTTTGATGTTGCTTTGAGTCCTGGCGAGTGCTTTTGAGGAAACTAAGGAGACTGGGTTGATTTGTCAATGGTGATAAGGCTTTTGAAGTGGCGCCCCTCCTATTCAGCGACGCTCACGATTGGCTCACTGAGATTCTTTTCCAGCTGCTTCTTTTTAATAACTTGTTTATTGCACATGCTTTTCCCTGCTGTGCGTTCAGGAGCCACAACTCACCATCTTGATTTGTCTTGTTTGCTTTCTGTGTCTCTTGCTTCCTGCGCCCAGTTGAGCCTGTCGATGCCCGCCCCGCTGCCGACCGAGGACTGACCACTCGACCAGGTATCTGACCCGCCTCCCTCCTGCCTCTCAGCAACTTCTGCTTGAGCAAAACAGGTCCTCTTTCTCCATGATCAGCCTCATAAGTTGCACACATTGCCATACAGAATCTGAAATGACCTTAAAACCAAACTTCATAAAATTCTCCTCACACCTCATTTTCCAAGTTTCTATTTAAGTCATCATCTAGCTTTTGTTTCTGAGCTATCCCTTTTGAGACTAAAAAAAAAAAAAAGCCCTTCTCAAATTTTGGGTTCTTTTCTTTACTTTTTCTTTTTCTTTTCTTTCTTTCTTTTTTTTTTAATGAAGAGGATTATATAGAACCGGTCCTCAAAAATGGAAGCCCACACAGGTGCAGACAGTCTGGTGGTGACCTACTTGGTTCCTGCGATAAGCCTGGCTTTCCTTTCTCCTTTGGTCTCCACATGGGTCCTTTTCCAACTAAACTGGGCTCAAGCTTCAGTTAGTTACTAAAGTAGGCAGGACTTTCTGAAAATACCAGAATTGGTGTATCTCCAGAGCCAGAAATACTTTTTCTCTTTTGTGGGTTGTATATACTTACTCCCAATGAGTGGCTAAAATAACACAACAGATGTATATGCAAAATTTTGCAAATAAGCCCTTTTTATTTTTTATTTACAAATGTCATTAATAACAAAATAGACAGTTATTTTTTATCCCAAACATTAAGAAGAAATGCACTCTTTACCCTCTGTTCTCCATTTTTCCTATGGTGCGAACTTGGTTTTAAGCATAACATCCCACTACAAGAGACACATGCATGCCTGGAATCTATGCCATACATAGCCTCACCCAGTGGGTAGGACCCATGTGTTCAGAAAATCCGAAAGAAGGGAAATTATTGAATTAAAAAATGTGTATATTCTGGGGAAATATTACTGCCAATAGCACCTGTTTTTCCATATTTTCTTTCTTTTTTACCCTCATAAAGTCCCATGCAGTGGTCAAGGAACAGGAGATTAACCTGCCTTGAAGACATCAACATATGGCTGGGTGTGATGGTGCATACCTGTAACCCCACAAGGGAGGCTGAGGCAGGAGTTCACAAGTTCAAGGCCAGCCTGGGCAACTCAGTGAGACCCTGTCTCAAAGTAAAAAATATATATATTTTTAAAAAGAACTGGGAATGTAGCTCAGTGGTAAAAGCACCCCTGGGTTCAACCCCCAGTACCAAAAAAAAAAAAAAAAAAATTTGTTTAAATCATCAACATACAGAGGTCCACCTTTGCTCCCTATTGAAAGAGCAGCAGGGCCAGAAGTAGACCCTGTCTCTCTTGCTGCCAGTGTATGCTCGTGCCCTGACTGCCTCCAGCACAGTCACGCATGAAGACTCTTGAGAGCCCTTCTTGTGGCGTCTTCCTGCTCTCACTCTGTGATGCAGAGTGGCAGCAGAGACAGCGGAGTGACACGTCCTGACAGCTGATCTCATTGATTTTATGAATCTTGTCTGAAGGGCTTTTAAGGGAACTTAAATTATCGTAAGTCAGAGACAATCTCGGCTGTCCTAATGTCCTCCTTATTGTCAGTGTCACGTAAGTGAATTTCAAGGAGCCACAAGTTGACATTCCCATTTTGCTCAGCCAGTTGTTGAGACTCAAAACAGAGGGTCAGTTCAACTCTAACTGCAGCCAAACCCAGCTCAGGTGGGCCCTTGGCCTTGGGGCATTTCTTCATGGGCTTCTCCTTTTATTTCTAAAAGGAGACACATTTTCCATATGCAAACGTAAGATGTGCAGAAGCACTCACTCAGCCCATTTTCTGAATTGTGCAAGCCAGGCCTGTGTGTTCCTGTTGGAATAGGGGTGACACAACACGGAATGTTTTTAAAGTCTGACATGAAAAGGACATTTTTCATACACTGGCAAATAACTAATCGTTTTTAGACACTAGCTAATGATATCATGGGAGAAAGCCATCCAAAGATCTTTGTTGTACCAATAACAGTATTATTATTCTATTTTGATATTTCACAGCAATCCCTGAATTACATTCTGTGGAGGGTTAAAAGAAATTAAAATGATAAGGTCCCTTCTCTCAGGAGCTTGAGGAATGAAGGAAGGAACCCGCTTTACATATTTAGAAAGATGTCATGGAATCTGGAAGGCAGAGAAACACAAAGCTACATCAGGTCCAGCAAGGACATTCTGTGATGTGAACAGATAGAGACTAACCCAAGGGTGTGATAACTGGGGGACTTGCTGAAGATGAGCTTCCAGAGAGGTTGTGAAAGCCGTGAAGCTCATGGATTGACAGGGAGGACAGTTCCATACAGATGAGAGAACGCCCTAGGCCAGGCTTCTTTGTTTACACCATGTAAGACTTGTTATGCCCAACCAGAGAGCATAGATGATGAGAAAGAATGTTCAGATGTGACACGAGGAAGGTTCTGGTGAAGGCGTGTTTATGAACACCATTATTTTCTGGATATCTGTTAGGTCATGTAGAGACCCCAGATTTTTGTGTTGCTAATGAGTCTGTTGAGCATTTAGACTGATTTGCTCAGTTGTTTTGTAGCATTCATTTTGGTTCTTCATCATCATGTTGTGAGGCCACACACTTGAATCTGAGGTACCAAATTATATCTTCAGACTTCAAACCCTTCCCAATTATCCTGCGTCACTATTTCTGAGTAATCACTGTTGTGCTCAGAAACAAGCAAGCCAAAGGGTGTTGGGTTTCTCCCATCTAGTGCTCTATAGTCATGAGGAGGAAAGTGCCTTCTCCTTGATTTTCATATCTGACAAACCAGAAGGTTGTAACTTCTAGCAGGAAGAGTCACATAGGAGCCACAATAATAACAGTATAATTTCTAGGCTGGCTGCTACTCCCTTCTGGCTTATTTCCAGAGAAAAATTGACTTTAAAGGACAAGTTATAAGAAAAATACATCAGCAGGCTCTCCATGCGGGGTGGAGAGATCCCCTGAGCTTTAATGGTGTATTATCATCCTTCTCAGTCCTAATCAAGGAACCCACACTGCCCCCAGCTATGTGAAAGGTGTCTACCTCACCCCCAAGTGCACAGCAGGTCCTTCCCTCTCCTGACTTAGATGGAGAATGAGCACTGACCAGCCCAACCCAGAAAAGGCCTCTTGCACTCATGTGAACACAGGCCCCTGCCATTTGTTTAAAACTGCCCAGTGCATGCAGTATCTGCCTGTTATTGATGTTTTCCTGTGTTTCCAAACTTCTTAATTTTTCTTTTATACCAAGGATTTAACCCAGAGGTATTTAACCACTGAGCCACATCCCCAGTACTTTATTTTTTATTTTGAGACAAAGTCTCCCTATGTTGCTTAAGGCTTATTAAGTTGCTGAGGCTGTCCTTGAACTTTAATCCTCCTGACTCAGCCTCTTGAGTCACTGGGATTGTACAAGTGTGTACCACCATGTCTGGCTAATTCTTTGGTGAAATTTACTTGGTGTAAAGAAAGTCTTCAGAAAATGATCATACCTGATAAATGAAATGACCTAGCAAGAGCTCTGTCTGCTGAAAATCTTTCCAACTAATGACCTATAAATGTTCATTATCAGTCATACTGACTTGTTAAATGAATTTCAATTTTTTTGATCACCAGAAGTATTCTGTATTATTTCAGAAATAGTATGAACTTAACATAATTTTGAATTGGAGAACTTATTCTTTAGATATTTTTTTTTAGTATAATTGACTCCAAATCTAAAAGGGAAGACTATTCAAGAGGGTTATCTTTAAAATCTTAGAAACGGGGCTGGAGATGTAGCCCAGAGGTAGAACATTTTCCTAGCATGTATGAGACTCCAGGGTCAATCCCCAGATCCATGCCCTCCCCCACCCAAAAAAAAAATGATTTTGAAAACATAATCTTAATTATTATATCTCCAGATTCTGATAACAGAAAAAGGATGAATTCCAAAGATGTCACTATTGTTGTAGAAGAAAGGATCTCAGATTTTAAAGTTCCTCCTAGGAAGATTAAAAACGTACCACCTGCACCAATGAGAAATGAGTAGTAGTATCACCCTCTATAAAAATCAGTATCAGGAGGTTAGAAGACAGAAAGAGTTGAAGCTTATAAATATTGCTAATAACTTTAAGAAAAAAAGAAGAGAGAGCTCTGCGGTTCTTAGGGTGAGGACTAGCGAACTAGGTCAATTAGAGGACCACAGTTAAAGAGATAAGAAAGGGAAACTCTTGTGCTTTGCTTGTGTCCTTTATGTCTCTATGAACAAGAATGATCTTTAAAAGGAAACTGAGGCCCAAGGTAGAGCAAGATGAAAAAAGAAAGTGCTAGGCACTTGTATTAGTTAGCTGTTGCTATATAACAAATAGCCCCAGAGTTTAGCAACTTAAAAGAGCAAGTATTTAGTTTCTTAGTTTTTAACAGCCAGGATTTGTGGGGTGGTTTAGCTGCATGATTCCAGTTCAGGTCTAATACTGAAGACATTGCCAGAGCTGAGGTTCTCTGAAGGCTTGACCCAAGGATGGTAGGTCTCTTTCCAAGGCGCTCTTTCACATTGCTATGGACACGAACATACCTATCAATCTTCCTAGGACTATAAGACTTCTTGGGCATCCTTACATGGCACCTGGCTTCTCCCACACCAGGTGATCGAGGAAGGAAACATCATTGCTTTTTATGACCTAGTCTCTGAAATCATACACTATCACTTCTCCCATATTTTGTTAATGTAGAAACAAGTCACTGTGTCCAGTCCACACACAGGGTGAGGGAATTACGTTCCTCCTCTTGAAAGGAGCAGTATCAACAAATTCAACTCCTCATGACCCAGACAAACCCCAGAGCAAGAACTTGAAGGTGAACTAGAACCTCTGCCCATGATCTTTTTGGAATTCTGGAGAAGAGGAAGTTAGGAATAGGAGAACAGTTCTGAAAAGAAGAAAGGAGAGAAAGTAGTGTCACCATCTACATGCCATGTGTAGATTGACATTGTTGGCGGGTCTCTTTTGGGATAAGTTACAAAACAGCTGCTTTTTAGGCAGTTGGACAAGAAAACAGGTACATGTCACACCCAGCATGGGTTCCCTGGGCTTTGTCAAATTATGCTGCCTTTCTGTAGCCACACATTCTATGCTATAGGCATGGTGCTTTTCAGTGTTGGCAGGTGTGTGACAAGTTCCACAGCACCTCTTAGTAAGACTGGAAGGGCAATTAGGCCAAGAGCAAGGAATTATTTCCTAGAGGAGCTGAAGGAACTCAGGATATGGAGCTAAGAAGGGAAAGAATCAGCATGACATGTTGCCTCTCCCTGGTGTCTGATAGGCCTCATGAAGGCCATCGTGTGTGGAAGGCAGGGCACCAGCTTGCTGTGGTGACCCAGGCTGCAGGCCCCAGGGAAAATGGTGTCATCTTAATGTAAGAAAGACCATTCTAGTAGGCAGAACTATCTGATATATTCCCTGTGTCCAAGCAGGAGCTGAGAACCCACCCCTGGATTGAAACACCATAGAGAAAATTATTTTTAAAAGCCCTTTTCATCCTAAAATTTGAATTTTTGATATTTAAATGTTCCAACATGGGAACTGACACTGATCCTTTGTGCTTTCATTTTTGTTTCTAAAATACCTTTGCATTTGTTTTTAAACCTCTAATTATTATTTGAATAATGAAATTCATTGTAACAATTGGTGTAAGGATCACTGCTATGTGATCTATAGAGAAGGAAGAGTATTATGTTCTGAAGCTCTATACTCAGCAGAAGAAACACACACACACACACACACACTAGAATGCTCAACTAAATAAATTATATAATTTTACAATGCTTCACTGCATAGATACGTGAACATAATTTATTTGTAATTAGAACAAAGCCTCGGAGTAACAGTTCTGTTCTACCAGGTAATTAATGCTCATTTTTTTTCTGAAGAAATGACAGCACATAGAAAAAGGCACATAATAGGCGAGACAATAAGTCCCTAAACCGACATTTTCTAGGAACAAATGCTTGCCAACCTCCCAACCAGCATTTATCTTTTGTCCTCTCCCCACATCCTTTTTAAATTACCACATGTGTTTCAGACTTCTTCGATCTTTAATTTCTTTTTGTTTAAAATAGGCAGCGATTAACCATTTAAATACAGGATGTCATGTTCCTTGAAGAAAGTCCTTAATTACTTTCCTCTAACCTCAATCCTAGAAAGAAGTTTTGAGTAGCCTTAGTCTCATAGAGTTACTGTTTATAGTCAAAACTCATGGATTGTCCTGCATATTTTCATCATGGCATGATACAGGTTCTGGGCTGACAAATATCAAGACAGAAGAGATCTCTGAAGTGAAGATGGACGCGGAATTCCGACACGACTCAGGATTTGAAGTTCGTCACCAAAAATTGGTATGCCAAATTATTCACCTCTTCCATCTATTGTTTATCTTACCAAAGGACCTGTTATGTCTTGCTTATGCTGTGTGAGGAATCGAATGAAATAAAAGATAAAAACAACAATGAAATGCTTGCCTGTAGGATCCTCATGAAAACGTGAAGAAAAGGGGGCTCTGTTATAGCTCCACCTAGAAGGCAGCTAAATCCATGCAGGGTTTAAAGTAGAATTAATTTCATTATAACAGTCACGTTAATCAGCTTGCACAGTATTCTCTAGGGAAATAGATTTATACAGGTTGATCACCTCTTATCTGAAAATCCGAAATGCTCCAAAACACAATACTTTTTGAATATACTGACATGATGCCCCAAGTGGAAAATTTTATACCATGAAATTTTGTTTCATGCACTAAATTATTAAAACATTATATAAAACTGCCCTCAGGTGTATATGAAACATAAATGAACTTTGGGTTTAGAATCAGGTCCTATCCCCAAGATTCCTCATTATGTATATGCAAATATTCCAAAATCCAGAATTTGAAACACTCCTGGTCTCAAACATTTTGGACAGGGGATTCTCAACCTGTAATAGATTTTTTTTTTAATATTTTATTTTTTATTTGTAGTTGGACACATACCTTTATTTTATTTATTTATTTTTATGTGGTGCTGAGGATCAAACCTAAGGCCTTTCACGTTTCTATCTGTCCCTCCTGCCCTTCCCTCCTATTCCCTCCACCACTTCCCAGCATTTTAGTTCTCTTACAAGGGAAGAAACCCTGCAGAGGTGGGTGGAATGAGAGAGAGGATCACAATCCCCAATCTTCCCAGCAGTGTCATTCATCAGAAGGTTTGGACAAAGACACAGGCAGCTTCCTTTTCAGACAAAGTGGATTTCTTTCCTTTCTCGTGTTAGAATTGGAATAAATACAATAAGGAAACATCTCTTTGCAGGCAGACAGCTCAAATAGTTATATAAAATCTTCACCAAATTCAGATAATATATCCTGGATTATGTTAAGGCTCCTTCTATGTTAGCAATAAGCACAGTGAGGGATTAAATTAATAAAAAGACAGTTTATCACGCATTCAGTAATAATACTTGAGAAATACTTTCAGTCATTTGTTTTGTGTGTGTGTGTGTGTGTGTGCGCGAGTGTCTTTTCCGGTGGCAAATATCTTTCCAATATCCATGAAGTTTATAAACCCTAGTACTAATCTCCAGAAGAAATGTTTTTATTGTTTATGCCTTTTCCCTTCCCTCCAAATTACTGTAGCAAATCCAAAACTGACTTGGGATTTGGATTTGCATTTTCACTCTCATTATCTGTTTTGTCAAAAGACATTTACCCTTTGAAGCATGGCTTTCACTTGCAAGTTTAGTTATTGGGAAATCAGAAGTGCTTTTGATCTGGCTGATGCTGAAGAGTTTCAAACAAAAAACTGAGGGAACTGCTGAAGAATTGAGAGCTGATAGGACAGAAAGCTGAAGATGAATGTGCAGATTCACATTTTCCGGAGCCTGTGTCATATAAGCCCTTTTCAGTAATTACACTAAGTCCTGTAATGCGACAGTGACTAATGGTGGTAGCAGCAATTAGGGAAATCAGCTCCCTCTACTGAACTAGTTGATAAGATAATGTACTATAATTAGTGCAATGAATATTACAAAATTACAGTATTTTCTTAAAGACATAGGGGTATGTCCAGACTCATATTTATTTCTGATTACCTCACATTAGTATCATTAGCTAATTAATGACTTCCTTTAATAAATATGTTGATCTAGCATATTTGTTTAGAAAAGGGACTAAGTATGAACAATTCTAATTTGGTTGGAGAGACACCATGCATAACATCCTTCTAGAAATTTGCTTTATGTGCTGTGGCTTATGTGACTATTGTAGATTGCTACAGTAATAGTTTTAGCAATGAAAATCTGTCATTTGACTGTCTTTGAGGCTTTATTGAAAGAATTGTCTAAGCCACTGTTTTCACTAACTTCCTTAACAAATGTGTTATATGTTTAGCAATAGTTTTTCTTTTTTTGGTCTAGCATAAGACGCCTTATATAACAAAATGACAAAAGTGGCAGTGTACTTTTATTTTTAAATAGATAACATTGAAAAATAATGACTTGCTTTTGTATACAATCTGAAGAAATGCGGTGCAATAAATTTTTCATACTGAGTATTATTTCTTCTTTACAATGTTCTCCAAATTCTTTTTATTTTATCCAAATAAACAAAAGGATAAAGCAACATTTTTAATTTTGGCCTCTGTCGACAACACCGAGAGCGTGACCTATGTGTGACTGTTAAGAGCCTCTTGGCCTACTACTTTTTCCCTTTGAAATAACATTATGCTTTTAACATGCAGTATGCTTCTCAAGGTTAATTAGAATCTTACTGAATCAGTGTAACTGGAAGTAGGTAATGTGATGTGCTCTTCTGTTTTGGGTTGCTTATTGCTAAGTATTAAACATGTTCCTCTAAAGAAATGAGGACATCTGTGGGTTTGGAAAGTACCTAAGGCAGGGTCACTCAGAGTAGCACATCCGGAATTCCAGTTTAAACTTGCTGTTACTTATGCCGGCCTCCCTTCTTAATCTCCTTGAGTGCCTTCATGGCTAAGATAGGTCCTAGAGCTGCCAGCCTGTTACTTGCCAAGAGTTCGCCTGTCACACAAGGTGTCAGGTCCCTGCAGACTTCTGTTTCGACATATGGGGGGAAAGTAGACTTCCCTGCACCTGGAGAAGCCACATGTTGTTCATCACTCTGTAAAATAGGGTTATCATTCTTAGTGACCGACCAACTCAGAGTGTAAGATTCAGTGAGGACAGAGGATATACAAGAACTTTCCACAGACCGCATCCAGCGTCTCTCTCAATTACAATCCTTTCTCTTGATTTGTTTTCAAGGTGTTCTTTGCCGAAGATGTGGGTTCAAACAAAGGTGCAATCATTGGACTCATGGTGGGCGGTGTTGTCATAGCGACAGTGATTGTCATCACCTTGGTGATGCTGAAGAAGAAGCAGTACACATCCATCCATCATGGCGTGGTGGAGGTAGGTAAACGTGGAGGCATGTTTGCTAGCAGAAATTAAGGAAGACCCAAGGGAAATTAGGCTGAGCATTGGTCTAAGGATCAAGTGTTCCTCCATGGTGCTCAGATTGCAGCTACTTGTCTCTTGCTGGTTTTTATTCATTCCACCATACTGTGAATATTATGCTGAATATTATGATTTTTATCAAAATTACCAGGTGCGGTGGTGAATGCCTCTAATCCCAGAAACTCAGGAGGCTGAGGCAGAACAATTGCAAGGTTAAGGCCAACCTCAGCAACTTGGGGAGACCCTAAGCACCTTAGTGAGACACTGTCTCAAAACAAACAAAAAAAGGGGGGGCTGGGATGTAGCTCAATGGTTAAGCATCCCTGGGTTCAATCCCTGGTACCAAAAAACAAAACAAACAGAATTACCAAAATAACACTAATAATAATGCCTGGCTTAAAAAACCATGATTACACTTAAGCCTTTTTTAAAACAAACAAGCAGACAACAAAAATAGTATCAGAAATTAGGAAAAGGAAAAATAAATAGACGGTTGCTTTAAAAAAAAATTACTAAACACACTTATTCCTATTTTTTTTTCCTTTAAATAATCTGGTCTCTAAATAAAACCTGGTAAAGATAAAGGTTACTAATTTTCAGTAATGATCCTTATCTTTAAAATTCTGCAGGGAAGGCTGGGGTTGTGGCTCAGCAGTAGAGTGTTTGCCTCACAAGCACCCTTCCTACCGTCAGGGTCAGCTGCCGAGAACTGTCTCCTTGGAATTGTCAGAGGAGGAGTTGATACTTGGACCCAGATTCTGAAAAGAAATTAATTTTTAAGCCAGAGGCAAGGTCCTTTTGGTCTCGACTTGAGACTGACTAAAACCTGTCTGGATTGAGTGCCCCGTTCCGTTCTGTTCATTTTATTTCCTCTCACCTCCTTTGTCCTTAGAGAAACTGTCCCTCCTTCCTTTCCCCGGCCTGTTTCTGCCTTTGTGCTGCTCTGTGTCCTCTGCATGGCCAGCAGCATTGGACTAGAACTTACCCGAGGTGCCATCCTCACCTCCCTTCAGGAACATATCCTCTGGCTGGGGTGGGACAACTCGGATGCCAGGGGCTGTGACCCAGCAGTGGCACCATCCTGTGGGACAGAGTGCTGTGGGTGAGAGTGCCCTGGAGTCTGCACTGGATGGGACTGATCCTCCTGCAAGTATCTCTGCCTCCCTTTGGTGGCTCCTCACACTCAAGGACAATCGGCCCTCCATATCCACAGGTCCAACCAACCACAGATTGAAAATATTTGCAGAAAAAAATAATTATTTTTTATGTAGTAAACATTGTCATTTCTTCCCCGAGCAAATGGAGTATAGCAACTCTTCACATAGCGTTTGCATCGTATTGGGTACTGTAAGTCATCAAGAAATGATTCACTAGAGGTGTGTGTGTGTGTGGGGGGGGGGGGTTATGCAAATACTGTACCACCTGGTATAAGGGACATGAGCATCTGTGGAGTTGGGCCTTGAAACCAACCCCCTGTGGATACTGAGGGACCACTGTACATGGAGGTGCCTTTATTTCCGTCCCAGGATAACCTTTAATGAGTGGCCCTGCTTTACCAAGAAAAAGAAAAGGAGCAATGAGCACAGGCAGAGGGACTGGCCTCGGTCACCCCAGACAGAATGCTGTCGCACTCCAGCATGAGGGCAGCTGTGGTCTCCAGGACCTACCCTCCTTCTTAGACTGGAAGACCCTGCAGCAGACCACAGAGATGAATCTAGGGGGAAATGTAAAGAGGTGTGAGCAGTGGGAAATGAGCAGTTGTTAGTTCTGTTTTTTAAAAATAAGCAGTTGGTGCTGATTTAGTGATGACTTCACCAGGAGGCCAGAGATGCATTCCATCAGCTGTTAGCTATGCTTTCACAAGGAGGCAACTGTGCTTTATTTTTGCCACAAGCAGTGACACGATGGCCCTTATTATGCCATTTTCCAGATGTGCCCACTGTATTGGAGCTTCTCTCGCCTTTCTGAGAATCCCAGTGCTGGTCAAATTATCCACCCTGCTCCTGTGGAAACAGCCCTGCAAAGCACTGACCCTGTGTTCTGTCTAATGTTGTAGCTCTTCCTACCACTCCTCCAGGAGTCTTCATCTTTAATCAGATGAGGGCACAAAATCTCTTTGGTAAGGTGTAGAAGAATCTTCCTTTCACAGATCTGATGATGGGAACACCGGAAATCCCCACACCCCAGTCATCTCTTTAGTGACCTAAATAAGGAGAGTTGCTTATTTAGCTTTTTATGGAGTCGTGGCATGTGACTTCTCTCCTGAGGAATGTGCTGACATACTGGTGACATCATGGCCATATGCAAGATGTCCTTAAAGGACTCTGGCAAGAAGGTGACCGACCAGGATGGAGGTACCTGGTGGCCACTAACATTGGTGTCCTAGAGCAGTTCGCGGAAGTAATCAGGTTAAACAGGAAGCGAAGGTCAGAAAAGTGAGGGTGGGCCCTCGAGGCACAGGTGGCTTCATTGAAGAGCAGAAAAAGAAAGTGGCAGGTGGAGGAAGCCTTAAAATGATCACAAAGAGCCTCCCATGGAGTTCCTGAGCCTTCCTGAGAATTGCTTGCAGTTGGCAATAAGTGTAACTCAGTTACTTATAAGGAGATTGTAATTAAGAAAGGTGTTGTATTCAAGAAAGTGGACCCATGTACAGTGGAGCAGAAAACCAGCCTGGGAGGGCTCGAGGAGAATGAATCACCACACTGCTGACCCATGGCAAGTTCTTGCCTTTGCATATGGCCAGCGCTTCAATGTTGTTGGCTCTCTCGCTAGAATGTGTGCTATGGTCCTCTTCCCCTCCTCTACTTGTCCACCTCTGTGGCCTAAAATGGAAACTTTTAGGGCCTGGGGTCCTGCTCTTTTGCCTAACTCAGTGCCATTTGTAAAGGACATGCGTTTGCACAATCCTGCTGGTGGCTAAACATAATAAACTGTCACCGTGGTATTCACTGCCCCTCCTCCAAGTTTACATCTTGCAGCACACACACCAGAGGCAGTGCACTAGGATAACTTGCAACTAAGGAGACCCAAGCAGAATTTTGTCTCTGTCATCTAGTAGTTGAGCTATAAATTGCTCTGGGTCGAGTGAAGGAATAAATGGCTCCAAAGAATCAAGATCAGGGAGAAAGTTCTAGGAAGGGGACGTAAGCCAAGGAGTATTCACAGATTCTACTCAGGAGCTGAGCATGTAGCTCAGCAGTAAAGTTCTTGTCTAGCATGCACAAGGCCTTGGGCTCCAAACCCAGCACCACAAAAAGAAAAAGGAAAGAAAGAAAGTTCTACTCAAAGTTAGTTAGTTTGGGACAAAGCAGATCTGACTGGGCTCTGCTCTTACAGTGTGTACCTGCAGGAGTTGAAGCCATGCTATGGTGCTATGCAGGAGCCCCAGGTCTCAGAAAGACACAGTGCATTGCACAGAGTACCACATGCAGCTTTCAGATGAGTTGCTTCTGCTGTCCAGTCCAGGAGTCAGGAGAGAGTATTCAGAGTGGTATGCGAGTGTGTGTTTGCATCTCAGCAAGTGGCAGATGCTCCTGCCTTGAAGACTCTGCCCCTCGCTTCATTGTTGCATCAGTCCTTCTAGAACAAGCGCTAGGAGCTCAAGCTGCCTCAGCTCAGCTTTAAGGGAAATGATGGTGTTTAAGAGAACAGTGGTGTTCATGCAGAGGCCCAGTTGCACAGGGTTGTAAAGCAGTGGCCCTTGCATGGTGGCCCACATCAAGGCAGCAACTTCAGTCACGAGGAAGAGACTTGCTGCAGAGGTTTATCCATCCCAGGTTTATCCATCAACATGGGTGCTCAGATTTTTGCTCCTCATTTTCAAGGGGTTTGGGATTTAAAAAAAGGTATAACCCAAACTTGTTGGGTGCCATTTGTAAAGCTAATCCCTTTTCCTGAGGCGCCTGAGCCCTCTGAGCTCTGAGGGCCAACCCACCCCAAGGCAGAAATGGCAAAATACAGCTCCCTTCCCAGCAGCCAGGGGTGCAAGGATTAGCAAGTAGAACCATGGCCAAGAGACAGGAAGGCTGGAAATGTGGACTGCACACCAGCCTCTGAGCCATGCATTTCTGGCTGGACTCTCCTAGGTGTTTGGCCTTGGAGTTTGAAGAGGAGATAGGAAGATGAAATTGCCAGGTGTTCTGCTGCCCTTGATGAATATAAATGGTTGTTGAGAATGATGTGCCTCTTGGAGGAGATAAAAATATAACATTCTTCACAGTGAAGCAGCCCATCATTTTTTGTAAATTCAGAAACAGCAGTTTTGTCCCTATTTTCCAAAGCAAGATAATTTTTTTGAACCCTGGCATTCTTCAAAATCTCAGTTAAGATGCCCAAGTTTGAGTGGCACACTGCTGCAGGCAGGCTGTTCCCTGTTGATTTGGAGAGGGAATGAAGTCTCTAATTATTGGTGCGAATCTTCAATGATGGCATTTTAACTTGTAAGCCTATGGCTAATTACACTGTTGCCAATTAAAGCCAGGTGACCTCATTTGTTGACAACAGTGCAGATCAAAGGAAGCAGGAAGCGGTGGGGAAAACATCTGTGAATGACTCCCCTGGGACAGTGATGCTGGGCATCATTTGAGCAGTCCCCTGAGTGCTGGCTCTCGGTTAGTGCCTGTCAGTGGTACTGTTCTAAGGGGAAACGTCCAGGCCTGAGAGAGGACTTGGCTACAGGAGAACACGGCAGCCCTGCTGTGTCTTCCATAGATGGAAACTCAAGGATCAGGGAACAGAATGAGGCAAGGTGGGGTCAGACATGGTTGCCTGCAGGCAGTGGGGGATGAGGCAATTAGATGGACACATCTTTTAAGTCTGGATGGCTTATGACCATTCTACACCATCCCTGAAGAGACGCCATGTGCCCTCTGGCATTTTGCCTTCATTGAGTTCAATGGGACAGCTGTTGGTGCCTGAATTATGCCACAATTATTGGTTGTGTCGGTGGGGGGGTGGGGGGGAGGGAAGCTGGGGAAGATGCTGAATGTCACTTGGCGAGGCTCAGTGATGGGAAACAGGCCTGCAGGGTCCTGGAGGTATGGTGGGAGCCCAGGTCCATCGTGCACAGAATAGAAAATGCCCCTTCAGAGGAAGCTCCTTTTCTATGGAAAAGATGTTTCTTCATCCTGATTATATATTTGTGTCATTCTCTTTATCTTACAGTGGTTTTACAGAACAGAAAGTTGTTTAAAATAAGCTATTATTAAGCAGTACCTCCTCTCCTCTGTGGACTGGGAGAGAGAGCTATAGCAAATAGAGTAGAAATAAGAACAGCAGCACCCCTGGTTAAAGGGGTAAGTGCCCTGCACAATCTGCAGAGAGTAACTGCCTCACGCAACCCTGCCAGGCACTGAGAGTAAGGAGATAAATGTTCACAGCCGCTGACCTTCTTAGAAGCAGAGCACTAGTGCTCAGTGTAAACACATGCACATACCCCAAGTATATTAATCTACAGCAGCATGTCCTTAATGTTTTTCCTTTTTTCCTGTGCTAAATAAATGCTCCTATGATTTGCATATATCATTAAAGATTCTCAGATCTCTCTTTAACACTTTCACAAATATAAAATTTGATGGAACCAGGAACAGATTAAAATAAGCATGGGAAGATACATGGCAGTCCAGGAAGTTGAGGGATTTTTTCCTACACAGTGTCATTCAAATAGCATACTTTGCTGATCCCTCTCTGTGATATTCTTGCATTTTTTTTATAGCTTACCACCCACCTTCAAGTAAAACAGTCCTCCAGCATGGCTGTTTGTACTATTGTAACCAACAGGAAAGAAGTAAAATAATTGAAAGGCTGGTAACCTAGGACTGACCCCAATAGTGAACTCCAAAACCTAGCTTGCAAAATTATTAGACTTTAAAGATTTGT
>NW_025999968.1:46882527-46884934 GCF_001458135.2 Marmota marmota marmota | reverse complement strand
AAAAAAAAAAAAAAAAAAAAAAAAAGTCAACCTCAATAAATTTGCCTAATTAGCGTTGGGTTAAGGGAGCAAAAGTAACCACTGGGCCTGATACTGGCCTGAGTCCACGTGTAAACATGTCAGCACCACCTGGTGGTTGTATGGAGCATCCGCATAACACATAGGCAAAGGCTTTCTGCTGGGATGTCAAAAGAGGAGAAAATCATGGTAAAAGAAGAGTACTGCGCACTTTATCTTTTTACAGCTTTAGCAGTGCTGTGTGCATTTTTAAGGGATTTGTTTATATATTTATTTTAATGCCATTCTCATACTTGCTTCTCAGGTTGATGCTGCTGTGACCCCAGAGGAGCGCCACCTCTCCAAGATGCAACAGAATGGCTATGAGAATCCAACTTATAAGTTCTTTGAGCAGATGCAGAACTAGACTACCGCCACAGCAGCCTCTGAAGTTGGACAGCAAAACCATTGCTTCACTACCCATCGGTGTTCATTTATAGAATAATGTGGAAAGGAACAAACCCTTCTGTTTTATTATTTGCTCATTATCGCCTTTGACAGCTGTGCTGTAACACAAGTAGATGCCTGAACTTGAATTAATATACAGATCAGTAATGTATTCTCTCTCTCTCTTTACATTTTGGTCTCTACACTACATTATTAATGGGTTTTGTGTACTGTAAAGAATTTAGCTGTATCAAACTAGTGCATGAATAGACGCTCTCCTGATTATTTATCACATACATAGCCCCTTAGCCAGTTGTATATTATTCTTGTGGTTTGTGACCCAATTAAGTCCTACTTGAAATATGCTTTAAAAAAAAATCGATGGGGGATGCTTCATGTGAACGTGGGAGTTTAGCTGCTTCTCTTGCCTAAGTATTCTTTTCCTGATCACTATGCATTCAAAGTAAACATTTTTAAGTATTCCAAATGATTTAGAGAGTTTTTTCCACGACTGCATTTTACTGTACAGATTGCTGCTTCTGCTATATTTGTGATATAGGAATTAAGAGGATACACGTTAATTTCTTTGTGCCTGTTTTATGCGCACACATTAGGCATTGAGAATTTGAACTTTTTTTGTCCATGTATCTTTGGATCTTTGATATAAAAAAAAGAAAAAAAAAAGAATCCCTGTTCATTGTAAGCACTTTTATGGGTGGGGGGTGGGATGCTCTGCTGTTCTCCAATTACCAAGAATTCTCCAAAAACTTTTCTGCAGGATGATTGTACAGAATCATTGCTTATGCCATGATAGCTTTCTACACTGTATTACATAAATAAATTAAATAAAATAACCCTGGGCAAGACTTTTCTTTGAAAGATGACTATAGACATTAGTCAGAATAATATTGGAATGTGGGCGGGGGGAGAAGCAAACTCAATTTCCTTTTTCTAATCTAAAACATTTTATTTATGATATCAAAAGAAGATGAAATGAGGGGCAAAATAAGGGAAAGGAGAAGGCATGCCCAGGCAGACCCTTCTTTAAAGATTTGTCTTTTTATTTGTATAAAATGGTGTTTTCATGTAAATAAACACATTCTTGGAGGAGTGCCATTGTGCTGGTGTGAATGATTCTGTGGCAGTGATCTCGACTATTTAGTGATCTGAAAGCTAGTGAGAAATCTGCCTGTGTTGGGCATTCACACCTCCTGTGTCATGTACATGAGAGTCTGAGTAGGAAATTGGGGACAATGTGCATCTTCCCAATGCTACTAAAATATTTCGCAGACCTGATTAGCAGTTTGAACTTGTTATAAGGATTGTGCTGCCATACTTTCATCCTTAAGTTTGTCCCAAATGGGAGACAAGAAATAAAAGTTCCAGGTAAATAAAAATGAAGGCCAGCTGATACGTATCCTTATGCAGAATTTCTTAACCTTGGCACATTTTATAAGGAATAATTTTTTTGTTTTGTTTTGGAGAGCTGAGCATTGTAGGATAATTGTTCAGAAGCATCTACCTATTTACAATCAAAAATGTCTCCAGACATTGCCAAAAGTCCCTTAGGGAGCATAGTTGTTCCTAATTGAGAACCGCTGTGCTGTAGTTTAATGTCATATGTACGTAGTTTTTTATGAAGAACCGTATCTATCACAGTTTTAAGGCAGCTACAACAGAAGACCATACACTGGGTGCTTAAACCACACACATTTACCTCTCCAGTCCCAGAGGCCAGCAGTGCAAGCTCAGGGCCCTAGCAATGAGGATTTTTTCCTGGTCCACAGATGGCTGCCTCTTACTGTTTAGTGACATGGTGGGAGGAAAGGTTCTGGTCTTTCATCTTACATTGACATTAATGCCATTGTGAGGTCTCTGCTCCTGTATTACCTCCCAAGATCCCACCTTCACATACAATTGGTAACTAGGGTTTCAGCATGAATTGGGGGGGGGGGGGGGGGGC
>NW_025999968.1:46854574-46881964 GCF_001458135.2 Marmota marmota marmota | reverse complement strand
TAAAGTTCTGCCAAATAGAATTATGGAAGTAGCTGTCCAGGCCAAGATCAATGAGATCTGGAGGAACTCTGATGGGGCTGATGGATGAGAAACAGCATCTCAGTATAGTTTTAATTTGTGTTTATGCCATGATCTTGGCCTGGACAGCTACTTCCATAATTCTATTTGGTAGAACTTTACATTACATGAGTAATGTTAGATATTTTTCCAGTTTTAAGAGTTATTCTATAGCTCAAGTTTTTCAGTTTATGTCTTGTTTGGGACTTTACAGCCTACTTTACTGTCAGGACTGCAACTCCTGCTGAGTGTTTCCAGTTGCCTGGGAAGTCTTTGTCCACCTCTTTTATTTTCAGCTTTTCCTTTTTCTTTTTTTTTAATATTTATTTTTTAGTTGAAGTTGGACACAATATCTTTATTTATTTATTTTTATGTGGTGTTGGGGATCGAACCCAGGGCCTCACCTGTGCTAGGCAAGCGCTCTACCGCTGAGCCACAACCCAGCCCAATTTTTAGCTTTTTCAATAGCTGCATTTTAAGTATCTCTATTATCTACAGCACTGGGTCCCATTATACACACACACACACACACACACACACACACACACAGCTGTGTTTTGGCCATATGAGCCAACTTGAAAATCTTTAATAGGCAAGAGGGGCCCATCCAATTTTATTGATATAATTCCTATATAGGCTCTCAATTCTATTAAATCTTATACTGTCATTACTAAGTATATTTTCTGTGTCTCTCCAGGAGACACAGGGATTCTCTTGTATTTTTTTAAATGGTTTATATGCAGCTTTTACATGTTTAACTTCCCTAATCCAAAATCCAAAAATCCAAACCCTGAAATGCTCCAAAATCTGAAACTCTGGTGGGTGAATGTGTTTTTTGTTGTTGTTTGTTTGTTTGTGTGTGTGTGTGTGTGTGTGTGTGGTGATACTGGGAATTGACCCATGCTAGGCAGCTGCTCTACCAGTGAGCTCTTCAGATGCAACCAACCCCCATGTCAAACATTTTGAGCACTAACTATTACCACAGGTAGGAAATGCCGTACCAATGAAACTTTGTTTGTTAATAACTTACTTAAAATATTATATAAAATCACCTAAGAGATATTGATAAGACTCTCCAGATGGTCTGGGGATTAATCAATAAATAATTTACACAAAACTGAAGTTCTGCCAAGTAGAATTATGGAAGTAGCTGTCCAGATAAGACCTAGATAAAATTAATAAACTTCATGTTGAGAATTGGGTCCCATTATACACACACATACACACACACACACACACACACATATTCATACATACACACAAATACTCTAAAATCCAAAAGGAAACAGCCTGAATCCAAACACTTGAGGCCCCCAGCATTTGGAATCAGGGGTCCTCAACCTGTGTTTTGATCCTGGTGGTCGCTTCTGTACCAGTGCCTTCAGCAGTTCTCTCACTCCCTTCTGTTCTTTTTTGTTCTTCCCCTTTACTTGCCGACTGTCTGTCTTTTTCTAAATGACATTCTTTGACTCCCAACTATTGCCTATAAATAGTGGTCTCACCTACTTACCTTTTCTCTCCCTTTCCCCAATTTTTTCACCTAAACATTAGTTCTACTTGATCCATACATAGCATTTATACGTTTTCCTTCAACCATGAGCCTACTCTGATTCCATCTTAGCTTGACAACTAAATACAGGAAATGTTCCCTCAGTCCTTTGTGCCCCAAACCTTCCAGTTAGATGACGCTCATCCTCCAGTGGATGCCTCCCAAGGGCTCATATGCACAGCCCTTCTCCAGTTCTGCACAATCAAAATCGGTGTTCCAACCAATAAAAATAAGATTAAAAAGATAAAACAATTGATGTTCCAGGATTTTAAAACTTGAAGGACAGTTTGCTTTTCCTTAGGTTTCTTGAGCATGGCACGCCACTATGTCTTGCTTTGCATGTTATTTTTGAGAAATCTGAGGCAAATCTAATTGGCCAATCTAATTTGCCTACTGTCTGTCTTTTTCTAAATGATCTTCTTTGTTTTTGTTTTTATTTTTTTCCTTTTGGCTCTAGAGACTGCAGAATGCTTTTTTTTTTTTTCTTTATCTTTAAAGTCTAATAATTTTGCAAGCTAGGTTTTGGAGTTCACTATTGGGGTCAGTCCTAGGTTACCAGCCTTTCAATTATTTTACTTCTTGGGATTCAAGTTTTTAATATTGTCTCCCATTCATTTTCTTCTCTAGGGACACCTGTAATATGAATATTTGGCCTCCTCTGCCTAGCTTCTCTTTCACCCTCTTCCTGTCCCTTATTATTTTATTTATCTGATTTTTGTTCTTTTGGTTGTTTTTCCCTATTTTAATCAGGACCCTTCATGAAATGTTTATTTCAACGGATTCTCCTTGGGGCACCTTGCACTCTGTCCTTTATTGCTTATTTGGTTTTATGCTTTTGCTCTGAATGCTTTTCGTGAGCTCATCGCCTCTCATTTTATTTCTTCCTGTTTTGTTGTTGTCATCGCTGTTGATTTCTCTACCTAATTTTTATTTCTAACTCAGTGCATTTCCCGTATTCCCAGATGCACGTTGGAGAATATTTAGTTAAAATTGAGTGTTGTGTTACAATTTTCTTCAACTTCCAGGTTGTTTTAGGGTAGACTGTGCCTATAGGTCATGTTAGTAGGGCAGGGAAAAGAGGAAAGTTGGTGTTTTGCTCCTGCTCTCTGCAGGATCCTTAGTTCTTTCCTCTTATTTCCTCTGCTCCTTCCCTTTCTATCTCCCAGGAATGTGGCCTCTCCTCCATCTGTTGGTTTCTCCTGGGAGCTGCCCCTCTGCACCCTGTCAGGTGCCCTCTCTGATCAGGGCTTGGAGCCACCAAGTCCCCATCTGTACTATTTTTGTATAGATGATTTCCCTTTCTCTTTGGGAGTTGTTTGTTTTTATTTAAGTCCTCTTCTCCCCTCAACCCTTTTCTCCAATCATCCGAGTGTTCTCTCCCCTGACTTCTGCATCCATTGGTTTGTGGTGGCCTGTAGTGAACACTCTGTGAGGATTTATCTTTCCCTCCATGTAGACATCATTTGAAGGTTGCAGTTTCTCTTGATAATGCCAAAAAGGGAGACTGTCTACTCTGATGAGGAAATTCTCACACCAATAAGTTTTTAAATCTCCCCAGGCTTTTCTAAGGTGCAGCCTACGTGGAGAACCTCCCATCGTATCACCATGTGCCCCCCTCCAGCATGACTGTCTCATTTTTCTACTTCCAAAGTCCTACATAGGGTATTATTCTTCGGATTTGTTTCTCAAAGGACTCTCCCATTCACCTGCCTGAGAATCACACAATTACATAATCCCATTATGGGTTTCATTACATATGTGCATAGATATAATTTTCTGGATCCCATTCTGGGTCTACTGAAATAACTTGTTAAAAACTGGGATTCTGTATTTTGAATAAGCACCACCACCACCCCACCACCATAAATAAGCCACAAAAGATTGTAAGAATTACTGCTCTGGATGCTGGAGAATCCTGAGTTCCTGCCTTCACCCTTATTTTTTATACACTAAGTAATCTCGATCGCGTGAGAAATATTCATTAAATCCATATGTGCAAAGTAATAGCTTAACCTAGACCTTTTCCTTGAATTAGACATAGAATCTTGTTTTTGTTTTAATAACATGCATCATGATTATAAATGCAATGCATATTAAATGTACAATATACAGAATGTAGGAAAAGAATTCATTCATAAGCCCACCATCCAGAGATAAGTATTGTTAATATTTGGAGGTATATGCCACTTAGTTCATCCAGACTTCTATGACAGAGTACATAGGAGAGGTAGTTTATAAATAACAGAAATATTTCTCTTGGTTCTCAAAGCTGAGAATTCTCAAATCAGAGCACCAACAGATTCACTGTCTGGTGAGCACCCACTTTCTGATAGTTTCCTCACATGTTGGAAAGAATGAGGGGTCTCTCAAGATTTTTTATGAGGCACTAATCCTATCTATGAGCCCTCTGTCCTCAGGGATACTCATGTCCCAAAGCCCCCACCTCCATATTCCATCACTTCGGAGGTCAGGATTTCAACTTGTGGACTTGGGATGGATACAAGTGCTAAGCCTGTGGCATATACTTTTCTGTATTTTAAAATCATGCATTTACTTCATTTGCCACTTGTTTTCATATTTTATAGTCCCCATCCTGCTTTTCCATATGCATATTCTATAATATGCATATTCTATAATATGCATGTCATTTCAGCCACTTAGAAATTTCTTATGATAATGATTTTAATGACTGAAGAAAGACATTCAATTTGTCTTCTTTCTGGAAATTTTTCTCTATTACAAACAATGCTTGAACCAAAATTTTTGACCACAAATCACTGTTTTGATTTGGTTTTATTTTTGTTGTAGTTACCTAGACTAGTTCCAGAGTCTGGCTATTATGAATTGGACTGCTATAAACGTGGATGTGCAGGTATCACTATATTAGGCTTACTTGAACTCTTTGGAATAAATACTAAGGAGAGGTATAGCTAGTTCATATGGTGGTTCCATTTCTAGTCTTTTGAGGAACATCCACACTAATTTCCATAGTGTTTGTACTAATTTACAATCTCACCAACAGTGTAAAAACTTTCCTTTTTCTCCACAGTCTCTCCAACATTTATTACTATTTGTATTCTGGATGGTTTCCTAAGAATGAAGACTTTTGAGCCAGGTTCTGCCTCTATTGGATACATTAGATGTTAATGTATCCTAAGGTGGTCATAAGGATTAGATTTATTAATATATATGCCTGCTATGTAGTAAATGCTTTAAGTTGAAAAACAGACTACTTTGACCTAATCACACACACACACACACACACACACCATTTTCCCATTAGGTTGGTCACTCAGGATGATTCCCTCATGGAGGACTTTGAGATGTCTCTTAGAGCATACCCTTCTATTATTTCCTCTCCCTTCCTCGCAAACATCTTAGGGGCCCTTCAGTGGTATAATTTTCTGCATGTAAAAACTTGAAATACAAATCGTTTATGTAATTTGCCTTGCTTTCATTATGTATTTGCTTTGTTGAATATACTTGCTGAGCAAATCAGAATATGAAGCTCCAGTGTGGTGATTGAAGCTACCAGTTCTGAAGCAATTAGCAGGTAGTGTTTCATTTCTAATGGGGCTCTCTTTGAAACTCTTTTAGAGTAATTTTCAAAGTGAATGACTTTCATTTGTCAGTGAATTTTCTTGGATAACTAAGTTTTCTAAAACTAGGAACCTTTCTTAGTGCTGCCAAACTTCCCTCCTTCAATTTGTGCGATGGCCTCAGCGATTTCGCCTTGGTTCATCCATTTACAACAACTTTTGAGTGCCAACTGCATGCAATCAGAGAAGGCCTAGGACTAGAAAAACAATGATTAAAAATTTTAAAAAAGACATGGTCCCACTCTTAAGATCCTGCAAGATAAGTCTCCTTGTAATAACCATTACCACTTCAAACAGTGGCCCATACCATAAAAATTTTATTTTGCCACAAATCTGCAATTCACATAAGGTTCAGTGAGGAATGTCCATGTATGCACCATGCAGCATAAATAGAGGCAGTGTTTTAGGCAGCTTTTTATCACTGTGATCAAATGACATGAAAGGAACAACTTAAAAGGAACAAGTTTATTTGGCTCATGGTTTCAGAGGTTCAGTCCATGGTTGACTGACTCCACTGCTCTGGGCCCAAGATGAGGCAGAACATCATGGTGGAAGAACATGGCAGAGGGAACCAGCTCAGTACATAACAGCCAGAAAGCAGAGCCACAACCTACCTGCTAAAGGTTACCACCCAGTTAAACCATTCAAGTGGATTAATCCACCGATTAGGTTACAGTTGTGTAATCTAATCGGTTCACCTTGAACATTCTTGTATTGTCTTACACATCAGCTTTTGGGGACACCACATATCCAAACATTAACAGGAATTTCAGCTGAGTGATGGAGGATCTGTCCCAAGATGATGTGCTCAGGCAGCTCGGGAGTTTAGCTGTGGATCTCACTTCCTCTCCATGGGCATCTCTTCATATGGCCTCAGCCTTCTTATAGCAGGGTGGTCAGGTCCCAAGAGTGAAAACCCAAAGAGAGAGGAAGAAATTAGTGTTTTTGGTGCTCTAGCCTCAGAAGTTCAATATCACCACTTTTGTCATACTCAATGGCTTAAGGGAGTTCCAAAGCCCTGCTGAGGTCAAGAGGAGGGAACAGAGACTCTTATCTCCTAATAAAAAGGACATAAGGAACTTGCAGAGGTGTTCTGAGACCACTACATTAGGAAAGTCTACATATTCTATTAGGAATAAATAAGGATAATGGCCATTTCCCTCTCTTGATTAGTTTAGCATAATTAATCAGTAATGAAAACCTAGGGCTTGTTGAGATGTGGCTTAATTCCTTTGGGTAGGGCGATTTATATTTATAGTTTTCATTCTGGATCTGTCCCCTGAACTCCAGATTCCTGATGCCTGCTGACATCTCCACCTGAATATTTAACAGATATTTCATGCTTAGCATGTCCAACATCTAACTCCAGATATCTTGCTCTTCCTCTGGCCCTTGACTTCTCAATAACTGACAACTGCATTCTTCCAATTGCATAAAACAAAAATCACAATCATTTTCCATTATCTGTTATCTATTCAACTTATTCCTTTGATCCAATGGTTTGTTCATGTTTCTCCTTACCTGCTTGTTAAAACTAAAATCCCTCTCTGCTTCCCCACCCCATACTTTCTATGACCCTCCCATTCACCATTTTTCTCCTTGATGCTATTAGACTTACATTTTTTTCTTTTTTATCTGTTGATTGCCCTCCTCTTGCTACATATATACAAAAAAATTTATGTAGAATTTTTGATCTGTCATGTTCACAGATAAATCCAAAGCCCCTAAAAATAGTACCTCATACATGGGAACTGCTTGATAAGTACTTGTTGGATGAACGATGAATTCAAGCTGGTGCCCCTTGGCAACCAGGACAGAAAAAGACTCAGGAATATGGAGAAATGAGAAGGGTGAATAACTTATTCAAATATTAGAAACTAGAAGGAATCACCGTAGATGTCTTGCTTTCTCAGGATCCATTCATAGACTAAATAGTTTTAACTCTTCTTCCTGGTATGTTGACTGGGCCTAAATACAATAGCTACGTCTATTTCAGTTTCCGGTGGCAGTTTCAACAAAAAATGGGAGCTTGAGAGAATATGGACTGAGAGGACCTTGGCAAAGAAAGGCTTCCCATAAGTTTATATGGGAAAAAGCAAGCTCCGAAATTGCCTCCATCATTTTTATTCATCATTCTAAACCTGAGTGGGTTTTTTTTTTTCCTGTAGACAGCTCTCCTTTCACATCAAGCGACAGAGCTTCAACAATGAGAAAGGGAAAGCCATCGTTCAATGAAAATTATACCTACTGCTGCAGAATTTTACTTCAGCTTAGAAAATATGATAATTTGGTGAATTACACAGAACCCTGCGATATAGATACTTAATAGGAGAGAGAAAACTGACATGCTCAGAGAAACAGGAACAGCTCAGAAGCATTCAACCAAAGGCACGTATAGTGTAGAATCTTTAATAGGCTTTCAGAATTGAAAAAGCAGAACTCTCTACAGGAAAATAATGGACCTAAGAGAGAGGAATGCCTGTGGACTCCACCTCACCAATTTCCATGCACATTTACAGTCTCCTGTCTGACCAGTCCTGCTTCATTTAAAGCCCTATGCACACCTGGAAGGCAAATTCTTCTTCAAACAGAAAGATAATCCAAGAACTATTTGACTCCCAAGAGAGGTCCTCAGCACTGTCCTCCAGAGCATTCCCTGATAGAGGCCAATGGACACACAGGGACTGGACCAGGGACTCTTCTAGGAATTTCTGAACATGTCTCTGGCCAAACATTTTGTATTTTTACCTCCAAGAGAAGAGGTGTGTATTATAACTGACTTTATGGCTCTACTAAAAATAAATTTTTAAAAATGAAGAAATAGTCCTCGGGCCCCTAGGCTGCCTGCCTTACTCTGGTTACCAAGACTTCACCAAATGTTTAGGATCAAACAATATTAAAAGTGAAAGGACATGAGAGGTTATTTAGAAGGATGTTGAGGTTCACAAATGGAAAGTGAGTCTCCCACAACTCAAGGTGATCTCTGGCAGGACTCTGTGCTTTGTGTTTCTCACCACATATCGACTGCACTCACTTTTCCTGGGGACTCCATATTAGAGCTTCTAATACATTCCTTTAAGACCACTGTCTCAGCGCCTGCTTCCCAGCCCCACCCCATGCTGTAATGCCAAGCACTCCTCCATGGAATCAGGAAACTTTCCCAACACCTGTTAGAGCAACCTCCCCTGGAGAGATGATGACCCCTATGAGAGAGAAGCTACCAAGTATCATTCGATTTTCCTCTTTAGACACCATGTGGGATAAGGTAACCCTTTTTCACAAGGGTAAATGTTGGACTGTCAAGGTCAGATTCATCTCAAACACCGCAGCCAATACTTGATGAGATATTGTTTTCCATTACATCGAAGAAAGGCTAACTTCAAGGCACTAACAAGGTAAAATTGAAAGTCGTCTCTCAATAGACCACATAGATAAGGAACTGAAATTGTTATCCTACATTCTCTTCATGCTGTGGAGTCCCCCACCCCACCTGCTGTAGAATTAACTACCTAAGTCTGATTTCATTGGTCCAAGAGAATGAGTTTGTGCTCCCAGTTTTCACGATGATGTATAAGTTGTTGAAGGGACAAAGGAAGCCAGGTTGGAGCTGACAATTGTGAATGCCAATATACTAGAAAGAATAAGAATACTAACAACAAATCCTCTGATAACGATTTCACTGTCCAGAAGGCAAAAACTCAGGAACAAAGAAATAAAGAAAATATATTCATCATGGTGGGGTAGTCTCTTTCTCTTCTTTCCTGGAGAATGTTAAAGGAAGAATTTTCTTTTCTGTTAAAATAAAACTGCAGGTGGCCATCCACGGGTGTCTGCTGCAGAGTGCAGAGAGCCCCTTGGCTGTCCTTGTTGCCTCTTGAATGTCAAGGCTAGAAGGGAGCCCTTCCTGGCTGTCAGGCAGGAGGGTGAGACGCTCACAGCACACTCCCACCACCTCTGTCTGATGACGGTTTTCATGAAAGTGTGTGCTCTTGTACAGGAGAAGCAATTAGAGTTCTCTCACTCAAAGAAGAGGCAGAAGGAAATTTTTCTATTTCCTGTCCTAGACAGTAGACAAAATTCTAAATTCTAACATCAGAAGACTTTGGGAGAGAACAAAAGCAAAAGGAAAAAATGAAAAGTAACAGGACACAGATGTTTTCTTTTTTTTAAAAAAAAAAAAAAGGACAATAGCCATCTATAAAGAACCCAGAATTAAAGTCTAAGACGGTTCAGTCTATTATGATGCAAACTGCTCTGAAACCGAATCCTCATTATATTTACATGGGACTAAAGCAATTTTAATGCTATCACTGTGCAGTCTGACCAACTCATTTTTTATTGTTTGTGCTAATGGCTTTTGTGGGTGGTGGATTAGTTGCATTTTAATGCCCAGAATCAGAAAAGATGAAAATATTGCGATGACAGCCATGGATGAAAAAGCACCCTGGGGCTGGTAGCTACAGACACAAAATTACAGGACGATTTTTTTTTTTTAAATGCATGTTGTCTTTGCTGGTTTAACCATTTTTATGCAGTAGCCCTCAATTACACAATGACTTTTCCCGAGCCAATGTCTCCTGCCTATGAGGTTTTTTTTCCATTCCATCCTCTAAATCTTTCCTAGAATTTCCTAAAATCGCAGACATCTGAAAAATACATGTAAAACTATCTAATTTTCACATCTAACAGTGGATTTATTTAAGGGGGAAAAATGGCATGACAATAAAAATGATTCTTGGTTAAAGGTGACAAAAGTTTTGAGAATAACAATGAAGATTCTGCCCAGTCCAAACGTGAAGAGCAGTCTCTCTGGTCCTCCGAGCCGTGATAAACACTCAAATGCTGCTCAACCTGAGAAAACACTAGATCTTACCCACAGCCAGTCTAATGTTTCCTGTCATGGAGAGAAAGGAGAGTTTGGCAGGCACTAATGGCCTTGTTAGATCCTGTCACCGTGTAGCAGTGTCTTTAGAAAAACAACACAAATGCTTAGACATTCAAGGGTTCATGAAGTAATTATCTATCTCAACTACCAGTGTGGGTGTTAGATTAAATTCAGATGGGCCAGGAGCACACGCGCCCTTACAGTACTCAGGCCAGTGGTTTCATTTTGAGAGCAGTGAGGCTCAGGTGGGTGTCCAAAAAACCCTGAAAACAGACCACAATAGATTTCCTCCTGTTCTGGGACCCAGAAAGAGAGTGGTAAGGTAAGTTGGAAGAAAGACCTTATAGATGTCATGAGTTCTCCTTTAAATCTTTTCCTATCTGAACGGCAATTTGACCCTTGAAATTTTTCGTACATTTTGGCTTTTTCCTCCCTTTCTTCAATCAAAAAAACTCAGGCCCTTCCGACCAAGATGCCTCTGGAAAGCAGGAAAGATCAGCATGAAACTTCTAACAGGTTTTTCTCCTACTTCCCAAGAACATCCCAGGAGGGATTTGTTCATTGTCAGGGAGAACAAGAAGCCACTCTCTTGCAGAGATGGCACTGACCCCAAAACAAAGGATCTTGATAAGATGCCATACACACACACACAGCACAACAGGACTGACACTACACAATGACAAGAAACCACAAGCAAGCAATGTGATCCTTCAAAATCATCTTCTTGTTTTATTAATTTTCATTAAGAAAACTTTTTGCTTTTTGTAAGGACATATGTATATTCTTCCTTGCCTTCAGTTTGACATAGTCACCATAGCTAGGCTTCTGAATTTCATTAAAACAGCCAGAAGTAGTTTAGAATCATCATGAAATAAATGTTCAGCCTGAACCTAGCACTTCCATCACACACACACACACACACACACACACACACACACACATTCACACACACTCTCACATTCTCACCATCTTTTATTGTAAAGGAATAGCATTCGTGGAAAAGGAATAAACTTCTATTAAATGGATGGCATGTACCAGCATTAGAAGGAGATTTGGGATATCAGTTTGAGCCTCTGGCAATAAGACTCTGAGAGTTCTTAATATAGGAACGATAAGCCAATATTCTGAGCACCAGGCTAAAACAATGACATTTGGCATCACAGAGAGCGAAGCTCAAAGGTATTAGGAAAAGCAAATCCAACTACAGGAGCATAATAGGGCCGGAGTAGGAGTCCATTTCCCAAGTCTAGAATTCAGTTCTAAAAACAGAGGAAAGAAAACATAACAAGAACGCTGTCAGCGAGGGCACATTCTTTTAAATATAAAACAGCTCTTTATTTCTGGTTTTGATAATTGTGCTATGGTTATATAAGATGTTGTGCCATAGTTATGTATGGAAAGTTGGGTGAAAGATATATGGAGCACTCTGTTCTATTTCTGCACCTTTTTGTAAGTCTAAAATTACTTCAAAATAAAAGATTAAAATACAGTATTTTATGGTACAAGACTTTAAAAAAAAGAGTGTGCAGAGATGTATAGATGTCCAAATAAGGTTTGTGTAAATTTGTCTCCCTTTTCAAGGTTAATTCTTAGGGCCACTGTACAATTTTGAAGTAGTTAATACTGTTTGGGGACTCAGTAGCTATTGCAAATGAAAACCTCAAGATGTTCCTTTGAATCAATTTAGATTGAAATGATACCAAACATAAACTAAGAAAGAATCAATTCATCAAAAATGATGAACTATACCCAGAGAACAAGAAAGAAAAGTTAAGTTCATTGTAAGCACGTATTTTATTAGTAGTCTTGTAGAAGAAAATCAATTTAGCCAGAAATGGAATTTGATATCTTGGAAACTATACTTTCTTTGCATGGTTTTTTTGTAATTAGTTCTTTGGCCAGGTTGTTTGCTTTTAACAACCCCCCAAGTTCTCTTCAATGCATTGATTTTGAACTTTATATAAATGTTTACCAGCTTTCTAACATGACAATAATGTTAAACAATTTGCATGAAGTCTTCTGTCACTTGATTGGGGTTAAGAAAGCCAACACATTGTATTCTAAACACTTCGTTGCAAAAGTACCATGTAATTGTTTCTTAGCATTCTTAATTTTCTAATTTTTAAAAGTATATATCCAATGCTAAGGGCATGATCTGTTATCCTAAACTGGGGCACTTCAGGTCATCTGGGAACAGAAATAGAGGTGAGTAGAGATTGGAGAAAAAAGTTAAAATTTCTTTTATAATATTTTCCAAACAATTGAACAGAAGAGAGATCTTTACATTATTGTTGAAACATTTGTAAACCATAATGAATGAAGGATGGAAATTTCAACAGGCTAGCTGGAATTGCAATTCCTGCTTTTGCCACTAGGAAGTGCTCTGGGGGTAAAAGAAAGAATGGTCTGACAGCTGTCTCTAACAGATTTACAGAAAATTGACAACCAAGCTGGTAGAGCGAAAAAGGCAAAAGGTATGAGTCGCTTTAAGCAGTATGAATCAGTGGATGAAATTAAGTGGATAAACTACCAGCAGGCCAAATATTTGCAAAATTTAGAATTTCTAGCTGCAATGGACTAAATGTTACAAGCACCCTTCCCCGAAATTTTTGTGTTAAAATCTTAACCCCCAAGGTGATGATGTTAGGAGGTGGGACCTTTGGAAAGTGGGGCCTTTTCACTCATGAATGTGGTCAGTGCCCTCAGAAGAGGACAGAGAGAAGTCCCTTGTCCTTTTTGCCATGTAGGACATAGGGAGAAAGCTGCAGTCTATGAACCAGGAAGCCAGTCCACACCAGGCTGACACCAAATTTGCTGACACCTTGATCTTGGATTTTCCAGCCTCCAAACATAGAAATAAATTTCTGTTGTTTAAAAGCTACCCAGTTTATTGTATTTATTAATTGGCATTTATTGTAGCCGCAACATGTGGATATCCTGTTTAACAACCTCAATCACATTTGAATCATCAGCTTTGAAGAAAGAAAAAATACAAAACCAAGAACATTTCATTTTTGCTGAATTAAATGTGGTCTTTGTATGTTTAATAGAATGCTGAGATTTTGTAATGCTTTTGTGCAATTTGTTACTTGAATATCTATTGAGTACCAGCTATGTTCTAAGTATGGGAGGTAAAGCAGAGACAAGATGCCTGCCCTCAAGGAGTTTCCATTCTAGTATTATTATGGTAAATTCAGTTATTGTACAGACTTTCTATGGTAGTTTTCAATTTCTTTCAGTTTATGGAATATGCTGAAAATTGTGGGCCTTATCCCTTTTGAAAAAAGAAAGAATGAAAAATTTACAAACACACATCAATTTAACATATCTCAATATCATGTGTGACCATTGTTGCCACCCCCTTTGAGATTTCAGAGCTATAACTCTGATTGGAAGCCCTGGCTTCTAATTCATAGATTTATTGAAACAAGATAGATAAAAATTTGAATGACATCTACTGATTCCAGATTTTTTTTCAAGAAAACATTGAGCTGTTTTTCAGAATGTTAATGTTTATATATGATATATAATGAGCTGGGGACATAGCTCAGTTGGTAGAGTGCTTGACTCACATGTACAAGGCCCTGGGTTCAATCCCCAGCACCACAAAAAGAAAAATAAAGATACATAATGAGAAAAACCACTGGCTTTTATTTCTTTAAGTCATATTTTTGAATCATTGGGTTTTTCTATTGATTTTCCATGCCTTAGCATACTAAATTGGGTTAAATTTTATTTCAATACAAAAAGTCATACTTTTTGACAGAAAGCAATTATGAATTGTATCAATAGAACACTGGCTTCAACCAAAAGTGCACCATTAAGTTATTTAGCTTTCAGGAGAGCCATGTTTAGAAAGCACATCTTTGGGATTCTAAATATGTCATTTTTAGTGTAAGAAATTAGGTCAGACAGCATTTAGAGGAAAGCACAATTAACAAATACATTTGGTTGCTAAGTTGTTTTTTCCTGAAATTAGACACTCATATTCCAAACCCAGAAAAAAAAATTCTTTACCTCTAAATCAAATTTATTTATTTGATTGGCCAACTAAAAAGTCATTTACATTTGAAAGTGCAATAAAGGAAAATTGATAATCTTTCCATAGACTATGTCAGCTAATCCTGAGTCATGTTTCCCAGGTGAGGCTACAAGCCCTAGCTCAGAAATAGCAATGAAGGTGCAGGGTGAAGGGTGGGCAAAATTCACAACGTACTAAGCAATTCAATTTTAAACTAGTATGAAAATCACCATTTATTCTTGTTATGGTCATAGCCATCATTGCAGGCAAGTGTGTGATCATGCCCAACACAAAATTTGGAACTGCCGAATGGTTAACCTCCTCTGTCTCCATTTCTTGATGGGACTACAAACATAAAAGCTACCTGCTACCTGGTTCAAGTTTTGAACAAAGTAGGGCCTTAGGAAAAGTTGACCAAGCATATCTTTGATACCAAATATTGTCTGAACTGTGTTGGTCCCAAAACTAAAAAAAGAAAAGATGAAAAGAAAATAAATAAGCAGGAATAGAGGTAGGGGGTAAACAGGGAAGAAAGGTGCTTCCAGATTTATATGTACTGTAAATCATTGCTTTGCTCCTCCTGAGTAAGAAAAGGAAGTGAGTGGATTGACTCAGCCCAGAAAAATTCTCCTAAACTTGCAGGTTCATTACTTTTAAAAATTATCATTTCTATTTATGATCCACACAACCAAAACCAAACCCTTTCATATATGTTTTAGAAACTTCCCTGTGGTGCCTCTATTACCTCCTCATTGGACTGTGTGACCCTTGGTTTTATAGACCCATTTATTTGCCTGGCATGGATTATTTGACTCTTAGTAGATTTCAGATGGTCACAGTGCTCAACACCTTTGTCTAATTCGATTTTGATGAGTTAATGACTTTACAAAAATTCCTCCTGATCCAAGTCTCCCTGGGTGTACAGACCTGGTCATTGAATAATATTTTCATACTCCAAGAAGAATAACAACAGAACTGTAACCCATTTGATTTCCTTCCTTGTCTTCCCAGCTGAAAACACTCCTAATCCTTCATGAGGTTTTAAAGAAAATAAGCAAGTGTAAGTCACGCTGCCTGACTAAACTTAACCTTCACACCTCCAGCGGACTATGGGGGATGGTGTTTTCTGATTTGTGGGGCACATCTCCTCTGGAGGGACTGGCGAGTAATGAGCTGGGGGAAGGAGGGGAGGCAGAAAGGCCTGGGAAGCCCTGCTCCATGACCTTGATTAAGCCTTCACCTTTGGGTTTCAGGTTCTCTTGATCTCTGAAGCAAGGATACTAATATCCCCAGGACTTTTCAAGAGAGGCCAGGAGGTGGAAGGGACAGAAGCACAGCATGCCTGCTGAGGCCACTAGAGGCAGGATGTTGAAGATCGAAAGAGGTCTCCTGCTCCTAAGCTGGAGTCAGGCAAAACCATCTGGGAATTGAGAACATTAGCTCTTCCTGATATCTGGTGGAATAACAAGTGAAAACCAAACCGCTAGAAAAGGCAGTGTTCTGGGGTGAAGACAGATGTACATGTAACTGTGGCTGCTTATGCAAGGCAAGTGATGAACTCAGCAAAGTATGGTTTTTCAAAAATACAGTTATCCATCTTGATTTGAAAGACAGAAGAATTAGTTGCTGTGGTTGTGTTGGTTTAAAATAGGGTTTCTCGCTTGGAATGGAGCCAGCATTTGACCCAGTTATCTCATTCCTATACCCAAAGGACTTAAAATTGGCATACTACAGTGATGGAGCCACATTAATGTTTATAGCAGCTCAATTCTCAACAGCTAAACTGTGGAACAAACCTAGGTGCCCTTCAACAGATGAATAGATAAAGAAATTGTGGTATATATGCACAAATGGAATATTATTCAGCCTTAAAGAAGATGAAAGAATGCCATGTGCCAGTAAATGAATGGAACTGGAAAATATGGTAAATGAAATTAGCCAATCCCAAAAAACAAAAGCCAAATTTTTTCTCTGATATGCAGATCCTAATTCACAATAAGGGGTGAGACTAGGGAAGAATATAGGTAGTTTGGATTAGACAGAGGAAAGTGAAGAGTTAAAACCACTGGTTGAAAATCTAATAAATATCACTTATGATAATTCAAAGCACCTTTAGTTTAGTTTTATTGGTACCAGGTATTGAACCTAGGGGTGCTTAACCACTGAGCCATATCCCCAGCTGTTTATATATTTTATATAGACAGAATCTCGTTAAGTTGCTTGGGGCCTTTCTTTTTTTTTTTTTTTAATTTTTTATTGTTGGTTGTTCAAAACATTACAAATTTCTTGATATATCATAAACTAAGTGCACTGCTGTTTGCTTGGGGCCTTTCTAAGTTACTGAGGCTGGCTTTGAACTCATGATCCTCCTGCATCAGCCTCTTAAACCACTGGAATTACAAGCATGGGCCACCGTGCCTGGCTTAGTTTTTGCATCAAACTCTCACATCCAATATCTGAGGCTAACTACCCCATCACAGATATCTAAAGCATTTCATGTGAGGGGCCATCACTTTTAGAAAACCTTCCAAACATCCAGAAAAGTGTTAATTGCAATGTTATTACATTGCTTAATGATGGGGATTGTTCTGAGAAACACATCATTAAGCAATGTCATGGTCACACTGACACCACCGAGCGCACTTACACGAACTAGCAAAGCTGCCAACTCTCCAGGAGATATGATCTTATCAGCGTCATATCATCATATGACTGTACACAGGGCTTGAGGGTGGAGAGGTGAAGCCAGGTCTCCTGAAGGAAGTATGTATTTTCTGTTTATGCTGCAGACTTCTTAGGATGGTGGGGCACCAAGTATGCTCATAGTAAGTGAATGAATGAATGAATAAGAAGGTAAAACAGGAAATAAATTGGCCTAGGGAGATTAGATTTTTTAAGATTTCATTTTATTATTATTATTATTATTATTATTATTATTATTATTATTATTATTTTGCCTTGATTCCCTCTATACCAGATCTTCCTTTCTTAACCATGTTCTTAACTACAAAGAACATCCTAGCAATCCAAGAGAGTTAACATGTCTGGCTCTTTTCTTCTAAGAAAATCCCATGGAGCCTCTGAAATGGTACTTTAAGGAGCAGGAATCTAGTATGATACTTTGGGGATACTTTAATCCACTGTCCTGCAATAAACAAGGTTGCTAGATGGAGGATGAAGTTAGCCGTAGCCCTTGTCTTGGACTGTAACACACAAGTAAGCTCAGAGTCTAAGAGTCTACTGTGATCCTGTTCTTCTCTCTATTCTTTTGGGAACAAAGCTTAATGTGGGTCAGCCGGCAGAATGATAAAGATGCATGTTTCTCAGAGATCGTCCTCAGTTCAGGCTGCTCTTGAGGTTCCAGGGCGGCCTGAGGTCTGTAAACACCAATTCCTTTTCCAAAGCAGTAATTTATTACGCCATCTTCTATTGTAGTTGGCAAAGTTTGCCTAAATTACCTCCTTTATGAATGCTGAAACTTGACCTCGTGGATTTGTTTTTGGAAAATTCTTTTTGTCGCCCGAAATCCGTTGGCTTCCAGTTTGAAAATGTCATCTTTATGCAACATAAATAAACAAACGTTGGATAGAATATCCCTTGTCTCCGTAGGTTCTGACTTTTCTAAACGAACAAAGTTGTACCCGGTGGGAGGCTGGGGATAGGCAGTTCCTAATGTTTCAGTAGTGTGGGAGGCGGTTTTACTGCTACAGAGGCAAGCAGAATATCCCCACCGGTCCCCATTACCATCGCCCCTTCATTACTGGGTCCTGCGGGCACCTCATCTCTTCTGTAAGGCAAATGGCTTGTTCACAAAGCCACTCACAGCAGGGCTGTTTGGCTCCCACCGACCAACACCCCAGAGGGAACTTCTGCTTTCTGGAAGCCACTCTCTCCAGCTCAGGGGAGAGATTGCTCTTGGCTGTTTTAAATGGCATCCCCCTGCATAGCAGGCGAAGGAGAGAAGAGGGGTCAATCATCACTTTCAAGGACCAAAATTGAGCATGATGCAGAGATGGGGGGTGAGAGGAAGGAAGCTTGGAGGGAACACGGGGAATGCAAAGAAAAATAACTTTAGAATCTAACAGTGCTGTTTCATAGCCATGTACAGATCAGTGTTTCACAACTCAGCTGCGTCTCGAGTTCTCTTCGTGCCTAGTGCCCTAGAGCTCCTGATCTCACCCAACAGGAAGTCTTCCAAGATGAGAAAGACTAGAAAGAAATCAGTCCCTGGTCCTCAGATATTTAAAACCCAGATGGGCCAGATATGGTGGCACAGGTCTGTAACCCCAGCTACTCAGGAAGCTGAGGAAGGAGGATCACAGCTTTGAGGCCAACCTGGGCAACTTACCGAGACCATGTCTCAAAATAAAATTAAAAGTGCTAGGAATGGGGATAGAGCATCCCTAGGTTCAATTCCCATTACCAAAAGCAAAAACGAACAATTCAACCACCAGATGGGAACTGAGAAGGAATAAGAAATTTGTACAAATAATAATAGGAACAAGGCAGAATACAATGGTATTAATGCCAAAACAGCTCTGGCACCCCATGAAATGAGAACACATATTCATTTTGTACAGGATGAAGAATGATCACATCACATGTGAAATGGATCTTAAAGAATGGGTTGGATTTACATGGAAAGAGACAAATATAAGAGGAGGGAGAGAAGACTGCCTTTCCCCAGACTGAGATAATGAGCAAAGTACACATGTGCTCAAGTGCTCAGGTGCAGGAAAGAGAAAAGGAAGAAGTCCACTTTGTACTTGGATGTTACATCATGTGGAACCCATTCAGGAGCAAGAAATCACATCAGTGACTTTAGCAGAGAGAAATTAATATAAAGAAGAGCAACCTAATATAGAATTATGAGTTAGATATTTATTCATGTATTTATGTAAAAATGTATTTGTGTAAAAAATCCATGCATGTACATAAAACTTTTTTTTTGTAGTTGAACACAAGACATTTATTTATTTATTTTTATGTTGTGCTGAGGGTTGAACCCAGGGCCTCATACGTGCTAGGCGAGTGCTCTGTCGCTGAGCCACAACCCCAGTCCCACATAAAACATTTTTACGTGTACCAGGTATTATGTAAAATAAATTTTTACATGTATCATGTAAAAATATATGATAAAATATATACACATATGTATACATTTTTAAGGTAAAAATTTTAAACTTTAAAGTAGTTGAAAAAATTGAAAAGTCGGGGCTGGGGCTGGGGCTCAGTGGTAGAGTGCCCGCCTAGCTGGGTTCGATCCTCAGCACTATATAAAAATAAATAAAATAAAGGTATTGTGTCCAGCTACAACTAAAAAAACAAAGAAAGAAAGAAATTTAAAAATAGATATGAGTTCAGAATGTTAAGTTTAAATTTTTATTTATACCCAAAGCTAATTTACTATAATACACCAACTTAAACTAATTAAAAATTATTCAAGATCATCCCTTGGACTGGAAAATTGTCCCACATGGTCATTCGCTCAAGTGAAAATGAAATAGGCAACAAAGTACATTTGATAAGTTTGTTTCTAGGAAGGTTGGTGACCTTGTGCTCCACTGTGGTTCAACATAGCACTCATCTCTGTTTAAAATTTTGACGTTTTGTTCATCACGGTGTTTTTCTTAGTTCAATTTTGAGTTTTAAAAACATAGCTTTGGAAAATAAATTATCATGATTCCTGAGTATTTTAGTACTGCCTTAACTTTGTCCCTGAGGTAATTCCCTAAACAACCTCACCCCAGTCCCTGTCCTCTGAAAGGGTAAAAGGAGAATTCCAGCCTAGGTAGGAACAGGCAGCAGACAGGAAGCACATGGGAAAGAGCTGGAAGGGGCGATCCTTTCCCTATCTTTCTGCCTGGTCTGGCTCTACCATCTCTATAAGTAGAGTCTAACAAGGAGTCCACAGGCAAAAGAGAAATGCAGAGTGCAGAATCCTGACCTCAGCATCAAAAAGTCGACTATCGGGGGAGAAGCCAGCTATGAAAGGTAGGTTTCAATCTAGAAGGTAATAACCTAGTAACTGGCACAGAGGTGACTTCTCCCATGTTGAAGCTTGAAAGATAAGTAAGATAATCATAATCACTCCTTGAGCTCTCCTTGCGATGTCACACAGTTAGTACATGAAATTGTCTAGATCTGAACCTGGTTTAATCTCACCCAGAGCCCATGCACACTCAGTCAGTCTACCATAGTAACATTTACACAAAATGTTTCATGCCAAGAAGCACAGAGTAGAGCAAGAAAAGATAACATAAAAACAACACAGCATGTGATGGAAACAAGCACTCTATTGTTAATACAACTGAAATTATAAAATTATATGTCAGACACTTCCTAAATATTCTATAAATTTTATTTTTATTGAATCCTACCAACAACCCAATGAATAGGTGCTCTTTTATTCCCATTTTACAGAGGGGGAAACAAGAACATTAGAATAATAATTTAGTGAGCCCTAGGGTCATTCAGCTCATGGATGGAAAACAACAGACACTGTGACCCCAGAGTCCTTGCTCTTTATCCCTAGCCATTCTGACTCCCACATAACATAGACTACCATAAGACCAAAGAACTATGGAAAGGTTGGTTCACAAGCCGCCCTCAGATGCCCTGGACCACTAGTCTCTGTAGGAAAGAAACACTTTAAATAGCATCGGTTTTGTACTTTGGACAAATCACATGAAACCAGCTTGGAGAATAGATTTTAAATTTGCAGACAAGAATTAGAGGAACCAATTAAAAGTTATCACAAAGGTTCAATGGAGTTATGTATACAGTTTTGATATCAAAAGTTGAGAATAGGGGACATATTTAAGAGACTAGAACTGAGTGTAATCCCAGCAATTTATGAAGCTGAGGCAGAAGGATAACAAGTTCAAAGCCAGTCTCAGAAATTTAGCAAGACTCTGATTCAAAAAAAAAAAAAAAAGGATTAGGATTATAGCTCCATAGTAAAGTGTCCCCCTTGGTTCATCCCCAGTATTGATTAATAGAGAAAGAGAGAGAGAGGCTAGAGATATCTAAAACACCATTGTTATCTGAGAATAATGAAGATTAGTGTGTTTCACAGATTAGTGTTGGATAACTGATAGATTAGATAAAAATACCAGAAAATGAACAGTCCAATGAAGTAGATTAGTAACTTTCAACATTTGAGTTTTCTGGAGTTTCAAGCAAATGTAAAAGGACATTACCCTGGTTGTGCCTGCCAGCTTGGTCTATGGGTGGTGCTGTAATGGCACTCTAAAGACTGGATAATGTATAGAGAACAGAAATTTATTTCTTACAGATATGGAAGTTGGGAAGTCTGAGATCCAGATACGAGCATCTGGCAGAGTCTTCTGCTATATCATCCCACGGCAGAAGGTCAAAGACAAGGCAAAAAGAAAGAAAGAAAAAGAAAAGGCCTAATCTTGCTGCCTCTGGTCTTTTTGTAATTGGCATTATCCATTCGCCAGGATGGAAATTTCATAATGTAAACACCTCTCATTTTCCAACACTGTTGCAATAGGGATGAAGTACCCAATGCATGCTTTAGGGAAAACACATTAAAACTATAGCATCAGGGAAGGAGTTTTCACTCACTTTTATTGGAAATGAGAATAATAAATTTTTTTCAAGTAATAAGATATTATGACCATAACTGTGCTTAGTCCATTCATTTTGTTTTTACTTTTGCTTTTGTGGTACTGGAGATGGAACCCAGGAGCTCTCTAACACTGAGCTACATCCTCAGCCATTTTTATTTTTTACCTTGAGACAGGGCCTTACTAAGTTGCTAAGTCTGGTCTTGAACTTGTGATCCTCCTTGCCTTCAGCCTCCTCGGGGATTACAGGTGTACACCACTGGGCCCAGCTTCATTCAGTTTTTCAACTCTTGATAGAAATTCATGTAGTATCTCAGGCCTATAAAATCTGTAAAATATTCTTTTAAAGAAATGTTGCCTTGAGACGAAATATGTTTTAAACATGTTCCAACACACATATCTACTGACCTAATGAGCATTAAGCTTCAAGCCAAAATGGCTATGCAAATTCTGACATTTTACCCTACTTTCAAACCAACAGGTTATCCTGCCAATGTCACAGATGCATGCAGAAGATGCAATACTCCTGAGTCAGGGACAAAGAATGTCACTACTCCAAGCATTAGTACTAGCCAGAATATCAAAATTTACACCAGTTCTCCAAGCCCTAAATTCCACAGGGAAATATAAAGAGAGTTGGATGAAACCTGCATAAACAATGAAATGTGTTAAAGAGGAGGAACCCAAGTAAAGAAAAACAATATACTTTGAAAAAAGAAATAAGTAAACTTTCTTCATTGCTCCAGAGTGAGAGAGAGATACAGATACAATCATTATCTTCCCAGCTAACCAACCTGCCCTTTGCTCTAGTTGGAGACACTCTCTCTCTCTTCTAAGACTGTCCACTACCCACATGTCCTTGAAAAATTGAAACAAAGGCAGCTCTAACGTAAGACATGCAGAATTGGTGAGATCTATGGAGAATTGTCTCCCAACAATTAATTGTTTTTGTAATTTTTTTTTGCCAAGGTTAACTTGGAAAGTGCCTGATACAAAAGGATTTGAAGGCCTAAAACACAAGGGGGAAAAATTACAGTAATACCTAAAACAAACAAACTAGGTAGATTAAATTTACTGGGAAATAGGACATCACAAATACAATCTCTAACACATTAACCTTGCAGTGTTTGGAGAAGAGAGAGGCAGGACCAAGAACAGACCATAAAACAGATGTTACTTATCTCCAGAAGAAAAACAAAAATGAAATGATTCAGGGGGTGGTTAATTTTCTTGTTGTGGCTGACATTTGCAGTTCTGTCTGTAGCAGAAGAATATACCAAAAATTGGAGACCAATGATTCATATCCTGGCTGCAAAGATACTGCACTAAAGAGTCGGGGACTAGAATGAGTCTTAATGAGAGGCAATAATCCCATCTTGTATTCACACATGACTATCTGAAAGAGCTTTTACATATATCGTCTTATGTGCTTTCAATCAGCCAGAGTTCAACTTAATGAGAGAATACAAGTAGCTCCCAGGGAGCTGAGAGAGGAAGGAAGTCCCCCTTCCCTCTGCTTGGAAAGCCACAAACAAGCTAGAAATGATGTTGCTAGGCAACTACTAACTTTGTCCATAGGCTTTGGGACTAGATGTTCTTGCTTTCTAATAGAGAAAATACCAGATTGAAGGCCCAGGGTAGAGGAGACTGGTTTGCATGTTGTTGGTAAACTTACCTGTGCTATGATGCGTCATTGGTCATTGGGTTAGCTCCAGGAAAAGTCCTGGTTCAAGGCAACCTTCACTCATATCAGAGAATTTTTTTTAAAGCTTATCTAGATAGCTGTAAAATTGATTTTACCTTTCAGAAATTATCAATCAATCAAAAATAATTACAGCATCGTCTCTTGGGAAAGTTTGTCATGATGTTGAAATGACACAACATGACAAAAGAATTCAGCTCTCACTAGGCCACCCAAGCTTTTATTATCATCTTCATTATTATTATTGTTATTATTATTATTATTATTGTTTTTATAGTAGGGAAAAATAGGAAGGAAAAAAAACCCCAAAGCTTCAAGTTCTCTGGGCCACAGATTATTTAAGAAAACAGGAAGAGTGAATATTAACACAACTCAGAACTAAGTAAACAACATTAGAAAATTACACCAAAAATTAGAAATGATTAGACTAGAAAATAACAAACATTTTATATAAATGTAAACAACAGTTTGTTGTATTTTTACATATGTCCATCTGCCTTTCTAACAGGCATTTCTTTTCTAAGACATGAAACCATGCAGCAATAAATTCTTCTAGGGTTTCCAAAAGAAAGGTGGAAAATTAATTCATCAATTCAACAATAATAATTAAATGCCTATGAGTTCCAGGCACTGAGCTCTTTGTTAGGGAGTATTGTCATGAACCATTAGATATTGTCAGCTTCTGATAAGCTTAGAGTCTGTTAAGTGAGAGATTCAAATCATTAGCAGACAAAAAAACATTTAAAAAAGCTAAATAATTAAAAAATGTGAAGTCCAATGAAAAAGAAGAATAGACCAGACCCAATGATGGCACATACCTGTAATCCCAGAGGCTCCAGAGGCTAAGGCAGGAGTATCATAAGTTCAAAGTCAGCCTCAGCTGCTAAGAGAGGCCTTAAGAAACTTAGCAAGACCCTGTTTCTAAACAAAATACATAAAGGGCTGGGGATGTGGCTCAGTGATTAAGAGCTCCTGGGTTCAATCCTCAGTAAAAAAAAAAAAAAAAAAGAATAAAATGTCAGAATAAGTATAGAACAATTTTTGTAGACATGGTGGAATTAATCCTTGGTATCTTAGGCAGAATAGTGAGCACTTGAACTTGTGATGAGTCTTAAAGGTCTAAGACAATGGCTTGCTGCTAAAGGAGGTTGAGATTGTTCAACCATCGGAGATGCAAGTAGGTTTCAGGAAGGGGGCCTGCATGGAGTACTTTTGACCAACCTTCCCTGTTTGAGAAGCACATAATAACTGCTGTGAGTATCCTGCTCAACTACAGGGGAACTAGCGCCATAGGTAAGGGTGACATGATTGATCCTGGGATCCCAGAGCTGTGGAAGTAGGGTTTGTGGCCATAAGGCCATGGGGACCATACTGCATCATAATGATGTGAGGCCTGTAGTCCAGAAGAGTATAGAGGAATCCAAAGAAGGAAGAGGTCTGTCTGCCGTGTTTTAGAAATGGGTCTGTTTTAGTCAGCTTTTTTTGCTGCTACAACCAAAAGATATGACAAGAACAATCTTAGAGAAGGAAAAGTTTATTTGGGGGTCTCATACTTTCAGAGGTCTCAGTCAATAGATGGCCAACTCCACTCCCCAGAGACCCACATGAGGCAGAACATCATGGCAGAGTGTGGAGGAGGAAAGCAGCTTAGAACACGATGATCAAGAAGCAGAAAGAGAGCTCCCCTCACCACGGACAAAATATAAACCCCCAAGGAAGACCTCTATTGACCCACCTCCTCCAGCCATACCTTACCTGCTTATGGTTACCACCCAGTTAATCTCCATCAGAGGATTAATATATTGATTAGATTAAGGCTTTCATAACCCAATCATTTCACCTCTAAGCTTTCTTGCATTGTCTCACACATGAGCTTTGGAGGAACATCTAAATAAACATCTAATGATACTTGGGGGAATATCTAAACCATAACAGGATCTGTGTTCCAGCTGAGAACAGAGTACAACAGAAGCTGACTTCAGAACAAAGGCACCAACTGCTCCTGTGGACACTTAATGTGCAAAATACAGGTTTAAAGAATTAAAGGATAAAGTATATCACATAAATGAAATTTTTATCTAGAGGAAGATTGGTGAGTGGGTAAGTCTATAAAGGGCACTAAAACACATTGGAGCAATAAAATCTCATCAGGCATTAACTAGACAGGGTGTACTTAGTGCACATCTCACAGGATACTCTATGTGCTAGGGAAGAAGACTTTGAGGAGTTGCTGTTTCTGGGGTGAGGAATGACACAGTCCAGAAATTTCCTCCTAATGAGTATGGATGAGGTAACCTGCAATTTGCTTGACTTTATGGGTCATACAAGCTGGGGATCAAACCTGAGAGTCTGGGCCAATAGCAAAGAAACTGAGCATAGTCCCTCCTTCCTTCATTTTCTCTCAACACAGCTCTTGACTCTTGTTGGAAAAATACTTAAAGAACTTTTGTTTGAAAGAGCATTTTCCCTATAATATCAGCACCTCCATGTGGCTCTGACTTCTGGGGGCTCATTTTCACGGCCAAATGGCTTTCAGTAAGCCCAATAAGAGCTACTTCAAACATGGCCAGTTAAACTATGGAGCATTTACTTCTTTCCAAGCCTTTACAGTTTGAAGCAGAGCTCATTAATGCAGTGTATTCACAGATGTATTAAATTACTCTTTTGAGGAAATAAGCCATAAAAGATTTAGGGAGCAAATATCACAGAGACATTGGTTATTGATAACTCAGACATTATATCTGCCTCATTCAAGAATAGTCTCTGACAGTGAAAAGTTTGGTGCCTTCCAAAATTAAGTCACACAAGGAGCAAATAAATAATCCCTGATTCACTTACCAGGGCCGTTCAGCTGGTAGATCTAAATTGTAGTTCTGTTATGACTATTCTTCATCAAGGGGACCCTGGGTGAACTGAAGAAAGGAAATATAAGGGCATCACTAAAGAAAAATTCCCTAGGAGAACTGAGACTTTTTAGCTAGTGCAGGTTTCATTGCTCCAGAGCAAGAATTTTGAGATAATAGTATCATAAGCATATTACTAAAGAGTTATGATAATCAGTTTATGCAAATAGATAAATGCAAACAAAGACCTGTTTGGTAATACCAAGATGACTACCACCATCAAGTTCCAACTGCCCACCTACAGCACCTACATATCTGGTAAAAAAAAAAAAAAAAAAAGAAGCAAATGTTGAGAAATAAAAATATATGAGAAGACTAAGTTGTAATTTCCCCTATAGTATAGGCATTTGTATAAATATTCATATACTTATAGATCTTCTACTGGTATTTTTCTTCATCTATAGCTTTTTAAAATGCAGTGCTATAGGTGCTAGACTCTGGGATACAAACATGAATAAATAAAAGATATCCTTGAACTGACTGGGGAGGTTTCAGAAGATGGCGGCGAGGGGAGTGCATTACCCCCGTGTGCTGCTTCACTGTGTGGGAGTATGACAAGTCAGGACGGCTAAAGGATATCTTGTTAGGAATTTCCAGCAATAGTGGGGTGCTCCGGAACCTGGAGGAAGGATTTCCATCGCACGAGGATCGGCTACGGGGACTCAAACGCGAGAGGTTTGTCGCACGGAGGGTAACTGCTTATTCAGCAAATCGCCCCGCGGCTAGAGTCTGCAGTGTGCGCTGGGATAGAGACGCAGGGTTACAGCGCTGCAGTTTCTGCCAGCCGCGCAAGCACCGTACTCAGGGCTGAATTCTGGGTTCCAGACGGGGTAAGGAAGCGGTCCTTCTCGGTTCTACACACCGGTCAGTCCACAGAGGAGGCCAGCAGCCACCATCTTGGTAAACTGACGTCACGTCCCCTGTTTTCGACTGACCGCAACTCATTCAGCCATAGATCAGGTAATTCCAGGCTACAATTCGCCTGTGGCTTGCAAACAGATTGCTAGGGTTCTGCGCCTGGGTGCTTCTAAGAACCTGAGCCTATCGGAGCGAACGCCGAGCGCGGGGCGCCCGAGTTC
>NW_025999968.1:46814501-46851833 GCF_001458135.2 Marmota marmota marmota | reverse complement strand
AAAAAAAAAAAAGATATCCTTGCCTATAAGGTACACATAGAACAAAAGAGCAGAGAGATGCACAGAAAACTGAAACATAAAAGGCTTATTGTTTTGTAGGTAAAAAAATGGATGTGTAACCGATGTGTATCTGCATTATGTATATAGGGTAAAAATGGGAGTTCATAATCCGCTTGAATCAAATGTATGAAATATGATATGTCAAGAACTTTGTAATGTTTTGAACAACTAATAAAAAAAAAAGGCTTATTGTTCCAAGGAACTAGATGCAAGAGAGACCTGAAGAAGTTAGGGACAGCTTCCCAGAGGAGAAAACATTTGAAATTAGGTTGAATTGATGACCTGAACCTGTGGTTCATGAACAAGTACAGAATCTCCAAGCAGATTCTTCCAGAAGAGGTGAAATCTGAACCTTAAATCACAATTCTTGATATTTATAGTGTATGTGACATGATCATAAACTACAAGAAAAAATAATCATCTCAATTTTCAGAGTTTATACAACTAGTGATTCTTTGAGCAAGGCCAAACCTTGATTATAAAACAAGAACATTATAATTAAAACCTGATGGTCATCTATTTCTCAAGAGTTGATTTTCCTTCTGTTTGATTCATCATCCAGTTAATATGATCCATCTCCTCCATTAGAATGCAAAGTACATAAGTAAAGAGATCTCCGTGGTACCCCCCCAAACTAGACCAGGGCCTAGCAATAAGTAGGTGCCCAATACATAATTGAGTGCCCACATGAATGAATAACATACATTAAGCCAGTTAGTTAATGTCTTTATCTGTAGGATGCCTCACAGAGAGGTTTGGGGAAGAAATTGAGATGATTTACATGAGTATCCTAGTACTGTGCTGCATAAGAAATCACTCAATGTTAACTACTATTTTTGTGAGTACTGTCTTCATTAACAAGCTCCTGGGTTAACTACTTTATAATTATTATAGCTTATCTTATCCTATCCCTAGTCCTCTTAACAACCCATGAAAAAGGGTTATTTTTATTTCATAGATCATAAACAGATTCGAAGAAGTTCAATAATTTGCTCAAGGTCACATAGAGTTGAAGTCAGGATTCTGACCACATCTCCAAAGCCCACTGCCCACCCACCATATGCACTTGACTCTCAGGGTCCACCTGACTGCTATTAAAGCACCTATCATGCTGTTTGGCAGCTAGTTGTGTGTTAAGCACGTAACATCTTCTTCACTCGACTATAGGCTCCAAGAAGCACTTGGTGTGCAGTCTTTTCATATTTGTTGCAACTTGTAGAATGGATGTCTAACTCTGCAAGCCCTTGAGGTCCTCTGGGGGAGCCCCACAGGAAAGGAGAGTGGCAGCAAGTTCAAATTGAATCTTGAATCTGTCAATTACTAAACACTAAATAAATACCACTTAGAAGCAAAGAGCGGCTTCTGGATGTGAGGAGTGTGGAAGGAACTGGTGGTTCCCCAGATATTGGTCATTTCAGTGTTGTTTATATAATAAACACAAAATTTGAGTGTTGTCTTTCCAAAAGGCAGCCCAAGACATGCAGTAGGATTTCAGGGAGAAGTTAAGTTCATGATCTTCTACCCCAACCACTAAGGTGAGGCTACCAGTTATACTGGACAATAAAAGGGGGAATATAAATACTTAAAAATAAAACTAGGGAAAAAAAGAACACTTGTGCTTATATAATTAAACTACAATAGACTTTAAAAGAGGGTGCAAATTTGATGTCACCCTGAGATTTTAGACGAGGAACATGCCCAAATATATTAGGACGATAAGAAAACACACTTCTCCATAGCAACGACCTGAAAACTCAGTTCCATTCTCATTACCAGAGAACATTTGACAGAGAAGCCTTGAGAGGCAGCTTTCCCCCAGAAATTTATCAGGCAGCAGAAAGGGAATGTGGGGGAGAAATGGAAGGAGAATGAGTGCCAGGAGGCAGTTACCAAGGTGTAGGAGGTGCTAATCAGGAGAAAGTCAGACAGCTGATTAACCAAGTGCTGAATCACTCACTCCAAACCCCGAACTCCTCTGTACCAAAGAAAGGAAGCTGAAAAACGAATTACTCACTATTGACAGGAGACAACAGCTTGTCCCTCAAAAGGAACAGTGATGTCGGACTAATTTGTTCACAGAATAGGCCAAACATTGATTCCCCTTGCTGAAGAGGATCCAATACCCATGAATCCACTTCAGTCACTGTGCTGAGATGCATTAACTTTCGAGACAGAACTGCCAGCACATGAAATTCCTCTAGAGAAAGGACACCCAAATGCCACTTTTGATGCCATTCCGAGCAAGTCAGTCCCACAGCTGGGACAACAACTCTCATTCATTCTATTCATTTAAGAAGTCTCAGACCGAAATATAAAAGATTAACAGATGAGTAGCATGGTGCAGGTGTGCAAGGACTCCACTTGGAAAGGCATTTGGTGGGTGTTATGGTTTGGATCTGGAAAGTCCCCACAAGCCTCATGTGTTGAAAACTTGGTCTCAATGCAGCCATGTTCAGAGGTGGGGTTTGGGGAAATGTTTGGATCATGAAGGCTCTGATCTCATCAATGAACTAATCCATTGATGGATGTGTAATTGAACAAACTATTAGGAGGTGGTAGAAACCTGGGAGGTGGGGCCTACTTGGAGGAAATAGGTCACTGAGGGCATGTACCTTGGAATGGTGTACCTTGTCCCAGGACTGTCTTCTCTCTCGTTTTGCTTCCCAGCTTCCATAAGGTAACAAACAATGCTCCACCATGTGCTCCCCACCATGATGTTCTGCCTCACTAAAGGCCCAAAGTGATGAGTGCAAATTGACATGGACTGACCTCTGAAACCATAAGCCAAAATACGTCTTTTCTCATTTAAATTCATTTTCTCAGATATTTTGTCACAGTTGATTAAAAATTGACTAACACAGGTGGGTACTGAGTCCCCACGGTCTAGGAGACATAGTTTGGGTTCTCTGTTTGCCATTTCTCAACTGCGCACACATTGCTTTCGTCTCCCCATGCCTCCGTGTTAGAGAGTGATCATTCTTCTACCAGGTTGTCAGGGGGACTTTTGTGCTAGTATACGGAAACATCTCAGCACTGACCCAGCTACACTGTCATTACTTTAAAAAGAGAGAAGATTTGACTCGTATGCACACAGAACACTCTTTACTAATGAAAACACAGAAAATGGTCACAGGTGGCTGGGCTTGTAACTCAGTGATAGAGCATTTTCCTAGTATGCATGAGGCCATGGGTTCAGTGCCTCTCGATGCAAAAACAAAACAAACAGAGAAAGAAAATGGACATAACTTGCTTCTCCCTCTCCCCTTGGAGTCGTCTTCTAAATCAGTAGTTAGCAGCTGCCAAGATGTATGGTAAACAGGATTGAAGCATCTCCAAGGATTTGAACGGCAAATACACAGAAGCCATTGCTTGCAGGAATGAGACGGCATAAAAGAACACGCTGTCCAGGGTAACACCAGAATAATTGGCCAACACTCGCCGCATGTATTCTTTCTGACAAGTCTCCCTATGTATTAATGGATCTTTTGCCACATTGTCCAATCGTATCCTAATTCTAGGGCTTAAGGAGCCTGCAATTGAATTCAGCTTAAATTAAGGCTGTTCATTTCCTTTGTCACATCAAAGTGGGAAGAAAACTTCCTAGAGGGAAAGTTTCAAAAATACCCTTATTGCCAATCACTGCGGTCGAAGGCACGAGAGGGTCTCGACGAGCAACTGTAATGAACATCGTCCTCTGGACATACTGTCAAAGATGTCATCTTCTGATGACACCTACCCCTGTTTGCTCTCAGTTCATTATTTCTCAGTCTGCAACGGTGACAGAATTGAATTTCAAGGGATCTCTGATCACGTAATGTGGGTAGGAAATAAGTAATGAGATCCCAAGGTGCTGGCTGGCTCCCTCCAGAGGTGCTGAACCCACTCTGAGGCGAGGAGAGACCACTGAACTGAGAGTCGAAGGAGAGGGCTCAGGTGGAGCAGCCCATGCCCCATGCACAGCTTCAGTAAGTTCCCACTTTGCGCTGTGCCTTAGCAGTGCCACTTAGAAAACAGGGCCACTGCTCACCAACTGTCCTCTCCTCCTAGAGCACATTGCCTCTGGTGGTTGTCTGGTTCCAACCCAGTGGTTTAAGTGAAAAGGGGCACGTTGTTGATGATATTCACAGGGAACAAAGCTGGGCCTCACAAGAGAGTCAAACCTGGAAATGGAGAGTGAGCTCAAGAGCTGTCTCTCCACCCATGGAAAGTCTCTCACCTCTGCCTCTCTCCTCACATTTGCTCCCTTCTTTCCTCCCTCTTGAAGACCGGCTTTCTTTTCTCCAGCACACACAGGCTGCCGTAGATTTATCCTAAAGTCAATGAAGCTTAAGCACCAAGATTCCTCATTTGCAGGGCCTCTTCCAAAAAAAAAAAAAATATTCAATTTCACACTCCATTTTGCATTTATTTTTTTCCTGAAGAGGACCCCGCCTATGTATTCTCAGTGATCTCAGCTGGCTCCTTCTCTTGTGTTGCCAGAGTTCACACAGTTCATGCTTCATATGCTTTTCATTGATGTGACGCAGCCCCACAGAAGAGGGCCTGGACCTGGACCCTGAAAGAAACCGGGTAGGCAGAGTTTTTTTTTTTTTTTTTTTTAAATAGCAGCTTCTATGTTTTTAGAGCAGTTGTAGGCTTACAGAGAAATTGAACAGGAAGTACAGTGAGTTCCCATCTGTCCCCTTCTCCTCCTACATGCAGTCTCCCCTGTTATTAACATCTTGGACTAGTGTAGCTGCCTTCTGCTATGGTCTGAATGTTTCTGTACTCCCCAAATTCATATGCTGAAATCCTATCCCACCAGGCAATACTGTTTGGAGGTGGGACCTTTGGGGAAGTGATTAGATCATAGGTGCAGCGCACTCATTAACACAGTTGTACCCTTGTAAGAGAGGCCTGCAAGAGACCCCATACCCCTTCTACCATGTAAGAGGACATAGAAAAGAAGTGCCTTCTGTGAACCAGAAAGCAGGCTACCCCCACCCACTGAATCTATGGTACCTTGCTCTTGGACTTCCTAGCCTTCAGAACTGTGATACATAAATTTCTTTTGTTTATAAGCGAGCTAGCTTGTGTTTTTTTGTGTGTGTGATAGTAACACAAACAGACTTTTAATTTCTTACAATTGACAAATCAATATTGATACATTGTCCATTGTTTGTGTTAGGGTTCATTATGTTATGCAGAGTTTTTGTGTCTCAATTCCAAGGACTCAGAAGAGAACATCTAGCGGGCTTTATTGAGTGGGTGTGGACCCCATTGGGGGATGAGACCAGGGGATTATGCTTGACAAGACAGCAGGTTCTGTGAGGCAGTTCAGGCACGGCTGCATAAATGGTGGGCAGGATATGTGTTGGGTAGGTGTTTCTCTAGGGGATTAACTACAAAAAGATAAACCAAACTATATATGAGAAAGCAATTTGCAACTCTACAAAATGAACATCGCATATACAGAGAATGTCATCACTATGTTCTCTTTCAATGCAGTAGAAAGAATTTTTCTTCCACCCTTCATTACTATCTAAATGGATCAAATCTTTTCCCAACAATTAATCAGATTTCTGTGTGGAGAGTGGTGATCTAAATCATGGCTTGTCTGACTCATTGCTGCATTAACACTAGGAACTGCCTGTGCAAAGGTATGGGTCAAGATGCTCCAGTTGCTATGGTAACGGCCAGGATGGCTAAGTGCAAAGGTGTGTGGCTCTATCAGTTGAGGCCTTGAGTTCAGCACCTTCTCTCAGGGATAGAGAATTCTGAGCAAAACAAGATGACCCTAATGTCTCTCCAGTCCTGCATCCTTCAGATTGCTTGCTTTGCTGAAACTTTCCCACAAATAACCTTTTGATGATGAAAACCTATATAATAAACTTGCTGAGCTAGCTCTGGAGTCAGTCAAGCCTCACCAGGGCCTGACTACCCACCTAGCCCCAGTTTTTTCTCCCTCTGTGTGTCCGTCTGTCTTTTCTTTATCCCTCATTGCCCCTGTACACCTGGTATCTTCCTTAATAGCCAGGGCTCAGAGCAGAAATGAGAGGGTTGCAACATTTCTGCTTGATGCCCTTCTTTAAATTTGACATTTAAAAATCAAAGATTGGCCAACCAAAGGAAAAGACTACTCCATATCCATGCTCAGAGTTGGGATGGGGGAAGAGATAATAAGGCAAAAACTGGACAGTATGACATTGAGTTGTTTCTTGCTCTCCCAGTGCCAGAACACACCAGTAAAATGAATTTACAGCCAGGCATGGTGGGGCATACCTGTAATACCAGTGGCTCCATGGGATCTTATGCCCTCTGGGATCTTATTGTCTCCATTTATGTATGATGTGTCGAAATGCATTTTACTGTCATGTATAACTAACATGACAGTACATGAACAAAAAAATATTTTTCTAAAAGTATTTATAAAGAAAAATAGTTCAGGGAAAAGCTGTCTACCTTTCTCATCAGAAGACTACAGCTGGCTGACTCTTAGGAGGTTTGCTCCCTAAGATAACAGAAGAGTCTAATCCCAGAACCAGTGAGTATATGAGGTTACGTGGCAAGGGGAAAATAAGGCTGCAGATGGGTTTTAAATTTGCCAATTACTTGGCCTTAAAATAGGGAGATTATCCTGGATCACCTTGATGAGCCCAATGTAATCATGAGAGTCTTTAAAAGTAAAAGAGGGAGGCAGAAGGATTCAATGTCAGAGTAATTAAATGTGAGAAAATTTTTCCCACTGACACTGGCTCTGAAGATGGTAGGGGGTCTTGAGTCAATATCATGGGCAGCCTCTAGAACCTGGAAAAGTCAAGAAAATGTACATGCCTGCAAAGCCCTCCAGAAGGCATCCAGCCATGCCCATTGAGACCACATTGGACTTCTCATCTCCAGAACTATAAGATAATAAATGTGTGCTGTTTCAAACCATTAAGTTTGTGGCACTTTTTTTTACTGTAGCAAAAAGAAACTAACATGCTCCCTAACATTTTATTATTCCTACAATGGTTTATTCTTGGGACTTGAGACAATAAGATCCCAGAGGGCAAGGCGACTGCCTGGATCCTCTCTGTCAGCCCACAGTCATTGGTCCATTGCTCTGCACACACTTGGCCTTCAGGACCTAGGGACCAAGTGCTAATGTCCACTGGCATGTCCATCATCACAAGTCAAGAATGTGCAAAGCACTAATGAATCACATTATATACCAATGTCTTCTGCATCCCAGGGTGATTTCACTGGAAATTCTAAGTACTGATGAAATAGAGAAACGATTGATATAGAAAATTCTCATTTCAAAGAAAGTGCTCACCCATTCCACCCAGGTATTGGAATTTAGCCAACTGAATTATTTGTGACAGCTGCAACAATGAAAATTATTAGTCCTAACTGGTTCCAAAACATGCAGGTCCCTAGTGACAGAAATTCAGTTCAAAAGAGGACTTTGTCTGATGTGATATCTTTGTGCCCAAGGAAAACAATAGCATAGATGCACAACAATGCATTGTGAATTATTAAAATTATAAAACAAAATGAACCCAAAGGAAACCTAATGTAATGAGTAACTCCCAGAGATGAATCATTCTAATTGTAAGGAAAGAAGAAATATTTAGTTTATTTTGAAAGACCTTAACACTTACACTAATCATCCTGCAAATTACACAAATATGAAAGGTCAACATCTGACAAATTTTCTAAAATAAACTATATAAATGTTGAAAAGTTCCAGGTACCATAAGGGCCATGGAGAAAATGGCTTCACTTTGTAGCCTCAGCTGAGACTTAGTCATTAGGGTAAGAGATGGTCCTCTTTTATGGTGTAATAGATTGGAAATGATCACAATTTTAACTGATTTTAAGTGGTCTGTGGAAAGTTTGAGAGTAGTTTCAAGTTTCCAGACCAGACTTGCACAATTTGAAAACAGAGAAAGTACCAGAGACACCGGGCAAAATGGGATAATCTGCTTTCCACTGCCCAAAGTTCCAGGATATATTGAAATCTGGGGGATTATTTTATTTTCCTAGAGGGATCCCAGCTTTGACCACATACATAAAAAATTATGATTTGCTAGTGAGCATGCCAAGTTCACTTCTTGTACTTTAGAGAGAATTTTTTTTAATATTTATTTTTTAGTTATCGGCGGACACAACACCATTGTTTGTATGTGGTGCTGAGGATCGAACCTGGGCCGCACGCATGCCAGGCAAGCGCGCTACCACTTGAGCCACATCCCCAGCCCCACTTCTTATACTTTAATATGGACTCTTCTTCTAAGCTTTTCTAAGTACCTATTTCTCAATAGCCCTCTGCTATTGGTTGAATTGTGTTCCCCAAAAGACGAATGGAAATCCCTACTTCTGAGTCAAATGATATGAATTTAGTTGTAAATAGGGTCTCTGCAAATGTAATCACATCAAGATGAGGTAATAATGGATTAGGGTGGGCCCTATTTCCAATGCCTGGTGTCATGTGAAAACAGGAACACAGAGACACACAAGAGAAGGCACTGTGATAATGCAGGCAGAGATTGGAGTGATTTCACTGCAGGCCTAGGAACACCAAAAATTGCTGGCCACCACCAGAAGCAAGAAGAGAGGCATGGAAGCAATTCTCCCTCAGAGCCTCCAGAATGAACTAGCCTTTCCAACACCTTGACTCTGTATCTATAAGAGAACACATTTCCTAAGCCACCAGGATTGTCATCATTTGTTATGTAAGCCCTAGGAAACAAATACACTTCCTGCTAGATACAGTTTCAAAATTAGATAGCTGTTTTTTTGCTTAGAGTTGGTTTTCATTCCCCACAAAGTCCTCAGAAGAAATTATTATTGTTATTACTCTCAGTGAAAGTGAAGCTCTCTTATTTAATTGCCCACAAGCCAGTAAGGTCATGGATACACGCTGTTTGTTCTTATGCCAATACACACAGGGTACAGTTGCTATAGCGCAAAGGAAAAAGTATGGGTCAACCACAAAGATTGATTTTTACCACACTCTCAAGTCCTCTCCTGCCTCAGATCACAGTACACAATATATTATAGACATTCTGCAGCATGGCTGACTTGAGAGATTATTCTGTATTCATGGTGTGCTGCATATCAGGACATATCATCAATATCCACCAAAAAAATGTGAATAGAGTCACAAAAGATCAAATTCGTCTTTAAAGTATTCAATATTTAAAAACAAAACAAAGTTCATTCCTTTAGATTTTTACTTACTCCCACTCTGGTATTATTAGAACATGTCTGTGTATTTACCTGGGGGATTCTGAGCTTATATCAATCTGACCCAAGGATATTATTTGAATATGTGTCCTGAAGCCTGTAGGAACTCATAAAAAGAACAATGTGTGATTTTTTGCAAGTATTTTAGATATCAAATTACTTTAATTAAAAGCAGGATGGGGCATGGTCAGTAACAAGGAAGTCAGGGGCTGGCTCTGCCATAGAATGCAGCAGGAGAGTCCAGGATTCTGTGCAGCTTGGAACCATACCTCAAAAGAGCCCTTCTTCAAAAGGCTTTTGTTATCCTCAATGCTGCCCAGATTCATGGTAAGTCTGGAATTGGTCTCCATGTAGTTGATGACACCTTTCTTCAGCCATGGAAGCTAATTTCCAGTGGTGCAAATATCTCTCATCTAAAAATAAAAAAAAATTAGCAATTCTGGTTTTGGTATGATCTCTCCCCTAGTTTGGGAATCTCTCTTCCATTTAGAAATTTTTTATTTATAAGAGAATCCCATACTTTTCTCTGTCTTGTTGATTCTTCAATCTAGGGCAATCTGGCTTTCCAAAAAAACTCTCATTCCATTATTTCACAAAAGCTTTCACCAGGATTGACCAGCTACCAAAATCAAAAGGGCAGGTTCCCTGATCCCCTTCTTGACCTCTCTGTAGCATTTAATCATCTTCCTCTTGACAATATACAGCACCTCCCTCCATTCATAGTCTCGCAAAATCCCTGTGTATTTCTCTGATATTGTGTGTTATATGATCTCATCCTGAAACTCTGATCTTTCTAGAAACTCTTCCTGGATGTTCTCATCTAAACCTATGATTTCAACCAAATCTTCAGCTGACTCTCTCTCTCCCATTTGCTCTAGACTCCTGTGTCTTTCTGTCAGCTGGGCATGTCCACATAAATATCTAATAAGCAACTTGAAAATCATCATACCAAAACTGAATATCATCTCTCTTCTCTGTCCACATCTCACCTGTTCTTTTCCTATGAATCTTAACTTAGAAATTATTCCAGGTAACGGAGATAAAGCAATGAATGAAATAACCAAATCTCTTCCCCCTTAGGGTTTTCTTCCAGTCGGGAGAAATGAATAATAAATAGATAAACTGTTAAGCGTTGTGAAACATCCAATGGGTGGGAAACTTCCAGGGAAAAACAAGGAGCAAGGTGAGTGGATCAAGAGTGGTAGGTGTGTTTTGGATGGGGACGGGTGGTGAGGGAAGTCCTGCGATGTGGTGATATCTGAGCAGAGAGTTAAAGCCAGTGATAAATAGGGCCAGGTAAGAATCCTGGAGGGGAGGAGACGATACCAGTTCAGAGTTCCTGATTTGAGAGAAGTTGGGTTGATTTGACTTGGAAGAACAAAAAGTTCTGGGTTGCTGAAACAGAGGAAGCAAAGATCCATGGGTAGGAGGAAAGGTCAGGGAAGTAGCCCAAGGCTGCATGGTATAGGACCTCAAGAGCTGTAGGGATTTGTGATCTTATTTTTATTGACACCAGAAAACTCTATAAATATAATTTGACTTTTGCTTTAAATCCATTATTCTGAGCCAGGCATGGTGGTGCACACCGATAATCCCAGCAGCTCAGGAGGCTGGGACAGGATAATCACAAGTTCAAAGCCAGCTTCAGCAACTTAGTGAGGCCCTAAACAACTAAGTGAGACCCTTTTAAAAAATAAAAAGGGCAGGGATGTGGCTCACTGGGTTCCATCCTTGGTACCAAGAAAAAAAAAAGTTCTTCTGCCCACATGTAGAGAAGAGGAGGTTGCAGACCTGGGGTCAGCATCATTCAGAGTCCAGTCAGGAAATAGGTAAGTCAAGGCAACCCTTGATTGGTGCAAAATAGGAACATGGAATTCTTTTCTCATTTCTCATATTTCCCTGGTGGTGTCCCCATTGTCAGAACTAACAGGGAGCTGAGGGACTTATGAGAAGTACAATTTGTGCAAAGCAGAATCCAGAGCTCAGTTTTGCATCACTTAGGGATAAAATAAAATGAAAGACAAAGAGCAATCCACTAACAATGGCTTAAATAAATATGGATGTTTTTAACAGAAAGAAGTGTCAGGGTAGGAGGCTGTCCTCATTGGTTGCTATTTGTCAAAACCCGGGTCTTGAAGAATCTTGGGGCTGCTACAGTTTCAATGTCACCTTCAGGTCACCTAGAAGGAAAAAGGAGCAGCACCAGCTCCCAGAAACCTTAATCATAACTCTGATCATTGCTCATTGACCACAGAGTGTCCAACACCCACCCTAAGCTGCAAAGAAAACTGGGAGGTGAGAGATGGGTTCTCTTCCTTCTCTAGTAGACGTTTGCAAGGGACAAGGGGATGATACTGGTATTGAGGTAGACAGGAGCGGGAAAGTGGGTCAAGCTTTTGAAACTATTTGTATGTATAAGAGTAGAGAATACTGCTAAGGACTCAATAAGCAAGGCTGTAAAAGATGTTAACTGATTAGAACAAATAAGTAAATTATAATTAAAAAACAAAAGATGTTCTTTAAGAAAAAGAAGCTTCTACTAGGTCTATCCAAAGCAAGCAGACTCTAGCCAAATTCAGTGTGAAGAAAAAGAACTCAGAATGTCTTATCAATAATTTGTTATGTTGATTGCATGCCAGAATGATGACATTTGGGATATAGGATAAAAATTTGTCCCTGGTTTCTTTGTACTTGTTTAATATGGTTGTGAGAGAATTTTAAGCTGTCCCTGTGGCTCACATTGTTCCTAATGGATTGCCTCACACTGGATTATCTAATGACACTGCCTTTCTCTAAAGACAGTCCCTGTTAACCTGCCTCAATGCTGGTTGTCATGGTTTTCCAAATCTTACCAGGAGAGCATCTCCTATAGCTCCGAAACATATCTTCTGGTGATAGAGAACAATCACAAAAATGATTAAGTGGAGAAAAAGATTCAAGCTAGGGATCAAATTATTCAACATCAGCAACACCCTGAGGCTTATCAAATGAGATGATTTAAATAACTGGCTGGAGTGAGAAATCCAATTTAATTTAATCCTTTAGTTAATCCTTGGCTTTTTTTTTTTTTCATTGTGAGCCAGGAATCATGAAATTCTAATTTTGCCACGGCCTTCTTCATGACTCCACATTAACAATTTCTTCACTGCTACGGTGAAAAAACGGACGGGGAGGCACATGCAGTCTGTAGCCAACCTGTGGTAGGCAGAATAATGACCCCTCCCCAAGAGGTCTGCATCCTTATCCCCAGCACCTGTCAATGAGCTGCTTTATACAGCACAATTACTTTACAGGTATAAATAAGTTAACGTCCTTGAAATGGAGAGATTCCTCTGGGTCACTCGGGAAGGCCCTATCTAATCTTGTGTATCCTTAAAGCAGAGAAACTTTCTCATCTGGAGTTGAAAAGAAGATGTGGCTATGGAGGACCATGTGTCAGGACAATGAGGGCTTGAGGATACAGGAAGACCCCTGAGTCAGGAATATGGTTGGCCTCTACAATTGAGAAAAATAGGCATGAACAGTCTCTCCCCCAGAACCTCCAGAAAGGCACGAAGCCCCACCCAGGAGACTTGTCACTCTTTTAAGCTCTGGAATTGTCAAGTAATAAAACTGTGGTATTGTATAAAACCCAGAATGTTTGTGCTTGCTTGTTCCAAAAGCAATAGGAAACTAATACCCAACTCAAAGAGATAAACATAAACATGAAAACCTTGAGTTTGAGGATACTGTCATCCAAAAATCTTTTTGCTATCACAAAATTCTTACCAGTCTCCCTGTCCATTCTCAGAAGCTAGAGCTTCTAGCTTACAAAAAATGATTCCGAAGTGATCCTTTTCTTTGTCCATTATCCTTTACACACACACACACACCACACACACACACACACACACACATACCACACACACATACACACCACACACACAGAGAGAGAGAAATGTCTCTCTGACACTATCCACTTTTTTCAAATAATATGCAGCACTAAAGCTAGAGGGAAAAAATATCTTTTCTACTTTCATGTTTATATCCTATTTTTTGCTAGCTGTTAGATTGGTTTCTTCTGCCTTCAAATTCTTCTTCATTTCTTGTTTATATTGAAGCAGTCATTCCATCCAGTATATTTTAACTAACGTGCCTCACTCAACATCTTTTGTCTCTGTAAAGAAATTTGTTCATCCAAGAGATTTTGCTGTAAGTGATAGAAAACCACAACAAAGCACCACACAACAACTTCCATCCACTTTGTGTTTAGACTAGATGGAGTTCAACAAAGTCATAAATGATGACATACTGACAGTTTCATAAGCAAGAGTTTATTTGAAAATTCAGCACTGTGCTGACAGTAAGAACCACAGAGAACTAGGAAAGGAATCAAGGGAGGAAATATGGGGACAGATAGCCATTTGTTATCACTGTTTTCTTCAGAATTCCTTTTTCAGAACTGCAGAAAGACTGGAAAATCTTTAGTGAGAATCTTACTCATAGAACCCAAAGTCCTTAAGTCTCCCTGCTGTTAATGAGTCCAGAGCAAATCGTTCAAAGCACTGCGTATGTTGAGGATTCCAGGACATTTCACCTGTAATGCTGATACTACACCAGACCAAACTCTCCCTCCAATCCTCACTTCCATTATTTTGGGTCCTCTGATTCTACCTCCTGATGTTTACTTTAGATTTCTGTCATCCGCCTTGTTCCTGTGCTTCAATACACAACCCACCAACCCCAGGCTATTGTGTATGAAGGATTAAGATAGCAGTGCACATTTGCAACAGATAGATTCAGGTAACCCTGATCCTCACCATGCTCTGCACAAGAACCTCTCTCTGTGGCATCTCTTCTCTGGTGTCCTGACCTTCCATCTCATCTCTTCAACCCAATCTTCCCTGCATTCAGGATCTAAAATCTACTCCTCCCAGAGTCAAAGAAAAGCTCACATAGCAGTTTCTATCTAGATAATTTGCTTCATCCCTAGGGAGGACACCGTTTTAACTTGTCACAAAAGCAGTTTAGCTTCCGTTGTTATATATTCTCTAATCCAGACCAATCCATGCATTTTTGTTTTATAACCAAAGGTCCCTGTAAGTAGTTTTTTTCTGAATAAAAAGTGAAAAATTCTCTGCAATGCGAACCCTGCTATTCCTACACAATAAAATTGTGGCTAGTCAGTTTGAGGGTTTTCTTTAATAATATTTTCCTTTTCACTGTAAAATAGCTGCATGAACCCACAAATAGTTGTGTTAAGACGAGATGGTGGTTTTAACAAGATGTAATTGTGGCACATTGAAAAGTGACCCTGTCGGTCTAAGAGAAATGCAAAAGTGCTTTTAAAAGGAGAAAGCACTGGGTTAGATGCTAATTGTATGTTTTGCCTGGGAGTAATGCCAAGAAAAGGTAATTCATGAGGAAATTTTCCTCCACACCATCATCACATAAATGGAAATGGCAGTTTCTAAGTGGTATCAAGAATTTCTTAATTTCCCTTTTTAGTTTGGGTCTAAAAGGTATGTAGTCTAGCGATCATTATATTAGAATAACCTGTGATTGCCAAAAATGTAGATCCCTGCCCAAGGACTCCCTTGCATAAATGAATCAGCAGGGACATGCATTCTTAACACTCTGATGTGTCCTTTGTGGTCAAGCAAAGTTTAAGAATTATATCCAGAGTAAAGTAGCATGTCAATACATAGATGAAACCATTGCCCCATTACAATAAATATATGATATCCCTTTCATTCATTTAAAAAATTAGGAGTCAAAACAAACAGTAACATTACAATGGAGAAACTAAATACCTCCTCAGCCAGGTGATCAAGGTTGACCTCAGCAGTAATAAATAATGTTGATGGTCATTACAGTCAATACAGAGCAAGATAGATCTGTCCCTGTGATATGATGTGATAAAAATGGCATTTACCTCTATCATTTCTCTTCTAAAACCCATAATCCCATCCTACTTGTGAGGAAAACATCAGAAACGTTTCGGTTGAGAGACTTTCTACAAAATGCCTGGTGCATACTTCTCAAAACTGTCAACATCACCAAAAACAAGCAATGGTCACAGTCAACATTCAATAAGCCTAAAGAGGCTTATTGAATGAATGCAATGTTTCCTGGGTGAGTTTCTGGAACAGAAAAAAAGGCACTAGATTAAAACATAGAAAAAATATCAAAAGCATGTGCTTAATAATAGCCTATTAACATTGGTTCATTAATTATGGTAAATGTACCTCAGTAATACAAAGCGTTTGCTATAGTTTGGACATGAAGAGTTCCTCTAAAAGTTCATGTGTTGGAATTGTGATCGAAAATGCAGCAATGTTCAGAGGTGGAATGATTACATTATGAGAGCTCATCTGTGGATTAATCCATTTAATGGATTAATGATTTGAATGAACTACTGGGTGGTAACTATAGGCAGGTGGGTCATGGCTTGAGGAAATAGGTCACTGGGGGCATGGCCTTGGGATTATATTTTGTTCCTGGTTCCTATGTGTGGTATCTCTCTCTCCTCACCCTCTCTCCTTCCTGGCTGCCATGAATCAAGATGCTTTTGTCCGCCACATCCTTCCACAACGATACACTGCCTAACCTTGGGTGCAGAGCAATGGAGTTGGCTGACCATGGACCGAACCTCTGAAACCATGAGCCAAAATAAACGACTCTTCTGAGTTGTTCTTGTGAGGTCTTTTGGTCACAGTGATAAAAAGCTGGCTAACACAGTGCTATTAACAGGGAAGCAAAATGTGCAGTACGTGGAAACTGTCTGTACTACCTTTACCATTATTCTATATATCTCAACTTACTCTAAAAAAAGGTTTGTCTTGAAAGTTTTTTTTAAGATGAGAGTCAATACAGAGCAAGAGTGATCTGTCCTCTAAAATCTAGTCCATCAATCAAAACTCCATTCCACCCAGCTTAAAAACATTGAAGTGAGAAAATCAATCAAATGATTGACACCAAAGTATATATGACCAGTAGGCTTAATTCTTCAACACATTTTACACACAAAGCTTTCATGTTGTATATTTCCAGAGGGTTGTATTTGCACAAAGTGAAAGTGAGGGGTGATCATACCTATAGAACATAATGTAAATATTTCTGCAATGATTCTATCTTCTGGTCTGTTTACACATTGTAAGTAGAAATTATCACCCAACTAAGCCTTCAGTGGACACGCTGTACAGGGTAGATAGACACATTTAAACTGGAGTCGCTGGTGCTCCATGTTTATTTCTCAAGTAATTTTTCTGAGAGTAAAATAAAGGTCTATCTCCCTCAAAATCTGCTCTCATCACCATCAATCTTCTTCACTTATGCATGCATACTGTGTTTGCCTTCTCAACTGGCAAGACATTGCTATTGTCCACCAGAACTCACAACTGTTCTTTTTCCTTCTCATTGCTTTTCTAGATTAGCTGGTGTCCTTCAAATGAGATCAGGCCAGGATGAAATGGGAATAGAAGACACAGTCACTTGGAGGATCTTTCTCTTCCTAATTGCTAGACATCTGTTGGATGCTAGCACCAGATTCTATTAGCTTGTTTGCAAGAACATGTTGTTAAATTTATAAAAATTTTAAAGTTTATTGTTAAGCTACTAGTTCAGAAAGGTAGGAGGATTTACACCTCAAAAACTGGTAGGTACTACAATTCAGATATTTTTCTTTCCAGAAAGCCAGTTCACCAGTACACCATTTCCCATGATTTCCCTCTGAAAACAAAGTTGCTTTGTTTTGTTTATTGGTTCTTAAAGACCTGCCTCCATTGTGTTAGTCAAGGTTTTTTGATCTCAAGAAACTGAGTTCTAGTCATGCAAATCAAATTCAGAAATAAAAGTTGGGGTAGTAACTGAAAAGGCAGAAAAAATCTCTGATAAATCAAGGCAAAAAGTACACAGTCTGATGTTAGGGCACACTGGAATCCCACAGGTCTCTACCTCTTAGAGACATCAAACTGGATGGTCTATGGTACAGTCATCAACGGGCTCCGGAAATCCCCAGGTAAGGCTGACCCTCCCCTAACAGGAGCCAAGGTTCACCCAGCCCAGCACAATGAAACAATTATATAGGCCAGTTTTCTACCTATCAGATTTGGCGTATCACTCTCTATAGAGTCTGAAGGGAAATAGATATCCTATGTTAATTGTGCTTTTTTTTTTTTTTTGCAATGAAAATCACAAAACACATCCCAAAATTCTGAGTTCTTTCTTATTTGAGTGACAAGAGAGGCAGGGAGGAAAGTAAAAAATTCTATAATTCCTCTTAATGGGTCAGGAAGGGTTAAAAACTGGAGGGATTTCATTTCAACAATTAGATGGGCCCTAGTATATGACAGGCATTGTGGTAAAGTGATAATCGGGGATTAATCTGCCAAGAATTCATCCTTTTAATAAGTTCATGCTCTAATTGGAAATAAAGGATAACAGCAGCAGAGTTCATAGAATGCTATAGATCAAATGCAGGGAGCCTCCAAAGAGCCAGACTAAGTTCAGAGGTTACCTTACAGATGGCTCTGATCTCCCAGAGCTATTGGTGCCCTCTGACCTCCAATTCTCATCTTTTGTCTTTCTGCAGAAGCCTTCTTCTGCTTAGGTGAAGACTGGCAGCTCCATCACTTTCAAAGAGAGCGAATAGAGTGGAAAGAATCATAGTGCTTAACTTCATTTTTAAGAAAGATACATTCCTAAATTGAGAATCTAAAAACATTTCATAGAAAGATGATGACAAATAGTAGCTGGATTCTAGTGCTGTACATATCCAATTACCCTTCATGGATAGGAAGTTTACTAGGGTTCCTTGGAGTTGTTATGGAAGAAATTCCTAACATTGTCTTTCTGGGAAAATACACCTCAATCTAAACCTCTAGGCTGCAGTGGAACTGTTTGGAACTCGGTAGAATCAGACTGTTGAGCAGGTGCAAGTCCAACCACTGACCTGCCTTTCTTCACCTGGCAGGTACATCTGCAATGCAAGAGGACCAAAAAGTTACCTCTGAAAAGGGAATCATAAATTTTCACAGAAAATTAGCTCAACTACTGGCTGGAGAACTCCTAAATGCAAAGGGTATCCTATACGAACATAGATGTATTCTAGTTTTATTTTCATTCTTCAATTGTAGAAGTTAAGGACATTTTGAAGAGTATGGCTGTGAAAATTATAGATTTACAGTCAATCTTCTCAATATCTAACAATCAAAAAATAATGTTCTAGGGAATTTTCATTGATTTTAAAGCTAATGCGGAAATGAGCTTTCGGCATCTAATCTGTGGCAGTTACAAGACACTGCTTTTCTCCCTCTAGGACCTACTGAGCATTTTGTGTTTGAGTTATAAGCATAAACAGCCAGCTGCTCCCAATCCCTAAATTACAGAGTTTAAGGAAAACAAAAATAAACAGGGCAAGAAGGCAAGGCAAAGTCAGTGACTCTATGCATTGATTCAACTGCTATTAAGTCACTCATAAATCTTTACTGAGCACCCACTGTTTGCCAGAGCCATACCATGGCACTGGAGATATGTTGGTTCACAGAAAATATGTGTTCCCTGTTAAAAGCCTCAAGAAGAATTATCGCAAGTTGAGTATGATTCTTGGAATCAGAAATATTTCAAATTTTTGTATTTTTTTCAAATTTTGGAATACTTACATATGTATAGTCAGATATCTTAGAAATGGGACCCCAGTCTAAACATAAAATTCACTTATGTTTCATATACAACTTATACACAGAGATTAAAGATATACAATATTTTCATGTTCTGCATTTTGACCACAACCTATCACATAATGTCGTTTGTGAAATTTTCCACTTATGGTATTACGTTCAGATTCAAAGAGTTTTAGATTTTGGATGTCCATTAGGTATGCTCAATTTGTAGCTAACATTATATAGTTTTACTATTTTAAAGGCTATTCTAAGCACTTTCTTATATTAAGCTCATATAATTAGTTCTGTGATGTAGGTGCCATTATTATCCTCATTTGAGAGATGAGGTATAAAGAGTTTAAATTGGTAGTCACAACATCAGTTGTGAATTTATAATTTCAAACCAACTGAAGGCCTCTGAAGTAAAATTAATGCTAGTGATTCATTTCAAACAGTGGATCCTGGAATCTTAGGTAAGTTTCTTCAAAATGGTTCTGTAGTGAAGAGCAGACCCAAAAGATGTATTAGTATGCAGGTATTTTAGTCCTCAAGAAATAACAGCCAATTAAACATGGGGGAATTTTCCCCATAGATGGTATTAAAACTTCATTCTGTCATTCCCCTGTCATGAAATGTCATGAAAAGTTTTAGCCTCTTGATTTTTGGGAAAACATCTTTTACAAGATTGAGGTCTAAATGAAGTTTCAGCTAATATTTTTTTCCTTTGAAATTGAGAAAAACAAAACCCATTACAGAGAGCTAGAAAAATAAAGGAAAGGGCATAATTTTTTCCTCTGATATAATCTTTTCATATATATATATATATGTTCTAACTGGTGTCTTCTGATATAATCTTAATCTGTGTTGTTTTTGAAACTTCATTTAGACCTCAATCTTGTAAAAGATTGTTTATTTGCTATTTTAAAATATCAACAACCTTGGTTTGCTGCTAACTGCTCTTGCAGAAGTTCAGAAATATGAGTCAGACCACCTAGAGGTATAAATCCACAGGTAATCACATCTTCCCTCATCAAAATAGAAATGCTATCAATAACAAAAAATATTAATCTTCACAGCTCCAGAGCACAGAAAGCCACATGATAACTCTGCTTAATAAGACATACACAGTCATTTTCAGTCAGGTTCTAGAACAAGGGATCTCTGTCTTCAATTTTAAACATGTATGGTGGCTTCCTGACAAAATCATGTCAAGCTGTCTCTGTCTCTGTCCACTCAGAGAGGCAGTTTCTACTATTCAAGCCATGCTGTTCCAGGATGTGGCGTTAGGGTATGTGGATCCAGTTGCTCCCCTGCCAGCTATCTGCAGACATGCCTCACCTGTGTGGTGAGAGTATGAAGGAAGTGCCATTTTTGACTCACAGTCGCACCTGTATTTATGTACTTGGTGCAGAGAACTAACATTATTCCTGTGGTACTCAGAATAGAATCTCCTGCCCTGCATCAGCATCATCACCTGGAATCTAGTTAAAAATGTGTGTTTTAGGCTCCGCATCCCAGATCAAAACCAAGAAATTAGCAAGATGTTGTGGCACACACCTATGATCCCAGCAGCTCCTGAGGCTGAGACAGGTGGATCACAAATTCAAAGGCAGCCCCTAAACCCACATCTCCATGGTGTGGATTCCTCTGACTGAGACTGGCTGAGTGGGTCTCCCAGGCCTTCCTGTGATGGTGTCTGAGACACAGATGTTTGACAATCCCAGTTTTCTGAGCCAACCTCAAGGAATGCATCAGACCCCTTTAGAATATTGCTAAAGGAATGTGAGCTATAAGCTTAGATGATTAAGTGGAACCCAGGGCTCAGGTGATTAAATGAAACCCTAAAATGGGAAGAGAGGTGTTATGGTTTGGATATTATGTGCCCCCTAAAAGCACCTGTGCTAATGCAGAAATGTTTGAAGAGAGGCATAATTGTTTCTGCATGGAGGTTCAGAGAAAGAGTGATAACTAAAAGAAACACAAAAAAACTTCCAGGAGGAAAGCAGTATTCTCCCTCAAGACAAAAGTTAGGTAATGTTCTCTGGGGATTGGACAGTCTGGATGCCATCTGGATGCTGGAGCCAAAGAAAAGAGTGTTCCAAAACTGGGGGAGATGTGCGAGAACACAGTGAGGAGGGCAGAGGCAGGAGAATGAGATCACTCCATTTGTACCCAAAGACTATAGTGGAGGAAGAGAAGAAGGGTCTGGGTGACTATTCACTTTGTAGCATGACCAATCCAACTCTAGCTCAAAAGAAGCCAGTTATATTATGGACTTCTCAGTTCCAGCAAACAGTTGCAATATAATCTTGAAGTCTGTGTGAATTCCATCTTATTACTGGCTGTGTTATTAGGCAATGAGCTGTATTATTAGTTATGAGCTCTGTCATCCCCATCACATCACAAGGAACTAGATTTTCTTAGTCTCTCCCCACCTCTCATCCCTGGCAGCCATGTTGCTGATGCCTGCCTTTCTAGTCCTTTATCTCAGACCAATTCCACAGAATTCTCTAAAGTTCATTGCTGTTGAACCTTTTTGAGTATCATTCAATACAAATGACACTTGAATGATCTTAGTATTTGAGATCACAGAATCCAACAAGGCTTACAAGAAGATATTGTTTGGGTATCTAGTAGACATTTTGACCTTGAGATAAGAAAATTGTGAAGAGAATACAGAATGCCCTTAAATGCAAACTATCTAAGACCTTGCTGGAAAAATATTTAAACATATCGAGTACCAAATAATGGAAAGCCCAGTCAAGTGGAGTACTGTCCTGGGTGGAGCTTGCAATGTTTCAATTAATAGTAGGAGGAAGTAATTCTATCAGGCAAAAAACCAAGGAAATGACAACCATCTTCTCTATCAGGAAACCATGGTAAAGACTGTGACAAAGTTTGGCTTAGAAGGTGCAACTGGTAAATAATTCAGTCAGTGTTCTGGTCAATAGTTCTGCTTCTTTTATGACCTCAATCAGCTGATTTCTGGAAAAATTCAAAATAAAGTCTAGAAATGTTTAAGAGAATGAGACCCATGGTATTAATATTTTTCACATTGGTTTTTAAACACACACACACACACACACACACACACACACACTTGTCAGGCTTAAGAGAATTTGAACTAAAACATACAATTGAATAATAAATCTAAATTCATGATTTTGACTGAAAGACATGAGAAAAAGCCTACTGAGTTTATAACATTGAAATTGAAATAAAATTTAAAATTGCCACATTAATACATTGTATTTATTACAGTTTTAAGAATCTAAGTACCTTGTAAGATTTGTCAGATAATTAAGTATTTTAAAAGGTAATCAAGTATTTAAACTGTAGCTTAAATTGTTTAAAGGGATTGAATTTAAGTTTGTAAATGAAACCATGAATCAAACCCCCTTATATTAATTAGTCCCTAGGCCTGCTATAACAAAGTACCACATCCTAGGTTGTTTAAAACAATAGATTTATTTTCCCTTCACTCCTATATTAAGCCAGAGGTCTGAAATAAAGGTGTCAATATGGCCACACCCTCTTTGAATATTTTAGGGAAAAATCTATCCCTGCCCAGCTTTTAGTGACTCCTGGAGTTCTTTGGATAGTGGTAGCATAAATCTAATCTCTGCTTCCATCTTGACCTGACCTTCTCTGTGTTGCTACTTTTCTTCCCCCCTGTATCTAACAAAGGCACTGTCATTGGGTTTAGGGCCCATTTAGGGTCCACCCAATCCAGTAGGTTCTCATTGCCATCGGTACCTAAGTTACATCTGCAGTGACTGTATTTTCAAAGAAGGTCACATTCTGAGTTTCCGGATCGACATGATTCTTAAGGAAGACACCCATTAAGGGTGTGTGTTGAAAATTTGCTAAATCTGTAAGTAGAACAAGAATTATAATCTAAATTTTACTAAGAAGACAGGCTTGGAAAATGTTCCTTGAACAAAATGTTCATTAATTTTAAAACCAAAGTAAGGTCTCAGGGCCACCAATCACCTCACATTAACACAAAAGTTCTTTCATTAAAAGGCCTCTGGCAAGATGGCTTTTCTTAGGCTTATTCTGCACCTAATTTTCTTTTTTGGAGAGCAGAACTTCTGCCTGACCTTCACCTACAGTGACTCATAAGTCCTGGGTGAAATGAACAGTTGTCACACAGCGTAAGTGTAGGATTCCATATACAAGGCCAGAAGAATACCCGAAACACTGAGATGAAACTGCACCAGGAACAGAGCTGCAAAGAAGCACTCTCCTATGGAGCCAAAAATATTCTTCAGCCTATGAAAGGAAAGTAGACCATAACAAAAACATAATTTGTCAGTTCTGGCTATTTTGGGAGTCTTCAGGGAATGAATTATAAGACAAATGATTTTCAGATAAAAAACATCTTCACTAACTCCAGCTGGTCTTCCAAAAGTCAGCTGATCCTGACTAGAAATGAACCTCGTGGGTCTTAGTTGATAATGGCTTTTACTGCACGGCCAGCCTGCTGAGGTTCAAGGGAGGAGGCTGCAGGTTACCTGCTGGAAACATCCCAGATTTCCATCAGGGATAACCTGCAGCAAGACCCTAGAGCTGGGCATGGTGGTGCATGCCTGTCATCCCAGCAGCTCTGGAGGCTGAGTTAGGAGTATCACAAGTTTAAAGCCAGCCTCAGCAACTTAGTGATGCCGTGAGCAACTTAGTGAGATTCTGTCTCAAAATGAAGAATAGAAAGGGCTGGTGATGTGGCTCAGTGGTTAAGCACCCCTGGGTTCAATTCCTGGTACAAGAAAAACAAACAAACAAAAAGACCTTGGAGGAAATGGCATGTAACATATCTACCCTCGGGTATGGCTGACAACAGGGCCAGGTAACTAATGAAGAAACTATTGTTGGAGAAGGAGATGAGGCCCCCACATGATAGCTCTATTCAGCTTAGCTTTAAAAACAGCCAGAGAAGCAAGGGCCTCAACAGGCAGTTCCTGGAAGCTCATTTCCCAAAGGATGTTGATATAGAGCGATATTCAATCTCAAGAAATAGGCTTCTTTGATAACCTTCACTATTTGCCCCCTTTCAGCAAATTATGGTACTTCTCTAGTAATGGCAGTCTTATTCTTTAAGGGAAATGGATGGAAAATTTCTTGATTTACAAGTATCACACTGAATTATCTCTTTAGAAACAGTACTGTTATTTATTAAATAACTCCCATTTGAATAATAAGCACTCTTGAGACTACTGCTCTCCAAACCACTTTTTAACAGTCAACAAAACATATTTGAATTGGATGTGGGAGGAAGGAGAAAATATAGAAAATAGAAACTGTAATCGATACAATAATGGGAAAGAATTTTTTTAGGTATAAAACAAAAAAAGATGTCGGGCTTGGTTATGCATTCCTGTAATTCCAGTGGCTTGGGAGGCTGAAGCAGGAGGATTCCAAGATCCTGGTCAACCTCAGCAGCTCAGCAAAGTCCCTAAGCAAATTAGTGACACCCTGTCTCAAAATAAAAACTTTTAAAAAGGGCTAGGGATGTGGCTTAGTGGTAAAGTGCCCCTGAGTTCCATGCCCATTACCAAAAAATAAAAAGAAGACATAAGATGCTATCAGCCAATGGAAAGACCAATGACAGACTACAAAGATGTTTTCAAATACTAAGACAGAATCACAGAAAAAGTTAATAACCTTACTTTATAAAAAGCTTAAAAATCAATCAGGAACCAGGCAAGGTGGCACATGCCTATAATCCCAGTAGCTCAGGAGACTTGAGTCAGGAGGATCACAAGTTCAAATCCAGCCTTTACAACTTAACAAGACCTTATCTCAAAATAAAAAATAAAAAGGGCTGGGGATATGGGTCAATGGTTAAGCACCCCTGGGTTCAGTCTCTGGTTGAATGAAAGGAAGGAAGGAAGAAAAGAAGAGGGGGAGGGAGGGAGGAAGGGAGGGAAGGAAACATTCATAGACCATTACATTAAATGGGTATGCCCTTCCCAAAACAACAGCTACAACAACAACAAAAATTAATGCTTAACATTTATGAATTATAGAAGGAATTCACAACAGAAACCATTTTCACCTATCAACAGGCATAATGTGTAGCACATACTAAGCATTATTATATGGCACTGTGTTAAGTGTTTAACATCTGTCAGCCTTCCAACAATGGAAAGTAGTCAAATCTATCATTATCCCCATTTTACAGATGAGGAAACTGAAGAACAGCAATTTAAGTAACTTAACCCAAGATCATGTGGCCAGTATTTGGTGGAGCCAGACTAAGCTCAGAAGTGGCTTTGTGCCCGTGCTGCTAACCACTGTGCTTCACTGCCTCTGGGTGCTGCTGGATGCATGAAACTCCTTCCCACGTGTAGTGGTCAGGTAAATTGGTATAACTGGTATATTTGATAATGGAGAAGTATGGGCAGTGGCTTGTAGAAAAGTCCTAGAATATCTTTGCATGGAATAAGGTTTTCTAAAAGCTGAGAAGATGAGAAGATTTTAGAGGGAAACTTTATCTCTGAGCTGCATCCCTAGTCCTTTTGTTTGTTTGTTTTGTTTTTTTGGTACCAGGGATTGAACTCAGAAGCACTCGACCACTGAGCCACATCCCCAGACATATTTTGTATTTTATGTAGAGACAGGGTCTCACTGACTTGCTTAGCACCTCGCTATTGCTGAGACTGGGTTTGATCCTCCTGCCTCAGTCTCCTGAGCCACTGGGATTACAGGCATGTGCCATGGCACCAGCCTGTACTTTTTTTTTTTATTTTGAGATGGGGGTGTCTCATTAAATTGCTGAAGCTTGCCTCAAGTTTGCAATCTTCCTGCCTCAGTCACCTGAGTCACTGGGGTTACCAGCGCAGGCCAGTGTGCACCATGAGGATGAGAAACTTGATGATAATGAATAATAAGTAAATGGAATGGACGACCTCCCGCCCACCGGCAAATTTCCAGGAAGTAGGGTGCCAGGCACGGACAGAGAAGAGGTTGCCCCCCCCCCCCCGTGAGGCTGTCAGCAAAGCTAGAATTACAGGAGCAAAGTGGGAAATGAAGGGCTGAGCAACACATGTAGCTGAGGGAGTCACATTTTATGACCTTATCTTCTCAGTAACAACGGAAAAAAAGTCACTGGCAAAAAAGAGAGTTGCCAGAAGGAAGAAATAGAGAGAATGTGTGGTACAGTCACAAGGGCCAAGCAAGGGAATCAGAAGAGAGACTCGGGGTGGCCTCTGAGCCAGGCAGTGGGAATTTTCAAAAGACTTGGATTTGGTGGTGAGCTGTGTTGGCTTCTGTGCCCTCTGGACTCAGAAGTTGGATTGAATACAGAGGCAAGTATCCAAGGTTTGGAGCTGATGGGAAGTCAAGGGGAAAAACAGAAAAACAAAAAAACAAAAAAAGACCCAAGGAGTGCTGAGAACATTGGCATCGTGTGGGTACATTACAGCATGATTCAGAGTCAGAGTCAGCAAACAGGACCCAGAAAGACCCTTCGCAAAACCCTACTGCACCAGATTTGTGAATAGATTCAATGGGAGTTCTTCAAGAAACTCACTGAAAATGCCAGGAAATAAATCAATATTCTTACAGAAAGCCAAGCACTTAGGAGAAGAAAATTACTTACTAGGGTCTATGATTGCCTTCCATCAGAATCTGGTAAATAGGTTTTCATTCTCTTGGTGGTGAAAGAGCATAGCTTGCTTCCCCTAACATTATGGGCAGATGTGTCCATCAGCACCATTAAGACACAGAGCACTGCCATCACCCCAGCTCCTTGGTGCCTCCTTGAAGCAAATTTTTAGTTCCCTCCAGTGCTCTAATCTGCTTTCCATATTTACAGATTAGTTTGTTCTATTTTATAATTTCTTATCAACAAAATCATATAGTAAGTGCTTTTCTGTTCTGAATTCTTTGGCTCACCCTAATGTTTTAAAAAATTAAGCCATGTTGGACTTGCACAGGACCCAGGCCCAGGGTAAGCCCAGGTCCATCCAACACCAGCAGACACCCCCTGGATCTCAGGCTCCAGCACAGGACCACTTTCTCCAACCAGCAGACCCCTGCTGCATCTCAGACCCAGCCCAGAATCCCCCCTGACCATCTGCTCAAAACCCAGGCCCAGGGTAGATCAAGATTCGTCACCTGTCCCACACCTGGGACCCAGGCCTAACCCACTTCCATCTTGGGACACTGCAGACATTGCCATGTCTGACTGCAGTCTTCTCCACACAGTAGCCTCTACCTTTCAACAACAGACAGGGCCTAGAAGCAACTGCATCTAGGAGTAAGCATCCCAAAGCCAGTATAAGGCCCACTATTTCAGCCCTATCTCTGAAAGACCTTGCATCCATCTTGGGGCACCTCCACTACTATTTTGAGTTACCTCCCCTATGGCCACCACCACCTTTAGTTGCAGTAGCATCCATTGTAGGACACCTGCAGGGTCTGGAAGCCCAGCATAAAGGTGAGGCACAGATAATCCACACAGATTCTAAAGATTATAGGGTAGAAAATGTAATATCTCAGATTCACCCTGCAAGAAAGGAAGACACATAGACAACAAGAAAAATGGAGGAAAGTGCCCCAAACAAACTAGAATACTACAATAACAGATTCCATGAACAGTGAAGTTAATGAAATGTCAGAGAAGGAGTTCAGAATATTCATAATTAAAATGATCTGTAGATTAAAGAATGACCTAAATGAGCAAATACAGGCAAAAATTGATCACTCCAACAAAGAGAAAAAAGAATAAATATAGGTAGCAAAAGATTACTTCAAGAAAGAGATAGTCTCTAAAAACAAACCAATCAGAAATCCTTGAAATGAAGGGAACAATAAATGAAATAAAAAACTCAATAGAAAGCATAACCAACAGACTAGATCTCTTGGAAGACAGAATGTCAGATAATGAAGACAAAGTATACCATCTGGAAAATAAAGTTGACCTCACAGTGAAGACAGTAAGGAAACATGAGCAGAACATCCAATAATTGTGGGATAGCATCAAAAGAACAAATCTAAGAGTTATTGAAATAGAGGAAGGCACAGAATTTCAAACCAAAGGAATGCACAATCTCTTCAATGAGATAATATCAGAAAATTTCCCAAACATGAAGAATAAATTGGAAAATCAAATACAATAGGCTTACAGGACACCAAATATACAAAATTACAACAGATCTATACCAAGGCACATTATAATAAAAATTTCTAGAATACAGAATAAGGATAGAATTTTAAAAGCCACAAGAGAGAGGAATCAGATCACAAATGGGGGAGACCAATTCATATCTTAGCAGATTTTTCAAACCAGACCCTCAAAGCCAGAAGATCATGGAACAACATATACCAAACTCGGAAAGAAAATGGATGCCAACCAAGAATTTTATATCCATCAAAATTAAGCTTTAGACTTGATGATGAAAACACATGTGGGGCACTGGATTGGATCCTCAGCACCATATAAAAATAAATAAATAAAATAAAGGTTGTGTCCAAATACAACTAAATATATATGTGTGTACACACACACACACACACACACACACACACACACACACTTTATTCCTCAGCACTTTGGTGAATATTAACTGACTATATAAACAATGGGCCTATTTTTAGATTCTCAATTTTATTTCATTGATTCTAACCCCAATTCCACAGTCTTGTTTATGGTAGTTTATTTTAAGTTAGGAAATCAGATAGTGTTAATCTTTGAGTTTCATTCTTTTTTTCCAATGGTCTTGGCTGATCTGGGTATTTTGTGTTCTTACATAAATTTTAGGATCACCTCACCAAATTCTAAAAAAGAAAAAAAAAATGCCTGTGAAATTTTTCGTAAGAGATGCATTTAACCTACAGAGTAACTTGTCTGAAATCATCATCTTAACAACATTAAATCTTCTAAAGTCACATGTTATTTATCTCCATTTGTTTATTTCTTCTTTCATTTATTTCAGCAATATTTTATAGCTTTCAGTACATGAACATATCTTGCACATATTTTGTTCAACTTATTTCCAAGTGTATCATATTCTGACTGCCATTATAAATTATATTCTTCATATTAATTTCACTTTCCAATTATTTGATACTAATATTTAGAAAAAAAACATTAATTGTTGACTTTTTATCCTGACCCCTTGCAGAATTTACTTGCTATTTATTATCAATCAGGTGCAATAGGAAAAAAATAAAATTCAGAAAAGAATTGAAAATTCTTTTCCAAAGTAATTCTTTTCTAATATAATTTTAATCATTAAATACTTTAAAAATCATTCTTTCTGCAAACAGTCTGAATAATCTATAAACTATGGCCTGAATTAGAAGATTTATTTTGAGATTTTTCCAGGGACTTGAAATTTCTTCTCACTTAGTCCACTTCATCTTTGGTTACACCATGAATATTCTTCCTAATTCAAATTCAAAGCTATCCCACTGAAATTTGTATTCATTTCTCCTAAAATTTATCATGACATAAAGTTTGGAATTCAGCTGGTTAATATTGGTATTATGTGTTGGTTGCTGAAATATTCAGGGACTATTTGTTAAATCACCACTGCTCTGAATCCCAGTACTGGACACCTATGGACCTGTTCATAATCTGGAAACTAAATGGGTCCTAACCCAGCAGAGGACCTTGAGGCCCTGTTGCAGATCTGTGACCTGTACTCCTTTATAAGAATCTGGTGGTTTTGCTGAATTTTTTGTTTGTTTGTTTTGTTTTGATTTTTGGTATCAGGGATTGAACTTACAGGCACTCAACCACTGAGCCACATTCCCAGCCCTATTTTGTATTTTCATTTAGAGACAGGGTCTCACTGAGTTGCTTAGCACTTCACTGTCACTGAGGCTGTCCATCCTCCTGCCTCAGCCTTACATGCCGCTGGGATTACAGACGTGTGCCACCATGCCCAGCTGAAGTTGCTATTTTTTAAAAAATTTATTTATTTATTTATATAATAAATTATTATACCTAATTTATAATTAGGTATGTATGCCAGCAGAACACATTTTTGATTCATTGTACACAATTGCAGCACAACTTCTCATTTCTCAGGTTGTACACGATGTAGCATCACACCATATGTGCAGTCATACATGTACCTAGGGTAATGACGTCCATCTCATTCCACCATCTTTCCTGCCCCCATGCTCTCTCCTCTCTCCTCCCTTCCCTTTGCCCAATCAAAGTTCCTCCACTTTTCCCTTGTACCCCCCCCCATATGGATCAGCATCCACTTTTCAGAGAGAATATTTGGCTTTTGGTTTTTTGGAATTGGTTTATGAAGTTGGTATTTTTTAAATATCACCCCACTGTACCTCTGTCATGTCTTACTTGCATTCTAAAAATTTATAAAGACTTGCTACTCAAAAAATGGTCAACGGAGTTGTGCATCACTTTGGAACTTGTGAGAAATGTAGAATTGTAGACCCCATCCCACACCTAGTGAATTATTATTTGCATTTTCATGAGACTTCCAGATGATTAATGTGAAAATTTCAGTTTGAGTACTACCAGCCAACCTGGAATGCACTTAGAAAAGGAGGGAACCCTTCTAAACTCATTCTATGAAGCTAGTATCATCCCGATACCAAAACCAGACAAAGATACATCAATGAAAGAACACTTAAAACCAATGTCCCTGATGAACATAGTTTGGTTCAACATGAAAATCAATAAATGTAATTCATCTCATCAATAGACTTAAAAACAAGAATCACATGATTATCTCAATAGATGCAGAAAAAACATTTGACAAAATATAGCACCCCTTCATGTTAAAAACACTAGGGGTAGTAGGGGTAGTAGGAACATACCTCAACATTGTAAAAACTATATATGCTAAATCCAAAGCCAACATCATTTTAAATGGACAAAAATTGAAAGCATTTCCTCTAAAAACTGGAACAAGCAAAGGATGCCCTCTTTCATCACATTTATTTAACATAGTCCTGGAAACTCTAGTTAGAAAAATTAGAAGAAAGAAATTAAAGGGATATGAATTGGAAAAAAAGAACTCAAAACTATCCCTATTTGCTGGTGATATGATTCTATATTTAGAAGACCCAAAAACTCCACCAGAAAACTTCTGGAACTAATAAATTAATTCAGCAGAGTCACAGGATATAAAATTAACACCAATAAATCAATTGTGTTCCTATACAACAATGATGAATCAGCTGAAAGAAAAATTAGGAACACATTCCCATTCACAATATTCTCAAAAAAAAATTAGTACTTGGAAATCAGTCTAACAAAAGAGGTAAGAGATCTCTACAATTAAAACTACAGAACACTAAAGAAAGAAATTGAAGAATATCTTAGACAATGGAAAGATCTTCCATGTTTTTGAATAGGCAGAATTAATATTGTCAAAATGGCCATACTACCAAGAGCACTATACAGATTTAATGCAATTCATATTAAAATTTCAGTAATGTTATTCATAACTGCTTTTTCTATTTCTTCATAGAAATAGAAAAAGCAGTTATGAAATTCATGTGTAAAATTAGAGGCCCAGAATAGTCAAAATGATTCTTATTGAGAAAAACAAATCAGGAGGCATCACCAGACCAGACCGTAAATTATCCTACAGAGCTATAGTAATAAAAACAGCATAACACTGGCACCAAAACAGGCATGAAGATTAATGGAACAGAATAGAAGACAAACCCACATAAATACAGTTATCTCATACACGGCAAAGGTGCCATAAACATACACTGGAGAAAAGATAGTCTCTTCAACAAATGGTGCTGGAAAAGCTGGAAATCCATATGTACCAGAATGAAATTTAACTCCTATCTCTCACCTGCACAAAACTCAAAGTGGATCAAAGACCTAGGTATTAGACCATAAACTCTGTTCCTACTAGAAGAAAATGTAGGCCCAACTCTCCATCATGTCAGCTCAGGAAGTGACTTCCTTAAAAAGACTCCTGAAGTGCTAGAAGTAAAATTTACTATCAACCACTAAAATTCATCAAAAGCTTCTTCACAGTAAAGAAAACAAGAATATGAAAAGACAGCCTAGAGAATGGAAAAAATCTTTACCACACACACCTCAGATAGAGCATTAATCTCCAGGATATACAAAGAACTCAAAAAACTCAACACCAAAAACAACAACAACAACAAACAAATAACCCAACCAATAAATGGGCAATGGAACTGAACAGGCACTTCAGAGAAGAAGAAATATAAATGGTCAGCAAATATATGAAAAAATATTCAACATCTCTAGCAATTAGAGAAATGCAAATTAAAACTACACTGAGATTCCATCTTACCTCAGTCATAATGGCAATTATCAAGAATAGAAATAACAATAAATGTTGGTGAGGATGTGGGGGAAAAGATTCATTTATACATTGCTGGTGAGACTGAAAATTGGTGCACCCACCCTGGAAAGCAGTATGAAAATTCCTTAGAAAACTAGGAATGGAACTACATTTGACTCAATTAGCCCACTCCTCAGTTTATACCCAAAAGACTTAAAATTAGCATTAAACAGTGATGCAGCCACTTCAATGTTTATAGCAGCTCAATTTGTTTGGATCTTCCAAATATAGAATCATGACATTTGGGTATTCATAATAGCCAAGCTATGGAATCAACCTAGGTGCACTTCAACCAATGAGTGAATAAAGAAAATGTGGTACATATATACTATGGAATATTGCCCAGCCAATAAAGACGAATGAAATTATGGCATTTGCCAGTAAACAGATGGAACTGGGGAATATCATGCTAAATGAAAGAAGCCAGTCCCCCCAAAACAAAGGCAGAAAGTTCTCTCTGATAACATACAACAAGGGTGAAGGAGGGAAGAATAGAAGTTCAGGAGATTAGACAAAGGGGAATGAAGGGAAGGGTTAGAGGATGGGAATAAGAAAGACAGTAGAATGAATCAGATATAACTTTCCTACGTTCATGTATGAATATAATATACCACAAGTGAAACTCCACATCATGTACAACCACAAGAATGGGATCCTAATTAGAATAAGTTATAATTCATGAATGTATCATATGTCAAAATATACTCTACTGTCATGTATATCTAAAAAGAACAAGTAAATATGATAAAAAATCTCCCTATACATCACTAATCTTAATCATTTTAAACTCATGGCTAAGTTTTATTATTATTTTTTTACCATCTAAAACAAACCCAGACACTGCATCTTTTTATGTATAAATGTATTGGAATGCATCTTTAAAACAAAGGATTCTACAGGGCTGGGTTGTGGCTCAGTGGTAGAGTGCTCGCCTATCATATTGGGGCACTGAGTTCCACCCTCAGCACCACATATATATAAAATAAAAATGTGTCCCCCTAAAACTAAAAAATAAATATTAAAAAATTTTAAAAACCAAAGCATTCTACATTATCACATCTGAAACAACTCACAATTATTAAATAATATCAACAAAACTATCTGATCAGTCATGTTGATTGTTGAAGTTGTTGGTTATTATGACCGAAGTTGATGTGCACAGCAATGCTGTTAGCCTGGAGTTGATCCTCAGGGCATGATGAGGAGGGATTGGGATGACACCAGGTGAGAGCAATAAAGAGAGGGGAGGTTTTCCTGTTGGGTAGAATAAGCTCATAGGTGAAACTCCTCCAACCGACCCTCATATTCTCACCCTGATATACATGGAGTATAAGAGAGAAAAACAGCTCTAGTTGAAAGGGTTTGTATTAGTGTTCCCCAGAGAAAAAGGAATCGATCGGACAAATAGATACATATGAGTGGATTTATCAGAGGAATTAGATGCTGTCCTGGAGACCAGGAAGTGCCTCTATTTTTTATCAGCAAGCTAAAGACCAAGAAAGCGGTGATGTAATCCTAAATCTGCAGGTTTGAGAGAAGCCTATGCTGTAACTCTCAGTTGAAGGTCTAAGAGCCAGGAAGACCTCTGGTGAAATCCTGGTGTCCAAAAGCCTGAGAACCGGAAGCTTCAGTGTCTGACGACAGGAGAAGGTGGATGTCTGAGCTCTAGAAAAGAATGCAGTCTCACCTTTCTTCCTCTACCTTTTTGTCCTATCCTGGCCCTCCACAGATTGGATGATTCAAATGCTAGTCCCTTCCAAAAATGTTTCTGAGCATCCCTTGACCCAGCCAAGTTGACACATAAAATTAACCACCACAGGGTTGAAGGGAGAAGAATGTTCATAAGGGACAGCCAGATTCCAGGTGAATTCAGGAAATGACTGAAACATTTAGCAAGGGTTTGGGGATGCAGCTTGGTGGTGGAGCCCTTGCCTTGTATTAGTGAGGCCCTAGGTTTGACCATTGCAGAGAAAAAAGAGAAACATTTAGCAGAGAGTGAATGGATGAGGACCTGCGGACTGCAGAACTGAAGTCCACAGTGAAAATACATGGATATGAATGGTTGGCGATGGGCATAGAGAATCAAGGTAGACTTACGTGGGAGATGTTCAGAACAGGAGAGGACATGATTAGGGTGAAAATATATCCCTTGTTCTCCTGCGCTCATCCCAGTTTATCTATCATCCTGACATGCAATTTTGTAGATGCCAAGGTTCAGACAATAAAGTATTTGATCTTGCTAGGCATAATGCTCACTGAAGAAGTATGTTCTCCTGGCAGGAACATGGTTTTTGCTCACGTGGCATGGTGGGATCAGTCCTGACAGCCAGTCTGTTCCTGAAGTGACCGCCCTTGGCAGCACTGGGAGCTGGGAGCTGGGATGACGTGTTCTCAACCAGGGAACACAGTTAGGGGTGAGAACGCTAAACCTTTGACCTACGAATTCCACAGCCAAGAATCTTCCCCTAAGGAGATAATCAATACTGCAGATAAAGATTACTTGTCAAGAAATCATTGTTTCATTATGGTCTATAACAAACCAGAATCCCTGGAATACATCAGAGAATAATTAACTATTTTTGAATGAACAACCTCTACCATTTAACACCATGTAATAACTACCAGGAGAGGCTTTGTTAATATCTGCGAATTTAAAATGCTTATCCGCTTTTTTTGTTTTTCTATTTGTCTTGAATCAACTATGTTAATACATTTTTTTAGGTAATTACAAAAGCTACATACTTTTTCAATGTAGTGTTACAGAATTGCTCAAAATACATGATTTCTAAATTCTTTAGATTTTTTTGGTTCTCTTCCTTTTATTTGATTTTCTCCAGTTTGTTTACCCTCTCTAATATTTATTGTTTTCTGTATCACTTATTTCTATTTCTCTTTACTTCTGTTACCATACTACCTTAAGTTTACTTATTTATTTAGCTCTTGAGATCACTTAATTCACTTCATTCCTATTTTTCTGGTTTTTGAATAAACAAAAACATTTAAGTTTATACATTTATTTCTAAAGGTAGATATTTGTTTTAACCAGCTTTTTTGATGCTGTGACCAGGACAATTGTAGAGGAGCAAAAACCTTATTTAAGGGTTCACAGTTTTAGACGTTTTAGTCCATAGAAGGCCGGCTCTATTTCTCAGGGCTCAAGGTGAGGCTGAACATCATGGCAAGAGAGTATGGTGGAGGGAAGTACTTCACATCATGGTGATCAGGAAGCAGAGAGAGAGAATCTCCATTTTCCAGATGCAAAACATATATCCCATAGCTCCACCCCAGAGAACCACTTCTTCCAGCCTCATCCCACCTGTCTCCAGTTACTACTCAGTTAATCCCACCAGAGATCAATTCACTAATTAGATTAAGGCTATAACCCAATAATTTCTCCTTGCCTTGTCTTACACAGGGGGACACCACATCTAAACCATACAATATTCAAATCCAACAAGTTTTGACATACCATACCCTAATTATCATTCATTTTTGATAATCTTACCAAACTCTTGAATGGGAATTATTTTGGAGTAAGTTTGTAGGTTTGCAGCTATGTATATATTTTAAAAACTAATTTTGTTGTTAATTTCTCATTTGATTTAATCATCAGAGCACATTATCTCTACCATATTCTGACTTTGACATTTGCTGAAAATTACTTAGTGATACAGTACATAATTAATCTTTGAAATGTCCTGAATAAATTTTGTGAATATACCATAACCATGTACATGTCTATTTGTTAGAGGCCAGTTACTAGATATGTGTTAGATAAAACTAGTTTATTTTGTAAATCTTCTGATCTTTACTAATTTTTTGTTCTAATTTATTAGGTTCTAATAGAAATATATAGAAATATTACTGCTGTGTTGTTGTTATGGTTGGGATATGAGGTGTCACCCCCAAAGCTCATGTGTAAGGCAATGCAGCAATGTTCAGAGGTGAGATGATTATGGGACCTGTAACATCTTCGGTGCATTAATCCAGTTGATGGATTGATAATTTGAATGGATTACTGGGTGATGATTATAGGTGGGCAGGCATGTCATGAGGGCATGCCCTTGGAGATTATATTCAGTCCATGGCTTTCTATCTTTCTCTCTCTCCCTCTCCCCTTCCTTGTTCCTCACTCTCTCCTTTCTGGTGCCATAAGCTGCATAGCTTTCCTTTGCCATGCCATTCTACCATGATGTTCTGCCTCAACTCACATCCAGAACAATGGAATTGGCTGACCATGAACTGAAACTCTGAGACCCAAATACACTTTTCCTCCTCTAAGTCGTAACAATTCTAGGATTTGTTAGAGGTAGATGCAGGTCCATAATTATTATGTTTTCTCAGTGGATTGTCCCTTCAATTATTATAGACTGATCTTTCTCCCTTATTAACTATTGTGATGATTATTTTATTTTATATAGTATCAGTATTGCCATTCCAATATCGCCATTATTTTCATAGATATTTGAATAGTGTGTTTTCACTCTAACTCCCCTTTTTTAAAAATAACTTTCTAGGAACTGTGACCACCGGCAGCACAGGCCCAGCATCCCGTGGAGGGGCAGAGCTGCCCCACGCGCTTACAAGGTAGGTGGACCTGCGACCACCAACAGAACAGGCCAGACCTGCAACCGACAGGCAGAACAGGCCCAGCGGCCTGCGAAAGGGTAGAGCCGCCCCCCCCCTCGCCTGCAAGGTAGGCGGACCTGCGATCCACCAGCAGAACAGGCCCAGCGGCCTGCAGAGGAGCAGTGCTGCTGCCCGCGCCTGCAAAGTAGGCAGAACTGCGACCACCGACAGAACAAGCCCAGCGGCCCGCAGAGGGGCAGAGCCGCCGCCCGCGCCTGCAAGGTAGGCGGACCTGCTACTGACCGGCAGAACAGGCCCAGCAGCCTGGTGGCGTGGTAGGCACATTGCCCCAATTGGAGGAGGGGCAGAGCCGCCGCCCGCGCCTGCGAGGGAGACTTTGCAACTATACAAGACCAATATAAATATATAGGGGGAAAATTCAATAGCACAACAGTTTCACCAAGTAGAAAGGAACGCGAACAGTATGAAGAGACAAGGAAAGAAAGGACCACAAGCAATGCAGG
>NW_025999968.1:46798844-46812286 GCF_001458135.2 Marmota marmota marmota | reverse complement strand
ACAACAGACACTAGTATGGAAATATGTAAATCAATGGATGTGTAACTGATGTGATTCTGCAATTTGTATACGGGGTAAAAATGGGAGTTCATAACCCACTTGAATCAAAGTGTGAAATATGATATATCAAGAACTATGTAATGTTTTGAACAACCAACAATAAAAAAATTTAAAAAAAAATAATAACTTTCTACTTTGAAATAATTCACAGAAACCAAGCAAAAAACGTACTCTCCCCCTAGTTTCTCTCAATGTTCATCTTACATATCTATACATCCCTTTATTTTGAAATTTCTAACATATGTCTCTTGTAAACAAAAATATATCTACAGTTTATTTCACTATCCATTCTTATCATTATAGCTTAGATCTGGAAAATCCCCAAAGGCTCTTGTGTCTTTGAAGGCTTTGGTCCTCAATGCAGCAATGTTTGGAGGTGAAGCTTTTAGGAAGTGACTGAATCATGAGGGCTTTGATCTCATCATGGATTAATTCTCTGGTGAATTCACAGTTGAATGAACTTTTGGAGGGGGTGGAAACTGTAGGAGGTGAGGCCTAACTGGAGGTGATGGGTCACTGATGGCATGCCCCAGAAGACTATATCTTGTCCCCATCTCCTTCCTTTCTTTCTCCCCCCACCCGCATCTTCCTGGCCACATGAGGTCAAGCTCTGCCACATGCTCCCTGATGTCCCTACTCACCACAAATCCAAATGCAGTGGAACAGAATGACTATGGGCTGAAGCCTCTGAAACCATAAGCAAAGATAAATCTTTCCTCATTTAAATTTATTTTCTCAGGTCTTTTGTCACAACAACAGAAACCTAACACACTGATCATTTCAGAGTTTTCTAAAAGGTGAGTTTAATCTGTTTACTTTTCATGTGATTAGTTAAATAACTAGAATTTTCTTTTTCTTTCTTTCTTTCTTCTTTGCTCCTTTTTTCTCTTCTCACTACCCTTTGGTTTTTTTGTTTGTTTGTTTGTTTTGTGATATGGGGATTGAACCCAGGGCCTTGTGCATGCAAGGCAAGCACTCTGCCAACTGAGCTTATCCCCAGCCACTACCCAATTTTATCTGTATCTTTATTTCTTCTTTCATGCCCTTCTATTTTCTTTTCTTCTTTCATTTTCTTGTTGCCTACAAGTATAGTGTTATTTCTGTAGTCAATATATACTCTCTCCAAAGTATTTTTATTGATTTCTATATTTACTGTGTGTGTGTGTGTGTGTGTGTTTCAGCATCTTTGCCTGGGTTCAATTTTCTTTCTGCAGAAGTGTATGCATAATAGCCTGCTGTTGCCATTGTAGTTTTTAATTGAGAGGATATGTGAGACAAGTTGCCTGTCTTAGTATATCCCCCATTCTCTAAGTACCAAACTCTAGGCTGATAATTTATGTCTTTTGAACATCATCTTTGCTGATAATTTATTTGTGATAATCTTTCTTTCTTCCTGGTAACTATTAAGAAGAATATGTTTTACTATAATTTATATTAGTAAATTGGATTTGTTTTGGTTTATATTTATACATCTTACTTGGTAATTGGACTAGTCTTTAATGTACAAACTTATATTTAAATTCAATTCTGGGGAAGAGTTTGTTATTCTCTCTTTAAATATAAAATCCACCATTCCCTCCATTTTATTTTTCTGCATATAGGAAGCATTTTAATCTAACCACTATTCCTGGGTGAATATTTTCATGAACAAATTTTTTCCTTCTATTATATCCAACATAGCTTACCCGGTGTCTTTGGGTACAGTCCTGACTATGTTGTTTAAGTATTTCAATTAGTTATTTTTCATATTCACCCATTCTCAGTTCATTTATGCCACTAGTCTTAAATGCTTCTCTTTAATTTTATTTTTAAGTATTTTATTTTGTGGGGGAGGGGGCGCTGAGGATTTAACCCAGGGGATGCTTTACCACTGAGCCAACCCCCCAGCCCTTTTTATTTTTCATTTTGAGAGAGCACGTCATTAAGTTGCTTAGGGCCTCACTGAGTTGCTGAGGCTGGCTGAGGCTGGCTTTGGACCTGATACTTTTGCCTCAGCCCTCCTGCCCTGACTCACTGGGATTACAGGTGTGCACCACCATACCCAGCCTTTTTAAGTATTTTAAAATACTTATTTTAAAGGCTTTCAGATTGTCCTATTAAGTTTCTGAAGTACAATTGGCTCAGGGTATTTTTGTCAATTTTCTTTCTTGGCTTTATGTTTTCTAGATATTTGATTTGCAGGCGCTTTGGGGGTTGTTTCATCTTTGTTTTGATCCCTGCAGAGTATTCACCCCACCTGTTGGGTAGATTGGCCATTGCAGCAAACTTCCAGGGACCCCTGGGCGGTCCACAGTTGTCTCTGGCAGGTTACGGAAGACATTGCAATTCAATCGCGAGCTACTAGGGGGCTAGTGGCAAGCAATTCCTGTGTGTGAGTCTGGGTCCTCCTCCTTGGGTCTGAAGTATCACAGAAACTCAGGATTAAGCAGCAGTCAGCAGCAGAAATTCTGAATAATATTTCAAGGGCAGAGGGGTCACATCAGCCTTTGCTTCAACAGTAAGCTAACTCTGGCTTTGTGGCACAATTTGCCGCACCAGGGCCCAACTCCCAGCTGTCTTACCACCTCTCTCTGTTCAACTATATTCAACTCTACATGGACCTTTTTCTGATCTTTAAGAATCACTGTTGGGCTGGGGATGTGGCTCAAGTGGCAGCGTGCTCGCCTGGCATGCGTGCGGCCCAGGTTCGATCCTCAGCACCACATGCAGACAAAGATGTTGTGTCCGCCAAATACTAAAAAATAAATATTAAAATTCTCTCTCTCTCACTCTTTAGAAAAAAAAAAAAGAATCACTGTATCTTTACGTTTCCATTTTTTAAATTTTACCTACTACCATCATACGTTGGGTTAGATGGAGTTCCCCAGTGAAGCCTGTGCCCTCTTAAATGAGGTGCTATTAATTCAGGATCAAGGACTTAAAAAAGAATGTGGTTTTAATAGTTGTATTTTATAGTGGTTTTTGAGCAGTGTGGATACATGGAGTGCATAATTGAAAGCACCAAAAGAAAAAAAGAAAATGGAGGCAGAACTCAATGGACCAGATCTCAACTTACTTATTATTCAGTAATAGAGGGGCACATTTTGAGGGGGAAAATAGCAAGGAGCTGCAACAAGCATCTGGGTTTTAGAGGGTTTGGCAGGCCCAGGTTGTGGGAGGAGTTTTCATGGTGGACTCCTTTAGGGAAGGGCAGGAGGGCAGGTAGGGGAACAGTAAGGGAAGTTCTCTGGGGCCCATTGTCCATATCCTTCATTCCAGCCTCTTAAAGGGGTATAATGAGTTGGAGTGATGTTATCCTAATCTGGCCATTGACTTAGGTTGCCTAATTTAAACTGTGGAGGACCGTGTGGCCCGGATGAGCAATAAGAACACCTAAGGAGGAGTCCCATGGGAGCCCCCATGGTGGAGGGGTTTGACCAGGGTAGTCAAGATGGAGGCATCCCTTGATATCTCCTGTCACGGGTCAGAGTTCCACCAGAGAATAACAGGGCGGCCCTTCTTCTAATCCCATTGGTGGAGGACCCCTGAGGTCCAGATGAGCCAAAGGTGAGGGACTCAGGAAGGGTGCCTCTTCCAGAGACCAGAAGGGATCTTACCTTTCAAAGAATGAGAAGGCTGGTGTTGCATGAGGGAACCAAATGGCTGAGAGCAGCCGCTGATCCAGAGTCTGAATACAGAGAAGAAGGAAGGAATTGGAGCAGATAGGTTAGAAGGAGGATGCCTCTAATATCAATAAAGGACCTAATATAGGTCCTTGCTCCATCCACCTGGCAGTAAAGAAGCAAAACTCTAGCCCAGGGCTCATGAAGTGCCTCCTTTTCTGAGTGTAAGGTGGAAAGGGAGAGAGAGGGGAAAAAAAAAATCAGTCAGTCGGGGAATTCAGCCAAGCTAGTCACTGCTAAAGTCTTCCCTGGCCTCAGAGAGCCACAGAAGGGACCTTTGAAGGCAGAGAGAGAGAGAGAGAAATGGGAGGGAAATATGAAAATGTGGTAGAGGTTCATTAGGATGGGGAGGGGTAAAGAGCCTGAACTCCTGCTCCCAGGTTGGACACCAAGTGAAAGTTCATGGAAGAGAATACAGAAAGAAGAAGAAAACGGAAGCAGACCTCAAGGACCAGCAGTGCTTTAGGAAGCAAAGAGAGGTGTGTTTCTGAGGGGAAAATGGCAACAGGCTACAACAAGGGTCTGGGGTTTAGAGGGTTTAGCAGGCCCAGGTCATGGGACACCAGGTTTTGGTGTTTGCCTAATTTAGGGTGGGGCAAGGGGGCGGGTAGGAATAGTAAGGGGAGTTTCCTGGGGCCTACTGTCCATATCAGAGTAACTGTGTCCTCTGATCAGAGTTTGTGACGATCCTGGGTTCAGTTTAATAGGTGTATTGAAAGACCGAAACAACCCACCAGCTATTGTATTGTCTTTTGATTTTGTTTTTTTCTTTGTGAAAACCGGGAAAGAGTCCAAGTTTATGTCCAAACCTATAGTGTTTCCACTTCCTCATGAATAGAAACAATTGGGAAAAGCTAAAATTTCAAAGGACAACTATTTTGCCAAACCAGTAATGGCAGGTACAGAGAGCAGCAGAAAAACGGAATTATCAGAAGTTCAAACCTGATCTTACCTTTCCTAGTTCTATTCCTGCAGATGGGAAGTCTTAATCCTTGTGGGTTGCTGAGAGATTGGATGGGAATTTCATGTTTTTTACAGCAATTGGTTATGGGGAGAAAAAAAGTATACCACTGGGAACAATTTTTTTTCCTAAAAAAAAAACCCCTATGTTTGGTTTCAGCTTCATGCTGTTTTTAAACCTTTCTAGGTATGATGTCTCTGAAGTTTTTTTTTTTCTTTCTTCTTCTCCTTCTCCTTCTCCTTCTCCTTCTTCTTCTTCTGGTACTGGGGATTGAACCCAGGGGCACTTAACCACTGAACCACATTCATAGCCCTTTTCATTTTTTATTTTGAGACAGGGTCTCACTAAGTTGCTGAGGCTAGCCTTGAACTTACAATCCTCCTGCCTCAGCCTCCCAAGTCACTGTAATTACATGTGTACACCACAGCTTCTGGTTCTGGTGTTTTCTTAAAAAAAAAATACACGCTGAAGTGGAGGCTCCTCTCCAAGTGTGCACTTCTTACATTAAATTTAATAAGATGTTGAGAGTCTAAATTTTGAGACATTAACACCATACACATTTGTCTTGTGTATGTCTCAAAGCCCTACATTGGAGAGATTTTCAGGCTGAAGTTCATATTGATTTCTAGGTTATTAGCATTATCAGCAATAGTGATGGTATGTGAATTTATTCCAGCTAGATTAGAAAATTACTATTCAAGGAACAGCAGCCCTGGGATGGTGAAAAAATCAATGCATGGCTGTGGGTCCCAATTTTCAAAATGTTGGAGTTATCATAAATTCTCACTTTCCTATAGTTGGGTTTAAGACTGTATAGTGCCAACTAGAAAGAACTTTAGCATTTTTTTCAAAGAGGGGTGCCATGTGCATATATATGAGTCTAAATACAGACATTCACACACATGAATCCATAGCACAAACATCGACTGAGAGTTCTGTAAATGAACATCCTAAGTGCCGTTCCCGTAGGACACCCTTTATAGATTTCTTTTTAATGTCCCTGTTTCTAGCTACAGAATGCAAGTCGTGCAAAGAATGTTATAGAGCTGCTTGCTTGGCATAAAGAAGAACTGTGAAATCCATAAGCCCTTTTATGCTGAGAACCAAAACAAAGCAACACCTCGGGAAGGAAGTATGTTGTAAAGGAGAGAGCTCTGGCTTTGCAGCCACGTGCATTTGGATTGGACCCTCTCATGGGGATTTTGCAAACTTCTCTGCACCTGCATTTTTCTCACCTGTATAATGAAGATGATTCTGGACCCAGAGGTGTCAATACTCTTTGACCAATGACAAACCCAGGAACTACAAGATGTATGCTATTAGGAAAAAAATATGTAGGAGGATGTATGGATAGGAAAACAATGTTTCAAAGCGAGTTGTATGCAATGTAAACTAGACATCCAGATAGACCTGTGCTTGTTACCTTCCTAAGAAAAGCAGCTTAGCTTTTTCAGGCCCAACACATTCCCACACAGTGTCTGAGCAATAGTGACATTTACCATCATCATCACAGCAGCCTCGTGTCAAGTATCGTGATGTCACAGACAGGGAAACCAAGCCCTGGTCAATCTGCCTCCAGGTATATAGGAACAAAATCAGTTTTCTATTTGTTAAAGCCCATTATTTGGCAGTATTCTCATTCCTCTGAAAAGCCAAAACTAAGTGATATAAGTGATCCTATATTTTCTAAAACCGACCGTATGCAGTCCACATGCTTTTTACCTTTCTTCCAAAAAAGAAGGAAGAAAGAAAGAAAGAAAGAAAGAAAGAAAGAAAGAAAGAAAGAAAGAAAGAAAGAAAGAAAGAAAGAAAGAAAGAAAGAGAGAGAAGCCTAGATTTCATTCAGCTAAGCAGTTTTGCAAGTCTCGGTCCATGCTGAACTTTCACTTTTTTGATGCTATTTCCAGTGGTAGCTCTCTGTCTTTTCTCTATGTCCTTGCTTTTGTATCCCTTTTACTCATGATCTGTAAAAGCAATAAACTTATTTATATCCTGCCCCATTTGGAAGTGGATAGGAGGCATCTGCTTAAAGATCCTAGACAATTTCATACTCAAGGAATCAAATATGCCTTGCTTGAGTCTTAGCCATGTCTGATCTCAATATGTGGGTAGTCAGTGTTATTCCAAAGCTTTCTATGAGAGCAGGTCCAGCCAACTTGCTTAGTAGTGAGTCCACCTGCCAAACCAGATATTTAGTTTTTTTTTAAAAAAAAAACACATTATTTTATGACAGTTTTGGATCCACAGGAAAATAGCAATGATACAAAGAGTACAGAGACTTCCACATGCCTCATACCCAGTTTCTCCTACTATTAGCATCTTACATAAGTATGGTCCATTGGTCACTAAAATTTTTCAAGAGATGGGACCTTGCTGTGTTGCCCAGGCTGGCTCCTGGACTCAGCCATCCTCCTGCCTCACCCTTTTGAGTAGCTGGGAATACAGATTCAAACCACTGGGCCCAGTCATCTGCCACAATTATTAAACAAGTGGTGATACACTATTATTAACTGAAGTTCAGCTTTTTATTTCATCCATTTCCTCTCTTGATTTCCTATTTCCCATTAAAATGATTTCTGCTCTAGTATTTATGATATTCTACCTGTATGCTTCAGCCTTAAATTATTCTTTCTCTAGTTTCCTAAGGTGGAAGTTTAGATTGAAGAACTAGATATTTAGATATCTCTTTGCTTCTCATGTTGCATTTATTTCCCTCCAAGAAGAGCTTTCCCTGTAACCCACACACTTTGATAATTGTATTTATTTAGTTCAAAATATTTTTATCTCAAGACTTCATCTCCAACCCATGAGTTATTTAGGAATATGTTAATTTCTAAACATTTTGGATTTCCAGGTCTATTTCTGTTATATATTTCTAGTTTAATTTTGTTATGATTTTAAAGCATGATTTTTATTTCAAAAAAAATTTCCAGGTGTGCCCCAAGATCGATGTTGGGTATGTATTACACCCTTATAAGGTTGGTGTGTGTTCCATGGAAGAAGAATTATCAATTAGATACAGCTGACAGATATTCAGATCACCTAAATCTTGACTGACTTTCTGATAAAGTCTCCATGTATATTAATGGATTTGTCTGTCCTTATAGTTCTATCAGTTTTTACCACATGTATTTTACCATTCGGCTGTTAGGTGCATAAATGACAGTTTTGTCTGCTTGGAGAATTTCCACTTTATTGTTATACAATGTCCCCGCTTATCCCCAACATTCTAGACCAGCCTCCTCTGGTGGCTGGGTTCCAACTGTGCAAATATGCAAGCCGCTGCTTCTCTGGAGACCTAAGTCTGGACCTGGCACCCCGCATCCCTTGGACCACATTCCGTTGGTCAAAGCACATCCAAGGGCAGCTCAAGTTCAAAGGAAATGGAAATAAACTGCTCTTCTCCATGGGAAGGGTGGCATGCACACACAGGGACGGCAGGAGTTTTTGTGGGGATGTTTGTAGACAAGACCGCCTCAGCATGCTTAGGTATTCAACAGTGTTTTCTTTTTAGCGAGGAGTAGGACATTATTGGTACAGTCCAGGCCTTTGAGTACTATTTGTACACTTTGGTTTTGAATTATGAGTTGTTTATAGAGAAAACTGCTGCGAACATTTTGAGCCAAATTGAGCAGCAGCTGAATATGATCATTGATCATGTTACCCATTTCACCTCCTTCCTTAGCATATAAAGGATATTTCTAATTTTTAAGTGTTTGCTCTAAAGTACAGTATACATTTTAACTAATCTAAGTCTACTGTCAGTGAACACTATACCACCTTACATGTAACGCAGGTGTCTTATTATAGAGTATCCCTAATTCCTCCCTCTCTTCCCTTGTGATATATTTGTCATTCATTATATTTATTTCAGTAATCGCTCAATACATTGTTACTGTTATTACTTAAACAAAATTATTTCTTTTAGCTCAAGAATGTGAAAAATAAAAAATTTAATTTTACCTTCATTTATTCCTTCTCTGATAATCTTCCTTCTTTATGTCGATCTGAGTTTCTGACTTAATTTTCCTTTTCCCTAAAGAACTTTTTAAAACATTTCTTCCAGGGAAGATCTGCTGGCTATAAATCCTCTTAGGTTTTGTTTGTCTAATGTTAAAAAAAAAATGTAGGAGACCATTACTTTGGACTAAGCTCCTGCACCAGGAGACCCAGCCAACTAGACTAAAACTCAAGACGGGCTGGGGGTTTAGCTAAGTGATACAGCATTTGCCTAGCACACAGGAAGCCCTGGGTTTGGTCTCCAGCACCAGGATAATAAATCAAAAATGAAAATGGAGTCACCCATGCTGAAGTTCCATAGCACCAAACCCAAGCTAACTTGTTATCTAACCGTCCAAGCAATTAGGATTAGAGAGATAACCGATAAATGTCCCCTGAAACACAAGTATCAATTGGCATGATGATAAAGTTGCCTCTGCCTTAATCCTGGCACACAAAAAAATAACCAAAGGTCACTTGATGCTACCCAATCAATTATTTTTCTCTTCTGTCTCCCTGCTCCTGCCTTACAAGGAAAGTACTTTGAAACGACCATAATATACTTCTTGTTCTTGGTCTCGGCTTTTTTCAGGCCTTCCCTGTCTATAAAACCAACCTTCTTGCTTGATTCTTTGGAACATTTATTCTCTTTAATAGAATGAAGTATTGATTGAGTCTAGAATGAAAAATATAGCCAGTTAAGGGGCTGGGGGCATAGTTCAGTGGTACAATACCTGCTTAGCATGTTCCTAATTCCAACCCTAGCACCACGAAAAATCCACCCCCACACACACATACATAACATCTAGCAAGTTAATATCTTTAAACTACATTATTATAACTTCTGACTTTTGCCATTGAAAAAAGTCTTTATTTCTCAGTCATTTTTGAGGAATAATTTTGTGATCAAAAACAATTCTAGGTTGGTGAATTTTTTTTCTCTTGATAAATTAAATATTTCACTCAAAGTCCACTATAATTCTGCTTCTTGTTCCTCTAATAGGTGAAGCTCTTTTGTTTGAAGTCAGGATTCTTTCAAAATTTCCTCTTTGTTTTTGGTTTTCTGTGGTGTGAATACGACATGTCCTATAGAGATTTTGGGGGGGAATTTATACAGGTGGTGTTCTCTGAACTTCCCAGGTCTGTGGTTTTGTGTCTGTCATGAATTTTAGAAAATTTTTCTTTTTTTCTTCTGGTATTCTAGTTATGTGTACTTATAACTTTCAAAGTTGTTCTGCAGTTGTTAGATGTTCTTCTTTATTAAATTCAATTTTTTTCCTTCTTGATTTTCAGTTTGAAAAGTTTATATGGACAGATCGTCAAGCTCCCTGATTCTTTCCTTGGCCATTTTCGGTTCTTGATAAGCTCCTCTGCATTATTGTTACAGTGAGTTTTTTGGTTTGTTTGTTTTTTGTTCTTCAATCTGAGGGATTGAACACAGGAATGCTCTATTACTGAGATATATTCCCAGTCTTAAATTTTTTTTTAAATTTTAAGACAGGGTCTTGCTAAGTTGCTGTGGCTGGCCTTGAATTTATGATCTTCCTGTCTCAGCTTATTGTTCAGCTGGGATTACAGATGTGAGCCATGACACCGAGTTATTACACTAATTTTATTCCTAGCATTTATTTTTCATCCTTTCTTAGAGTTTCCAACTCTCTGTTACATTATACAGCTGTTGCTGAATATTGTTTACTTTTTCCATTACAGCCCTTCACGTATTCAAAAGTCATTTTAAATTACCTGAGTAATAATTCCAAAATTTGTTTATCTAAATTTGGATCTGACACTTTTTTTCCTTTTAGCTTGTCTGGAAACTTTTTTGTTGTTGTTGTTGTTGAAAGCTGGCCACAATGTGCTAGATAATAGAAATTGAGATAGTAGGGCTTTAGGGTGAGTTTCTAAGCTGATGTAACCAGAAATTGAGTGGTGTCTAATGTGTCTAATGTTTGCTGTAACTGTATGTACAAAAAACTTCAAACTCCTCCAGTGTCCTGTAAACTTTGGGTTTCTCTTGTAATTGGGACTGAGAGCACTGGCTCTTCACTTGTGTCTGCAGATGTCCAAAAGGTAACGAAAAGCAGAATAAAATCTTGTCTTTGTTTTGCATCTCTCTGTCTTGCTACCTTAAACATTTTTTAGGTTAGATCCTGCTCAGCTCTGCAGGTAGACTCCTTAATCACTTAAGACATCTTCATTTAAGCCTGTCGATCCTGCCCTTCAAGACATCAAGATAAGACTAACTGAGGTATTTTCAAGATTTACAGGGACATCATAATCGACAGATTGTCAAGGATCAGCTTTTAGATTTCCATTCCAGATCACCTAAACAGTGCCTAGATATCTTCAGTCATTGACCTGGAACTGAAAATATCTTGCCCTTGTGTCTTGTCATTGTCCTTTTCAGTCACCCTGGATTCCAGGGGACAAGAATCAAAACTACCCCCAGGCAGGAGAAACTTTGTTTTTATTTTATTTTTTGATGGTGCTGGGGATTGAACCCAGTGCCTCATGCATGCTAGACAAGCACTCTGCCACTGAGCTGTATTCCAGCTCTTTTTATTTTATTTGAATTATTGTTATTATTTTTTTTTTATCTCAGTCCTTTTTAAATTGTATTTTGAGACATGTTCTTCCTAAAGTGCCTAAACTGATCTCAACCTTGCAATTTGTCCTCAGCCTCTCAAGTAGTTTGGATTTCAGGTGTGCATCACCACACACAGCTCAGTAGTGTTTCTCACCACTGATAAGACTCCGATGGCGGCCCTGAGATAATGATCTACTTGGCAACATAGCTAGGCATACTTATTCCCATCCCCCTGCTTTTGTTCTTCCTATATAACTGCAAAGCTCTTGTTAGTTCCTGAAGGAACTAGGGATTCTTGGTCCCTTTGGTCCTTCCCAGTATGGTTATACTGAATAAATTCCTTTCCTACTTCACCATCATTCTTTCCATTTGGCTTTTTTGGGGTATAGCTGGACCTGATCTATTGGGAACCATTGAAGTCAAGCCCCATTCTGGCCTAGGACTTAGTAACACTCAGAACTCTGCTCTATGTTCTCTGGGAAAGAATCAAAAGAAAAAGTTGGAAATCAAAATCTGCAATCCACTGTTACTGTATTTGAGGTTATCGGTGTAGGGAAGAGAAGCTGTGTATAACCTTCTGATTAAATCAGGATTTTAGTGACCCTGTCCCTGGGCTGTCACCTCCACCAGTGTTCTTTTTAACCCCCTTCTGAAGTAAAAAGTCCAGAAGGAGCGGGTGTGGAAGAAATGCCTTTTCCCAGTTGAGATAAGGCTCTGATAAAGACCTTCCACTTCCTTTGTTAAGGAGAATGTGAGAGAGGGCCTAGTCACTGACCTAACAAACATCATTTCATCCCTCTCTGATGACTCCAGTTGCTTCGTAACTTTTATTTTTTTCCTTTTAAGCCATTTCTTTCTGCAGTTACTCTGGATCTCAGGAACAACTGGGCTGCTTGATGAGCATCTTTATGATAAGGGACTGAAACTACCCCTAACCAATGGTGAGTCTGGCAGAACCGGTCACCCCATGAGATTTTCCCCTTAAGCAGGAGCAGGACAGGAACCAAATCATCCCCTCAAGCAATGATGCCCTTCCCAGAGCTCCACAGAACCAGTCCTGGCGTAGTGACCAAGCAGACCATGGCCTGACCAGCATGACTTACTCTGCCAGCTATGCAAAGCCCCCAAACTTTGCCTTTCTTCCCCTTTCTACAACCTGACAGTTTTTGTCAGTCCCTTGAAGACAGATCTTTGGTCACTGTACCCTTCTGTCTGTTCTTCCCAGAGTGCACACATTGACTAAAAGCTCCATTCTTGCCCTTCACCCCTGCTCACCTCTTTGATTGGCTTATTGGACTGGTGGCTGGGCTTGGTCTGTGGGGACCTCTGCCCAAGGGCTCCAGTAACAAATGTTCCAGGTTTGCTTCACAGCATGCTTCACCATGGTTGCTCTTTCTCTCCTTCTACCAGAACCCATGGGGGTTTTGTTCACTTTTCATCATAAGAACCTGATAAGATTCTTGGGGAAAAACCTATGAAAGTGTGGGAGTCCCCTTAAATTGGGCCCCAGAAGTTTTTCACTCAAGCTAGACCACAGGCAGCCTTCAGCAGTTCATTGAAACTATCGGATAAGTGTTCCTACCGTTTCCCGCTCTAACTGCTGTGTGAGTTGAGCAGATATTAGCTGTGACTCTGGATTCACTTGTTTCTCCGTATTTGGGGTGGTAATTTACCTTGTAACCTCAACTACTTGATGTTTCCAAGAAAAGTCATTGATATTTCAGTTTGTAGAAGTTTTCCTTGTTGAGGGGACAGGAGGGACAACTTGCAAACCCTTTACGTGTCAGAGCTAAAACCAGAAGTCCCCCAGCTATTGATTTTAATTTCCACATTCTTCCAAGATCAAGAAGATGCCGCTGCAAATGTGACATAATATTCCCACAGTAATGATTTATCCCAAGTACAAGTAGAAATATTTTCAACTTGCCCTGGTACTGTACCAAAAAAATTAATGAAAATACATCACATCAGAATGCAGAAGTTTAGGGCAAGAACTTTATGCTGCCTGTAATTTTCTGATGTGATTGTCACATTTAGACTACTTGTTCTACCCCAAGGCTATAGTTATTCCTTTGCCCCTGCCTTCATTCCTCCATAGCCAATGCTGAATATCATTGAGAAAGTTTGTGTATATATATATATATATATATATATATATATATATATATATATA
>NW_025999968.1:46792595-46796622 GCF_001458135.2 Marmota marmota marmota | reverse complement strand
TGTATATATATATATATATATATATATATATATATATATATATATATACTGAAAACTCTCAGAGTCATGAAATACTTTTATGTATCTTTTTGAACTTATTCCTACTGTGATATAAAAACCACATTGTTACATTTCTTACTCCACTTTCTGTGAAGTTCAACACTTAAAATTCCTTCTCTTATTGTAAAACAGGTCCTGGAACTTTTTAGAGTTAGAACTGATACTACAGTGTAAAATTTCCAGAGGCACTGAAAAACTCAGCGATTGAGAGAAAAATTTTAGTGCTATATTTTTGGGTAATTAATGAAAAACTATTATAACAAAATATAATAGTGTTTCAAGGTCCAGGATATAACTCAGTGGTAGAGCACTTGCTAGTATGTGTGAGGAGGCACTGGGATCAATTTAAAGTACTGAAAAAAAAAGTTTTCAGTAGCATCAGGATCAGTACATTATCTTGTCCAAAGATTACAGATCCTTCACACATGAGTCACACATGGAACCTGATCTTTTATTGCAGCATAGCTGAGACAGTTTGAAGCCTTTAATTAGACTTTACTAAAGGTTCAGAGGTTATAGAAAGTAATTTCAAGGCAACATTCAGTGGTTTTATTTTAACTGTCAATGAATATGGATACGGCTGCTTTCAAAGCCCTTCAGATAAAAAAAAGTTCTCTAGTGGGTATCTTGACCTAAACTGCATGAGGAAAGAGAGGGTCTTATTCTCCACCCATGATACCCTTGAACTTTTCTCCTGACATTGGTGTCCTGGGCTACCTGTGAAAGAATTACACAGCAGAAAAGGTCTCCATCCAACTTCCTCCCTGCCAAGTCAGTACAAGGACTGAACTCTTAGTTCTAATTTTCTTTGGCATGACTTCCTTTCTGAAATGATTGATGGGAGACTAGCTTCTTGGTTCTGTTGTAGGGATGAACGAGGCAAGGCACCGAAGACAGCAGGAAACAGTTTTATTTGGCTTCAGCCTGGTTCAGAGGGCACAGCTTTTGCTGTAATCAATTAATCCCCTGAACCCCGAGTTCAGGGAGTTTCAGAATTTTATACCCAGCATGTAAGGGCAGGGGCTCAGAAGTTCCCATTCTGAAGAAGTTCACATAAAGGCAGCTTTTTCTTTCACTGTTCTGGGCAAGTTAACTCTTCAAGGACAACACCTGAGAAGGGAGAGCTTCTTCTCCCCTTTCTTTCCTCCCCCTGCCAGCTGTTACCATAAAGCCCATTTGTAACTTATCTTAAAAATGTAGACATCTCTGTGAAGCCCCAGCTCAAGGCCAGAGGCCTTGTTTGCACATTTCTTCAAAGTACCATACTGGATATGTTTTGAAAAACTAGTAAGGGGGTGTCCAGCACCTGGAGTGCTGGTATCTTCTCGGCCAGTGGCCAAGTAAACAGGGCCACGAAAATAGGAAGTTTATCTACATTGAACTCTTTTGCAGAGACTCTTTTGCTGACAGTCCTAAAATTAGTCTGGGTGAAGATTTCTGGAGAGGCCCAGTTAAGATTTTTCAATGGAGAAAGGGGGTGTCACTTCAGTTCAACAAAAACCTTCATTACAGGACTTTGGACTTATAGGGGCTCAATTCGAAATCACATCCGAACATATTAATTCAACATCAAAGTGTTTCTCCAGGTATCGAGGGTTCTGTTACAATAGCCCCACAAGCAGGAAATCAATGGTATAGATGAGGCTTGAGGCTGAATCCTCCAGGGAAATTCCCATTCAAAGAAGAGCTGGCTGTTTCTACCAACATCTATGTCTCAGCTCCTGATTGCTAATGGACAACTTCTGAAACACACACACACACACACACACACACACGCACACATGCACACCTCCAAAGAAAAGCATCACTGATTAAGCATAGTGTAGTTTAAATCCAAAGAAATATGGTTTAACTGTACAATGCCATCCTACCTCTTTAATTCCCCCCACACCTCTCTGTCTCTCATTATTATCACATAGAGTCTTTGACCTTTCTAAGAGTTCCTCTTTCAGCTTAAGGTATCTATTTAATATATGCAAAGCTTAATAATCCCTCCTTTTGCAGAACAGAGCCCTCAGGATATTTTTAGTTCTTCACCTCCTATAAGTTTTCCACCATCACAATGAAAGTTTTGAAAATACTGGAACCAAATTTTAGCTAGGACACTATAAAATAATCACTTTGTCCTTTATTTTGGAAGATCAGCACCTGTTACTAATAAAGATGTCAAGATTTCTGTGATCCTAGAAATAAGGACGAATTTATGAGAGGTTTATAAAGTAAAATGTATTTGATTTTAAAGGATACTCCTTTATTCCTTGATTGGATCTTTACTACCTCTTTTTAAAAATAAACTGTTTTTATTAAATTATGATGATATCATAAATAGTCTTTTTAACTCTTGATTTGGCAAAATAAAAATTTTGAAACCATTGTTGTCTATTTAGCGTCATTGTTTTGTGGCTTGTTGTATGCCAATGGATTGAGTTGTGTCCCCTCGCCCGGCAAATTCATATGTTGAAGTCTTAACCCCAGTACCTCAGAACTTGACTATATTCACAGAGCCAATTAAGTTGAAATGTGCTTTTGAGATTCGGCTCTAACCCAATACAGCCAGTGTCCTTGTGAGAGGAGATCAGGACACACAGAAGGAAGAACATGTAAAGACACACAGAAGATGGCCATCCATGCACCACAGAGAAAGTCCTCCAGAGAACCTTGACCTCAGACTTCCAGCCTCCAGAATTGTGAGGAAATGTTTCCATTGTTCGAGTCACCCAGTTCACGGTGCTTTGCTGGCAGACTTACAAAACCAAAACATTGTTGTTTTTGAAATTTTACCCTTCCATGAAATCCTTAAGTCTTGGGAATCTCACCTCAATCTATTATGGGTCAGTTTGTCTTGAAAATGGATGAGCAGGGGTCACATGTTCTTCTTTAGCATTTCTTAGCACAAAGTGGATGTTTAATCAATATTTATTGAAAGCTTAAGATATGGAAAAATTTCCCAGAAAGATCTCTGAGAAAATTCTAGATTAAGAAAGTGCTTCAACCCACACCCAGCGGACAGCAGACATATTGGCAAGTGGCTTACTCCTAACACTAAAACCAAATTGGAAAAAGCAAGATTCATTTTGTCAGAATTTGCTTCACATGGACCATTTTTCTTTCTAGTGTTTATTCTGTGAACATGAATCAACATTTCCTTCCTTTTTTCCCCCATTCTTTATTCTACTCTTGTCATTACTACAGTCGTGCTAACCTGTATGTGTGTTGGGGGGTTCCTCCTTGTCTCTTCCTTGGGATGAAATTATCTTGCATATCATTTTAGGTGATCATCTAAGGTCCAAAAAACCCATTCAAGGTCATTTACATTCATGTCCTAGTCAAGACCACATGTCTGCAGGTCTTCCGTGTGCCTTTAAAACTTATTTCAGTGTTTTTGAAATACAGTTGTTCTTCTGTATCCTAAGTTCCACGTTAGCAGATTCAACTGAATCTGTAAATAGAAAATATTTGAAAAAACATTATACTTGTATTGAATCAATCTAGAGATGATTTAAAATATACAAGAGGATGAACATAGGTTACATGAAAATACTTTGCCATTTTATATAAGGGACTTGAGTGTCTTAGAATTTGGGTATTTGTGGGAAGTTTGAAAACCAATTCCTGTGAATACCAGGGGAAACTGTAACCTCTTCCTGTCTATCTCAGACCTGAGTGCCCTCCCTGTAAATCCCCGTAAATTCTTTCTCACCACTGTCAGAACTGACCTCGTCAGCATAGTCCTTCAGCATTCAAAGTTGTTGGCAGAGAGGAAGGGCTGAACATGCCTGGATTTCTCTGGCAGAATTTCAAATAAATGTTGTCCCTGTACTGATGGTTATTATTGGCTCCTAGGTTTAAAACAGAACAGAGATTCTTAGTTGACATGGTTTGAACTGACTGTAATACTGATGACATCTCACAGACTTGCATAGAATTTCCTCCAGCTTTTTGAAATCTCCTCCACCCCCCCACCCCC